>NC_134852.1:26732142-27036071 GCF_049852395.1 Peromyscus maniculatus bairdii | reverse complement strand
ATAGGAGGATACTAGATGTAAAACAAAGAAGACTAGACTGCTACTCACAACACCAGGGAGGCTACCCAGAAAACAGGACCCCAAGAAATACACAGGGATCGCCCAATGACAGAGAAATGGATGAGATCTACATGAACAACCTGGACGTGAGTGGGGGTAATGAAGGACGAGGGTGGAGGGACAGAGAGTTTAGGAGAGCAGGAGTCCCAGCTGGATCAAGAACAGAGAGGGAGAACAAGGAATAAGAGACCATGATAAATGAAGACCACATGAGAATAGGAAGAAGCAAAGTGCTAGAGAGGTCCACAGAAATCCACAAAGATACACCCACAATAGACTACTGGCAATGGTCTAGAGACAGCCCGAACTGACCTACTCTGGTGATAGGATGGCCAAACACCCTAATTGTCTTGCTAGAATCCTCATCCAATGACTGAGGGAACTGGATGCAGAGATTCACGGCCAGGCCCCAGGTGGAACTCCAGGAGTCCAAATGGCAAAAAAGAGGAGGGTTTATATGAGCGAGAGTTGTTGAGACCAAGGATGGATAAAGCACAGGGACAAATAGCCAAACGAATGGAAACACATGAACTACGAACCAATAGCTGAAGCTATTGGTTCTAGCAGGGAAACCCAGTTCAATTCTATCTACACATGTGGTAGCTAACTACAGTACCTGAATCCAGTGCCAAGTGTTTGGTGCCAACCTCAGGACTCCATATTCACCAGCAGGCATGCAGTACATATAAAAACATGCTGAAAACATTCACATATATAAATACATTTTATTTAAAAGAAAGAAATGGAAACCTGTCCATTGCAACCTCACTTCAGAATCTTCACCTAGGTAATACAGTAACTTTGGGGAAACAAAACAATAGGATGGGGGAGCTTTCATCCCCCCAAAAGAAAAGAGAGAAAAATCATTAACAGAGGCATTCACTGAGGCTAGAAAATTGATGGTTTATGCACAGCTCCAAGACAACTCTTTCTAGAAAAGTCTTTCTTTATATTTCACATGATGCAATATCAATATGGGGCCTGCTTTGCTTATAAAATGCACTGTGGTACAATGTCTGAAAAACAAAATGAAGGACAAAGAGAAATTACTAATCTATTGAAAATGTACCCTTGACCATTGGAATTGAGAGAATGATAAGAGCAAAAGATCTCCTGAGACAAATACATTTCAGGTATTCAAATCCCGTGTTCCCAGTCCCCAACTCAAACAGAGACCCCCTGCCTGACCAGAGGCCATGCAGGCCACCAAAACTGCAGGTATGCCATCTGCCAGAGGACATTCACTCCCTCTGTAGTTTCCGGACCACTCTACTCTCAAGCCCCTCCCATCTTCACCAAGGTGTCATGTCCCCGCCCACAACTCAGACAGAGACCACCTACTTGACGAGATGTTATGCTGGCGACCAGAAATCTAGATAGGTCACCCACCACAGACCACCTCTACTCTCTCAGTGCCTGCCCAACCTACCCCCAACATTCTTTACCCTCCCCATTACCTTGTCCCAGCTCATGACTCAGGCAGAGACCCCCTGCTTGACCAGAAGCCATGCTGTTTACCATAAGACCAAGTAGGTTACATGCCAACAATACGCCCCTCATACACTCAGTGCACTTCCCATTCTCAATTCACCCACAACACCTCATCACTATGTCTAAACCTCCAACTCAGGGGAAACACTGCTTGGCCAGATGCCTTCCCAGCCACCAGAAATTCAGCCCTCAACATGAATGAAGGACACATGCTCAACCACAGGCCACAGCAACCTGGAGACCAGAGATAATACAGAAACAAAAAAAAAAAAAAAAACACCCCTCCAACAAAGATAAAGTCAGAAACTGACATCTGCACCTATAACCACCACAAACCCAGATACCTAGATGCCAGCCCAAGAGCACAATCCACAAATGTCAAGGCCACATCACCACCAGAGCCCAGCTATTTTACTATAACAAGTCCTGAATATTCCAACACAACTGAAGCACAAAAAAAAATAAAGACATTAAAACCAGGTTTATGGAGGTGATAGATGTCCTTAAAGAGGACATAAATAAATCCCTTAAAGAAATCAAGAAAAACACAAACAAAAACAGAGAAAATTAATAAATCTCTTAAAGAATGATAAGAATAAAGTTAAAGGAAATGAATAAAATTTTTCAAACCTAAAAATGGAAATAGAAACAATAAAGAAAACACAAACTGAAGGAATTCTGGAAATAAAAAAAGGAGTTAAGTAAACAGGAACAAAAGATGCAAGCATCACCAGGAGAATCCAACACATGGATGAAAGAATTCCCATGCAGGGAATGCCCTGGGAAGGGGAAATAGAATAGCTTTGGCCAGTGGACTAGGGGCAGGTGGTAACTGAGAAATGATCTACTTCAAGACCCAGCTTTAATACTTTTGTGTATATACCCAAAGGATGCTCCATCCTACCACAAAGACACTTGCCCAACTAGGCTCATAGCTGCATTATTCACAATGAGCAGAGGTCCAAAAGTTTGCTTTTCTAGCTGACTTCTGCATTCTTCTCATCTGTGCTGGGCTCAGATATCTGGGTCCCAGGGAGGGAGCCTCTGCAGATGGACTTGTCAATGGGGGGTCAGAGTGGCAAGGGTGCACAGCTCTGACTGATCTCTGCTTAAGCCAAGCACAAGAAGCTCCTAGGCTGAGAGAGAGCTGTCTCTACCTATCACAAGGACGGGGGTGGAGGTGGCAGGCCTGACTGGTGTATGTGATCTGATGATGTTCCTTCTCCCTTCCTTCTTGTATGCCTGTTCTCTGTGACGAAAACTAGACAACTTCAGAGACTCGCTGATTAAATAAACTTTTCCCCCTCGCCAGCTCCTGTGACCTCCCAATGCTTAACCCCTTGGACAGGCTAGGAGGCTGGCAGACTGGGTCTAGGGGTTGAACATGGCCCTAGTGTGGACCTGGGTATAAGGGGGAGAAGGAACCCTTCGGCCTCAGAAGGGCTGAAGTTAAAGGACAGGCCTAGAGCCAAGACAGCCAGTGTTGCTCTGATTTAGAATGGCCATTTTTTTTTCTTTTTTGCTCACTTTTTTTTAAGACAAGATGTAGCCCACAGTGACCTCGCATTTCATATGTCCCTAAAGATGACCTTGAACTGCTCTTATTATCTTCACCTATCACGTGCTGGTATTGCAGGTATGCACCTTCGTGTCCTGGATCTGGAGATCAAATCCAGGAGTCTGTGAGTGCTAAACAAGCACTCAGCTAACTGAGCTACACTCCAGCCCCTTCCTAATTTCCAAGTACTGGCAATGGAGTTTCCTCTTCACTGTTTATTCCCTCCCCCCTCCGCACCCCTCCCCCACAACTCTGTCCACAGTTCCTGGAACAAACTGCCAAACTGGCCAGCACCACCCCTAGCTCCCGGCCGTCCTCCCACACCCCTGTGCAGGAAAAGACTGAGACCGGGTTTCTTCCTTACCTTGGCACCAGGCCCTGATGGGGAAACTGCTGGAAGAAATTGAAATATGGCATTGGCTTCTCTTTCAGCCTGAAACCGCCAGAGATTCTGCCAACAAAGGCCACTTCTCCTGCCTGGCAGGCCTCCTTCCCTATGTGCGGCCCGTGACGTCAGGACGTCAAGGGGGTGGGGCGTGGCAGTGGCAGCTCTGAGATCCCATTCCTTTAAATCAGAAGAGTCTCAGGCAGATCTCTGTGAGTTCGAGGCCAGCCTGGTCTACTGAGTGAGATCCAGGACAGGCACCAAAACTACACAGAGAAACTCTCTCTTGAAAAACAAAAGAACAGCAGGGCGGTGGTGGCGCACGCCTTTAATCCCAGCACTCTGGAAGCAGAGCCAGGCAGATCTCTGTGAGTTCGAGGCCAGCCTGGGCTACCAAGTGAGCTCCAAGAAAGGCGCAAAGCTACACAGAGAAACCCTGTCTCGAAAAACCAAAAAAATAGAAAAAAGAAAAAAGAAAAGAAAAAGAAAGAAAGAGAAACAAAAGAACAAAAATAAAACGAACAAACAAAAATAACAAAACAGAAGGATCTACTCCTGGCTGATCTTGGAGTGAGCCCGCTTCAAGTCTGCCCTGGTCTGGATCCGCAGCCCGCAAAGGCAGTGGCTAGTCTGGTGACTGGCACCCACATGTGGGAGCCACGAACCCTGAAGGCAGACATATTGACCATCGACTTTCATACCGTGTTGCAGGGTCCCAAGTGTCTGCCTCGTGGCAGGTTGCTTTAGGGTGACTCAGTATAGCCAGAAAGTCTGTCCCTACCACCTGTCCTGGACGCCTTTCCTAAGGAGCTTGGTTTGGTGGAGCTGTCCATGTGTTGGCAGGGCTGCTTGAACTCACTGCGCTTTCCTTTTATAGATCTTTTCTCTGCTTTCCCAGTGGAAAAGGAGGAAAAACTGAGAGGGGTGGGCCCAGAAAGATTCATAGGCTCCTCCCCACCAGAGAGCTCAGGTTGTTTTGCCCAGACACATAGCAGTGGGAGGGTGTAGAGTGGGGTGCTCTCCCCGTGTGGCTGCTCCCCATGCATACTCTGCAGTGACTAGGGTGGCTGGGGCCACCGTTTACTTGTGTTCAGGCCTCTGCAAGTGTGCAAAGGAGCAATCACGGAGGAGCTTTTACCTCATAGACTCTTCGTCCTTCTTTAGTTGCTCCTTGAACACCTGCTCTACTGTGCCCTTGGGTTTTCTTGTCCTGATGGAGGGAAAGTTACTAGTTTCACTTTTCATATTTTTTAGAGTCCTGCCCAATTATCTTAACTAGCCATTCAATTCTTTGTGTTGTAGTTACATGAAGTCCTTATTGAAACCGTTGTTTCGGCTATGATGCCCACTGAAACTCATGAACACATTTATCAAGATTAAATGAACTTGAGCCAGCCTGGCTCCTGAGACCCAATTGTTTTTCTTTTTTTTTTTTTTTTTTTTTTTTTGGTTTTTTCGAGACAGGGTTTCTCTGTGTAGCTTTGCGCCTTTCCTGGGACTAACTTGGTAGCCCATGCTGGCCTCGAACTCACAGAGATCCACCTGGCTCTGCCTCCCAAGTGCTGGGATTAAAGGCGTGTGCCACCACCGCCCGGCTGACCCAATTGTTTTTCTTAATCCCTAACCAAACCCACAATCTATATAGCTCTTCAAGGTAAACTCATGAGTCTTAGCTGTGAGACACTTCCTTGTTCTTATTTTCTATCCTCTGCAGCCTCTGCTTTGTCAGGGCAGGGCAACACTAATCCTACCTTTACCTATATTAATTTCCCACTCAGATGACCTCTATCACAGTCCCTCACTATATTTATCAAAAACTCTTAGTCATCAAATCCCATTTACACTAAAACTATTATAGTATAAAATCACTGCTTCAGTTAAAGAGTACACCTTAAGAGGAAATCATCTTCATAATAATCCATAGGAAACATGCCAAGTAGAGCAGAATATTTCCAATCCCACTACATTAAAGGCAGTGGAGATCTCCCTACACCCATTTACACCATGCCAGATACCAGAGAAAAATTGAAGACCAGAGAAATGCAGCAACCATGTAAAGGCACAGCAATAGCAAGAGACAGTCCAGAGCCAAAGCCCTCAGGGCCTTGCCTATGTAAGAGTCACCCATCAGTGCCTTCCTTCCTGGTGGGCTAATTGCTTGAAACTTAATGGCCACCTGATGCTCCCCTCACATGGCCACCAGCCCCCACAGCCAAACATTAGGCAGAGCCTAAACTGGAGACCTCCATTGGGATCCTCCTGTTGGAGCTCAGGGCACCCTGAAGAATAGGGAGAGGAGGAAATGTAGGAACCAGATGGACTGATAATACCAGGAGGAAAACATGGCCCAAAAATCAACTAAGAATGGCTCATATGGCCTCAGAGAGCCTGAAGCAGCAATAATGAGGTCTGCATGGCCCTGCATTAGGTCCTCTGCATTTTAGTTTTGCTGGTTAGCTTGTTATTTTTTGTGGGACTCCTAACACTGGGAGTGGGAATGTCTTTGACCCTATTGTCTGCTCTTGGGATCTTTTCCTTTCACTGGGTTACCTCACCCAGCCTTGCTATGAGGGTTTGTGCCTAGTCTTATTGAATCTTTTCATGCCATGCTCAGTTGATATCTTTGGGAGGCTCTTTTCTCAAGAGAATCAGAGGAGCAATGGATCTGGTGGAGAGAGGAGATGGGGGCTGGGAGGAGTAAGCAGATGGGAAACTGTGATCAGGATGCATTGTATGAGAAGAATAAATAAAAATATATGCCAGGTGGTGATGGTACCGGCCTTTAATCCCAGAACTCTGTAGCCAGAGGCAAACAGGTCTCTTTGAGTTGGAAGCCAGGCTGGTCTACAGAGCAAGTTCCAGGATACCCAGAGAAAGATATTTTTATTTTGGTTATGTCTGATGATAATCCAGCAGATTATGGAATATTCAATGATCAAATAATGGCACTTAATAAATATCTCCTTTTAAAATAAAATCTTCATTTATTTCATAGTTTTATGTATTTATGACATATGATATTTTCTAAGCAGGATTTAAATATAATGCTCAAGTCTGGTTGATTTGTCAATATCCATATCATTGCTTTGTGTTTGGAGATTTGAGGTCCTCACCTGTATTGGTTATCCACTATATGTAATAAAGTAGATGATGTACAATGCAGGTCTTTAGATAGTGTTATTCACTCAAATTGTGCTTGCATCATAACTCTCCAGCCTAAGTTTACCCTCCAGTCTTCACAGTCCCTCCTATGTAGAAATCACTAGTCCATCCAGAGTACTGTGTTTAAATGGCAGTTGTATGTATTCTGCTGATCAGGAGACAGTCTATTATATCAATATCAATTTCTTTGATATCCAGAGAAGTGGACTAGCTGTCATGAACGTGCATGTTTCTTAATGATGATGTTAATAATCTATAGCAGCTGTACAAGAGATTCCTCCTCCTCTACACCATCACCAGTATGTGTGACCCAATCCCTTTAACAGTAACATTGTAACTTGGGAGAAACGATTGCTCCTACTTGTTATGACATGTTTTACCATGAAAAATAATGAAATCAGGCAATTATTCTAAAAACATGTTGACCATTGGAGGTATTGTTTTAGTCCATGACTGTGCTTCTGGTTTCTGACAACTTCATACAAACTGGAGTGAACTGAAGAGAAGAAACCACAGCTGAAGAATTGCCCACCGTGGACATTGCCAAGAGTTGTCAGGAGGTCCGGAGTTGTATAAAAAAAACTCCGATTTTCTATTTCCAGCATTCCCTCTGTTTGTGTCTTCTTCATTTTTTCTATTTACCTTTTCAGGTCTTGGACTGTTTCCTTTATTTGTTTCATTGCTTTTTCATGATTTTCTTTCAGTACTTTATTGTTTTCTTCCAGGACTTTATTGTTTTCTTCTAATTTGTTTGCCCTTTCCTCTAGTTGTTTATAGAGTTCTTCCTATTTTTTTTGTCTTTTCCTCTACACAAGCCTCTACCTTCTTCATGATGTTATTCATAAGGCTGTTTTCTTCTGCATCTTCCAATTTTTGATGTTCAGGTCTAGATGTTGGAGGAGGGCTAGGTTCTGGTGATGCTGTATTGCTCTTCATTTTGTTGTATGTACTTCTGCCTTGACGTCTGCCCATCTCTTTGTGGTTCCTACTTGGTCTTACCAGCGCACTTGGTTCAGACACAGCTGACAGATTCAGGAAGTCTCTCTCTCTTGTCTAGATGGGAGCTCTCTTGTCCAAATGGGAACTCCAGGGCAGGATGGAAGCTCTTATCTGGACGGGAAGTCCGGGGCAGGATGGGAGCCCTCTCTTGTCCAGAAGGGAAGTCAGGGCAGGATGGGAGCTCTGGTCCAGAAGGGAAGTCGGGGTGGGGGGGGCAGTATCTCATTTCTGTTCTTAATGAGAGCAAAATTTTTGAGCTACAAAATTTGTGCTCTGTTTTCACATTCATCTTCCCTTTTCTTTGAAATAACTATGTATGTGAAAGAATTGGAAGCCATGGAATGTAACAATCATGGTGTTAGAATAAATTGTTATACTCAACATTGTTCTTTTTTTAATTATTTTTATTTATTTATTCTCTCATATATTACATCCCAACCACAGTTCCCCCTCCCCCTTTCCTCTCCCCCAGATGCTTTCCTCCTCCATTTTCCTTCAGAAAGGGCAGCCCTCCTAGGGTTATCAACCAAACATGGCATTACAAGTTACAATAAGACTAGGCACATTGCTTATAACAAGGCTGGATGAGGCAACCCAGTGGAAGGAAAAGGGTCCCAAAAGAAGACAAAAGAGTCAGAGATAGCCCCCACTCCCATTGTTAGGAATCCCATAAGAACACCAAGCTAAGGAGAGAGATGGCTCAGCAGTTAAGAGCACTGACTGATGTTCCAGAGGTTCAATTCCCAGGCCATCTGGTGTCTGATCATGCTGGGATAAAAGAAAAAAGAAAAAAAGAACACCAAGCAATACAAATGTAAAATTTATACAGAGGGCCTAGGTCAGTCCCATGCAGGCTCCCTGGTTCTTGGTTCAGTTTCTGTGAGCTCCTATGAACCCTGGCTAGTTGATTCTGTGGGCTGTGTTCTTCTGGTGTCCTTAACCCCTCTGGCTCCTACAACCCTTCCTCCCCCTCTTCTGAGGAATTTCCTGAGCTCAGCCTAATGTTTGGCTGTGGGTCTCTACACCTGCTCCCATCAGTTGCTGGATGAAGCCTCTCTGATGATGATTGTGCTAGACTCCAGTCTACAAATATAACAGATTATCATTAGAATCATTTCAATGAGTTTTTTTCCCATTGTTCAACATTGTTCTTATGTGACTATTCCTGAGCCAGATTCTTTAGACATCTATATTCTACAGCATACATACACTGTCAGAAACAGTGAGAAGATGGAAGGAAGTGCCAGGATAGACCAGTTCATTGTTAAGATAGCTCAAAACAAGTGTGTTACCTCTTTTCACAGGAGTAACATACCTGTCAGTCTATGTTTGTATGAATTTTTAATATGAAGATGAGTTGTTTCTCCTAATTCAGTTTACTTGTCATTGAAAAAATTTGCATGCATTGGGGAGAGAGTGATGCTGGATATGGATTAACAACATGTTATTATCATATCTGATAAGCTTATCCTTCAGTGTACATGTGCTTCCCTATGATCAGGGATAGAGTGATTATGCTATTTAAGACATAATATGATTCTGGAATAATTTCCAACATAATCTAAAATTTCCTTATAATTTGTATCTTTCTTCATAATATTTAATTATAGTCATCATGAAACTTTATCACTTGACTCCTTGTATTCCTCAGCAAAGTCTCCATTTGTAGCGATAACGCCCGCAATACCACCACCCGTTCACCATGTCTGAGCGAGGGGCTGTGGATCGAAAAACAGAGACAAAGAGAGCAAGTCATTCGCCACAGCAGAATGCCAAATGCTGTTTATTCAAGGAGGGAGGAAACTTTAAAAATAGGCTTACAGCACAATGGGAGAACCCCAGAGGGCAGAAGTTCGCTACAGAACATTCTACATTCTTGCATCTAAGCTGTTAATGCCCAATATTCAGGATACACAAACAAGGAACTTCCCTTAAGCATTCAGGAGGGTGGATACTGGCAGGAAATTAGCATAGGGAGGACATCTGGTCAAGGTCAGCAAGCAGACAATGGCTTTACCCAATATGGGAGGAGGCCAGGGCCCTACATCCATTGGTGTACCCTTTTATACCTTCTCACACATCCCCATTAATCCCAGTCAAATGTGTGGGATCCTTTTCTATAGTTATTACTGTTACATACATATGTACAACTATGTAATCACTACCTGTTGCATCCATTTAATGTTGCTTGTATGTATATGGTTTGGGGGCTGAGTACTTGTAGTTGGATAACTGATTAGTGTGAGACCAAAATGAGCTATCATAGAAATAAGACCAAAATGCTTTCACCCTAAAATTAAGGCCTAAGATTTCTCCTTTGGGGAATAGGCCATTAGTTACTGAAAACATTCAGTTTGGATTCCAAAAACAAGGAAGTGTAGAAGTTCAGAGTCACAAGATAGTCACGAGGTAATGCCTGCCAGACTATGGAATGTCCTCTCCCTGGTTTCCAGGGTAACTGACCACAGAAATGCCCCCACCTGAGGGCAGCCAATGAGAAATGGTGGCGGGCAACCACTCCCTTAGAAGTAATTTCTAGAAGTCCCTAGAAGCGAGCCAATCAGAATTGTACCCGTACTAGCACCCCTAAATGATATAACCTTGTGATTTTTCCCTTTAAAAGCTGAGCTTGCAGATAGGTGGGCACTTCCTCCAGGCTCCACTGCGTTGGATGTATTGGATGAAGTCCCTGCCTAGGCTTGTATATGCAGAATTAAACCTTGCTTTTGCATTCCAGGATGCTTGTCTTTGGTGGTCTCTCTGGGGGTCATGATCTGGGCACAACAATTAGGTTTTCATCCATAAAAGTTATTATTTCATCCTGTTTTAAGCATTAATTAGTTGCCTATGGTCCTATGTCTACAGGTGGCTTTTCATGAAACTACATCCTCTGAGGAAACATGTCTACAGTTGTCATAGTTAAGTTCTTTTATAAGCAGTCATATTGTTGGGGTATCATGTGTATACCTTCTCTGTTATTTCTAAGACAAACAATGTCAAATATTTCCAGGTCATCTGACCCTCAGAAACTTTCTGCCCACATTCCACCATGTTCCCTAAGCATATTTGCAAGAAATTTGTGGTAGACTTATCAGTTCTCCTGGGCACCACAACTTCTGCTATTCTTTGGTTATCTTCTGTTGCACTGAGTATTTTCTTTTCTTTCTTTTATTTTTTTTTTTTCTTTTTCGAGACAGGGTTTCTCTGTGTAGCTTTGCGCCTTTCCTGGAAATCACTTGGTAGCCCAGGCTGGCCTTGAACTCACAGAGATCCACCTGGCTCTGCCTCCCGAGTGCTGGGATTAAAGGCGTGCACCACCACCGCATGGCCAAGTATTTTTTTTTTTTGTTAGTGGTGAGAGCCACACTTATATGTGGGTATAAGGAAAAATATTTGGGATGAAGTTAGGAATGGTTCCGGCTTAAAAAGCTCCATCCTACTTTTAAAAGGCTTGGGAACTAAATAGAAGGATTCTGATGTGCCATTCTGTACTGAGAAATGTAATGTCTGTTTTCTTTTCACAAATAAAATGAATTAATCTCTTTGCCAATTGGATGTTTCCAATACAAAAAAGAACAATATTTATTGAGGTCTATGGGGGGGGGGTCTTGCCCCTCGATAGCCCTCTCCCAGGGTCTGGGAAGAATCTACAAGCAGCTAATAATCTAATCTTTGACGATATTAAATGAATATGCACATGAAACTCTTAGTCATTTGCTTTAATTTCTGAGACAGTTCTCTCTCTACATGGCTTCTGTTCTGTTCTCAGATTCAGCTTCTCTTTGCCCCTCTTCTTCCTGTCCTCTCCTTGTCCTAGTTCTACCTAAGCTCTTTTGCTCTCCACTTCATCTTTGTCCTCTGATCCTCTGTCTATTATGTTTCTTCTTCTCTTACCCTCCTGACCTGATTCAGTTCACCTACAATCTGTAAACTCTGCCTTGCTGCTTCCTGGTTGGGTGGGACAACCCTGCTCAGAGATAGGAGTACAGCCTCAATACTTCACTGCACCTGATATGCAAAAAATCCTTTTGTTCTGAGTCAATTGCTCTGAAATGCCACTTGGACTGTGAGAGGAAGAAGAGTCTGAGCTTCATTTGCACAAGAAATAAAGCTATGTGGGTAGCAACTGACCTGTCTCGAGAAGGGTATTTATCTTAATTCAGGAGACCATTTGCCATTATGGCCTAGGATACTTGAGAAGTATTTCAGATAAATACACTGTTAGGAGTTCTTGAAAGTATACATAGCATACATGGCTTGACCTCTGGAAAAGTCCTTGACCTTCCAGGTAGTAGCTTTTGCCATAGGAGATGGATTCTGTTAGTTATATTGTTGTGCCCAGATCGTGACCCCCAGAGAGACCACCAAAGACGAGCATGCCGGAATGCAAAAGCAAGGTTTAATTCTGGATATCCAAAAGCAATACAAGCCTAGGTAGGGACTTCGTCCAATACATCCAACGCAGTGGAGGCTGGAGGAAGCGCCCACCTGTCTGCAAGCTCAGTTTTTAAAGGGAAAAGTCACAAGGTTACATCATTTAGGGGTGCTAGTACAGGTACAATTCTGATTGGCTCGCTTCTAGGGACTTCTAGAAATTACTTCTAAGGGAGTGGTTGCCCGCCACCATTTTTCATTGGCTGCCCTCAGGTGGGAGCATTTCTGTGATTACACAGTCACTATGGAAACTAGGGTTGGGACATTCTATGGTCAAGCAGTTGCCTAGGGGGCCAGGGAGAGGACATTCCATAGTCCAGCAGCCATTACCTCCTGACTACCTTGTGACTCTGTACTTTTACACTTCCTGGTTTCTGGAATCTGAACTGACTGGTCTTGTTGTGCCCAGATCGTGACCCCCAGAGAGACCACCAAAGACGAGCATGCCGGAATGCAAAAGCAAGGTTTAATTCTGGATATCCAAAAGCAATACAAGCCTAGGCAGGGACTTCGTCCAATACATCCAACGAAGTGGAGGCTGGAGGAAGCGCCCACTTGTCTGCAAGCTCAGTTTTTAAAGGGAAAAGTCACAAGGTTACATCATTTAGGGGTGCTAGTACGGGTACAATTCTGATTGGCTCGCTTCTAGGGACTTCTAGAAATTACTTCTAAGGGAGTGGTTGCCCGCCACCATTCTCATTGGCTGCCCTCAGGTGGGGGCATTTCTGTGGTCAGTTACCCTGGAAACCAGGGAGAGGACATTCCATAGTCTGGCAGGCATTACCTCGTGACTATCTTGTGACTCTGAACTTCTACACTTCCTGGTTTCTGGAATATGAACTGACTGGTCTCAGTAACTTCTGGCCTGTTCCAGTAACTTATGGCCTGTAGCTAAAAGGAGCAGTCTTAGGCCTTTAGTTTTGGGGTGAGAGCATTTTGGTCTTATTTTGGTTCCACAGTCTCAGTAACTTCTGGCCTGTTCTCAAAAGGAGAAATCTTAGGCCTTAATTTTAGGGTGAAAGCATTTTGGTCTTATTTCTAAGATGGCTCATTTTGGTCTCACATTTCCCCCTTCTCATGTGCCTAATGGAACCCAATCATGGGTTTTGGACAGTTAGCTCCTAAGTTGTTTTTAGGCTTTGTTTTCTAATTACTTTGTTTCTAATTACTTGTTTCAAGCTCAACCCTAAAAACGTATGCAAGAGACTGAGTAAATGAGTAAACTTACATACCCTGACTACAATTAAAAAACTTGATTACTTATGACTGACTATTTATGTTCTCTAACAGTCTACAAAAGTAGCCTAAAAACAATGCCTAAAACAAATCCCTCTCTAATAATGGCCATGTATAGTTAGCCATCTTGTCTCTATGCCAGGGAGTTTCATTTTGACTCAGCATTTCAGCCTTTTCTGAACAGGGAACATGGGTGATGTATTCTCATCTGGAACTGCTTCGAGCTGGCATTGGGGTGCCGCTTTCAGGGGCCCCAAACGGCTGAAAAGCTAGTCAAAGACTGGGCAAGGGGGAATTCATCAGAAGCATGTAGCTGCCTGACCCCATAGGGACAGGGAAGAACCATGTTAGCTGGGCTGGTCCACGTCAGCTTTTAGCAAGTCTGGAGCTCACAGTCGTCTAGAGCACACAGTCGTCTGGAGCAGTGGAGTCAGCGACTGAAACCTGGAGATGACTGCCAGCTGAGTAGAAATCTGTTGAAACAAATTTAAACTAGGAACAGAAGTTAAAATTTTTGAACTTATTTGGAACCATTAGGTCCATACCCTTAGTAATGGGAAAAGCAGTAGTCCCAAGACCAGGAGAGAGGAAAAATACCATCTTTAGGAATACTTCACTGGGGTCCTTTTGACCTCTGTGAAGTGGGTCTAGGTTTTTTATGACTCTTTTGATCCTTTGAGGCCTACTTACAAAATGACATAAAAGTTTTAGATACATTAGTATTACCAATCTGCACTGAAATCCATATTATAGACAAAGCAGGTAATGGGTATCTTGTAAAACAGCAGAAGTGGACTCATACCTTTGAGTCCCAACAAGAACTACAGATTTGGGTTAAAAGCTTGCGCATTTTCCTTCTGTCCAGAAAGCCAGGTATAAATTGGTAAGAGATTTTTGACCTGATGAGAAGCACTTTTAGGTTTACATTTAGACATATTTAGATGACATCTAAAACAAATCCAAAATATTGAGCTTGTGACTGAACAGTAAGTAGTCATTGCTCTACCAGCTCATCGGGGTTCCTAAATGTTAATTAAGCTCTGAACCATAGAACAGGAGAGTAATCTGAAACATATCTCATTTTAGACTCATATCTGAACCTTTATGACTTACTTAAACTTTTATATCTTAGAACATTTTCATAAAAGTGAGCTAACAAGCTAGCTATAGCCTTGCAGAAGGATCTGGTTGTGTGATGCTGCCACGCTGACATAGAGCTAGCCTGGCCATCAGTACTGTCAGAGATCTGAGAAGGATAAACTATATCTGAGTGCAGACCAAGAAGCTTCCAATCCTATAAATTACAGGGACCAATCCCTACCCAGGTCTCCATAGCGTTGGAGGCACCAGTCAGGACAGCATAAATCTTCTTCCGCCATCAGGTCCATAAGGCAGAGTATTTTTCCTATGGAATAGGGACATGGAAGACTGACCTTGATCACGCAAAAGGGTGTAATCAATTCCAGTGTCCTACTGCTTGTCCACAGTCTGGGCTGGGTCCTGGCGGAAGGCGTTGCATTGGGGCATCTTGCCCTGTGGTCAGCGTTGTCATAATCCAGCCAGAGACCTCGTGGTGCCTCGTACGTAATCTTCTTTGGAGACCTTGGGTCACTGCTAGGATCTGGAAGCCTGTCTGATATAGTAAGCTTTTAGATCAACATTTAAATGCCATATTCTTCAGATCTCTGAAGTATGAGGGCTGTCCAGGTATATCTGAATAGACAAACTTTGTTTCTAATTACTTGTTTCAAGCTCAACCCTAAAAACATATGCAAGAGACTGAGTAAATGAGTAAACTTACATACCCTGACTACAATTAAAAAACTTGATTACTTATGACTGACTATTTATGTTCTCTAACAGTCTAAAAAAGTAGCCTAAAAACAATGCTTTTAAGTTGAAGCTCTTCTAGCATCAAATACAGGTTCAGTAAAGAAACCAAAACAAAATATCATTATACAACATTCTTAAGCCTGAACGTACCTTGGGTAAGAAGAAACATTTTTTTAAGCCATTGGTTTTTAACTATAAAAACTGTTCTTAAAAGACTGAGATCTCTCAACTGTCTTCCACCACTGCAACTAGACTCTTTTTGGAACTCGAGTCCTGCCATACATTTGCAAACCTCAGCTGTTTCCTATGATTCCTTTATGTTGCAAAGTTTGGCTGCCAGAGCAAGGCATATTCCTGTGAATAAAAGCATTGATGTGCAGCTTTAATATTAATCAAATACCTTATTTATTAAACATATGTTGCCATCTATTTAAATTTTCTAGAAACTTGCTGTTGAACACTTGGTAAAGACATAAGTATTAGGTGTTAACCCGAGTAGATCTTTATAACCTTAGTAAAAGATGGCTACCAGCCACATGGCTGCCCATGTGGAGGGAGCCACGTGGTTGCTGTTTAAAGCTCGTTTTTCTAAACAATAACACTTGCACATATACACACAGTTGGATCCAAGTTACACACATACATACATACAGTTAAAGCTTGCTTACATTTTCAAGTCACATGCCTGTATACATACACACATAAGCAGTTTGCAGAATCATTAGCCATTTTTAAGATGAAAACAAATAAGAATTAACTTTCAAATTCAGTATTTGCAGGTATAAGAAACCATAACAAACAGTTTACATCACTTCCCCTCTGACCTTCTACGACCTTCCATGTACCCTCAGTCCGTTCCTTTGATCCCTCAGACATTTACTCCAGACAAATTCCACCTTTTCTTTTCCTTCAAAACAGAAACTCTTACCAAAGTCTTTCTTGTGATTTCCCTCAGTACTCTAGAATATATTGTAAAGTTACAATATTTTAAACAAGAACAGAAATACATGCACATACCATAACAAGAATAACTCAATTTGCATCAGCACTGTACCACAGACAAACTGTTGGTGACATTCCATTCTTGGAGGCAGACCTTGATTAGGTTTTAGCCCCAGGCCAGGTCTTGGGAGCCCCACCCAACAGCATGGAAGAGAATGGGGAAAGTGTGCACCATGGAGACAAAAGATTGCTGTTAACCTCAGACCCTCAAGTACACTAGAACGGCAGACTGAAAGTGACTCCATGCCCTGGCTGGGCCCACAGACCTGTAGGCCACCCCTCAGCTGTGACCCTGGAGGGGCAGTTAGTTCTCCACCAGCCCCCACACTGAGCTCCTTGAGGCTCCTGCTGGCTCCCGCCAGTTCCGCCCCATGTCTACACAGGAGCCCAGCCAGAACCCGCCCGCCATATCTGAGCCCCACAGTGCTCACAGCCCGCTCTAGCACAAAGCCATTCCTAGTTCCCAAGCAGCCAAGCCTCTACTCCACAGCTTTTTGAGCGAGCTGGGGCCCTGAACCCGCTGCATCTAGGCCCCGTGATGCTCACGGGCCGCCTAGCCCTCTCAGTGGCGCCCTGGGTCCCCCAAGTAGCAGCTGTGCAGCCACTGCCTGAACTCATTGCAAGCTTTCTGCTGCCTGCTGCCTGTGCTCTGGTCAGAGAGAGCAAGTAAGCAATGTTAGGTTAGTCTGTGCCAGTTTAACCACCGAAGGGGTCTCCATTCCTTTGGCTGGCAATCCGGCCCACAAGTCCCAATGCATACACAAGCTCAGGCATAAAACACTCGCACATGTGGCCACAGTTCTCACACATTTATACATTTATAACAAATAACACTGACGAACAAGATAGGCAGACAAAAAGTAAGAACAAGGGCCCTACAGATGGTCCAGGCAGACGAGAGTCCGGAGAGGGAGCCTCGATAATGCCAAAGACCTGCGGATGGGACAGGGACAATTCAACAGAGTCTCCCGATCCCCAGACAGATCCCTCACAGGTGTCCAAACAAACGGACCCCTCACGGGCATCCTAACAGACGGACCCCTCACGGGCATCCTAACAGACGGACCCCTCTCGGGCGTCCTATGACGGGGGGACCTGTGAGGACCCCCGCGTCCTGATGAGGGGTTGGAACGTCTTCCAACTCCTCCAGGTCACCTTACAGGCGCATCCGCCAAGATGAGCCTGTCAGATTCAACTGCCAGCTTCAGATAAGAAAATGAAAGTAAAAGGAAAGCAAAGACAAGAAAATGGAGCACTCTTACCGATCGGTGCAGATGGACCTCCGGAGCTCTTAGGGGTCCCGGCGGGGGGTCTCTGGGAATCCCAGAGAGCCCCCAAATGTTGTGCCCAGATTGTGACCCCCAGAGAGACCACCAAAGATGAGCATGCCAGAATGCAAAAGCAAGGTTTAATTCTGGATATCCAAAAGCAATACAAGCCTAGGCAGGGACTTCGTCCAATACATCCAATGCAGTGGAGGCTGGAGGAAGTGCCCACCTGTCTGCAAGCTCAGTTTTTAAAGGGAAAAGTCACAAGGTTACATCATTTAGGGGTGCTAGTACAGGTACAATTCTGATTGGCTCGCTTCTAGGGACTTCTAGAAATTACTTCTAAGGGAGTGGTTGCCCGCCACCATTTCTCATTGGCTGCCCTCAGGTGGGGGCATTTCTGTGATTACACAGTCACTATGGAAACTAGGGTTGGGACATTCTATGGTCAAGCAGTTGCCTACTGGGCCAGGGAGAGGACATTCCATAGTCCAGCAGCCATTACCTCCTGACTACCTTGTGACTCTGTACTTTTACACTTCCTGGTTTCTGGAATCTGAACTGACTGGTCTCAGTAACTTCTGGCCTGTTCTCAAAAGGAGAAATCTTAGGCCTTAATTTTAGGGTGAAAGCATTTTGGTCTTATTTCTAAGATGGCTCATTTTGGTCTCACAATATTTTCCTGTGGCTTGCAGCAAATATTTTATTTTATGAAGCAACTAAAACTGTCCTGATAGAAATAAGCATTTTGGGTTCCCAATTACAGAAAAATTTGAAAAATTAACAAGAATTAAACCTTGGTTTATGAACATTGCATGTTGAAAGTTTGTTTTCCTCCTTGTATGTGTACTTTTAACCTTCCAAAGTATGTTATCTTCTTCAATACAAGTCATTATTGTAAAGATAAGGGGATCACAGAGCATATAAAGTGGTTACAAAACAAGTGAGCAACATGAGTTGAGATTCAGAGAACCCACATCATAGTGGGCATAATAGTGCACAGTTACATTGGAAGTGCTCTTGCAAGGAGATGGGAAGATGAGATAAGAAAATTCTCAGAAGTTTCTCTGGCATGTGTAGTTGCAAAAACTAAGACACATAATCTAAAGTGGGCTGAACAACAAATATAATCAGAGAAGTTATCCTCTGCATTTCATGCACAAGCATTGAAAATTTTCCCCATGAGAGATATGTATACAAACACATCAGAGACAGAAACACTAATACACAGCATATACACATGCAATCTATGATAAATATGTAACTATAAAAAAGCCAACTATTGCCACAGATAGATTGAATTCAATGAGGGAGATCATAAATACTAAATTGCCTAAGGAACCTGGAAGCATTTGTGAGACCAAAATGAGCCAGCTTAGAAATGCTTTCACCCCAAAATTAAGGCCTAAGATTTCTCCTTTTGGGAATTGGCCAGAAGTTACTGAGACCAGTCAGTTCAGATTCCAGAAACCAGGAAGTGTAAAAGTACAGAGTCACAAGGTAGTCAGGAGGTAATGGCTGCCGGACTATGGAATGCCCTCTCCCTGGCCCCCTAGGCAACTGCTTGACCATAGAATATCCCAACCCTAGTTTCCATAGTGACTGTGTAATCACCAGATGCCCCCATCTGGGGGCAGCCAATGAAAAATGGTGGCGGGCAACCACTCCCTTAGAAGGAAAACTGAATTGTGATTTCTGGAATTCCTAGACACAAGCCAATCAGAATTGTACCCGTACTAGCACCCCCTAAATGATGTAACCTTGTGATTTTTCCCTTTAAAAACTGAGCTTGCAGACAGGTGGGCGCTTCCTCCAGCCTCCACTGCGTTGGATGTATTGGACGAAGTCCCTGCCTAGGCTTGTATTGCTTTTGGATATCCAGAATTAAACCTTGCTTTTGCATTCCGGCATGCTCGTCTTTGGTGGTCTCTCTGGGGGTCACGATCTGGGCACAACACATTCATTAGCAGATGTGAAAGTATGTCTTCTGACAAAACACAAGCTGTGGTGATAATCTAATTGTACTGAATTATTATTTTGATTGTATGTTAATAAATAAAGTTGTCTGGGAGTCAGAGCTATTAGAGCCATAGCAAGAGTGTGGCGGTGGTGGCACACGCCTTTAATCCCATAGATATCTGTGTGTTCAGGGTCAGAGCTATTAGAGCCATAGCAAGAGTGTGGCGGTGGCGGCACACGCCTTTAATCCCATAAGATCTCTGTGTGTTCAGGGATACAGCCAGCATTGGAGACATATGCCTTTAAGACCTAGGGGGCTGTACATTCAGACAGTGACGAGGCAGTCATGTGTTTGGGTTTACAACCAATGAGAAGGCAGAACAACATACTTTAAAAATACGAACTGACAGGAAGTAGGTCTCTTTTTGCGAAGCTGGGACAGCAGGAGGAAGGGTGAGATTTTAGCTCTGAGCTCTGACTTCTCGGCTTTCTCTTTTACATTGTTTCTGTGTTTCTTATTTGATAAGACGGTTGGTTACATCTACATCTGGCGCCCAACGTGACAAGAATCCATTAAAAACTGCTTGGCTTGGCGGCAGGTCCGCTTTCCCGCAAGGGCGGCAGGCGGCCCGCGGCGGCGGCGGCGGCAGCGGCGGCACACGGCGGCCGGCGGCGATCGGCTTCTTAGTCCGAGCTGCTGGCGTCCTAGTCCAGGTAGCAACTTCTAGCCTGGGCCTAGGTCTGTGAGCAGCTTGCCTAAAGCCGGTGCTACAAACAACTCAGACCTGCCCTGCCGAACAGGGCCCTGCCTGTAAAGCCAACGCACGTGGTCGGAGCTTAAGGAAGCCAGACCCAAGCCTTGACTCGGCACAAGAGGGAACACGTGGCTGCATTTAAGCTTTAGCCGGCTACGCTTTCTTGTGCGTTCTCTCTTTCCTCTCTCTCTCTCTCTCTCTCTCTCTCTCTCTCTCTCTCTCTGGATTTACACCTGGGACACTAGGTGGCTGCTTTGAAAATCCCCTCAGATTTCTACTGTTCTACGCAGATTTGGTAAGTCATAATATATCAGATATTTTAAAGGAAACTATCTAAAAGAGAATTTTTTTCCACATTAAAAAACAAATGGGTTTTATGTGTACATTGGAAGAAAATTGGTTTTTGTTCAAAATTTTAGGCAGTCTGGCAATGGAACAACTATATAATATTAGTATTGGTGGAATTATGCACCTCATCACTATAATAATCCACATTTTAATATTTAAAAAGATAGTCAATTTAAGTGCCAGGATAACAGCATTAGAAGAACTTGTTAAACCTGTAAAAATTCAGACAGAAGAAATTAACAGTGAAGTTGTTTCAAGTCGGGATCATAAGGTTGCAGAAAGAAAGCCTGTTTTCACACAGTCACCCTTAATTTATCCTGTAACAGTACAGCAGATGCCTGATCAAATGGCTACACAAAATACTTGGGCTCCAATTGAAATGTTGGATTTAAAAAGGTTTAAGGAGGCAATAGTATCTTATGGCATGTATTCCCCATATGTAAAGCAAATGTTAAACTCTTGGTCAACATATAATAGGATAGTACCACAGGACTGGCGGGACCTCGCACAAGGTGTTCTGGAACCCAGCCAGAGACTTCAATTTCTGACTTGGTTTAAGGAGGAGGCTAAAAACATAGAAAAACAATGGAGGGATAAAGGAGTACAAGTTTGCCAGGATCAGCTTATGGGCGAAGGCCAATATGCTTCAGCACAAGCACAATGTTTATATGATGTCCAAACCCTAATTTTATGTCGAACGGCAGCCTTGAATGCATGGGACAAAGTTGAGGAACCAGGAAAAAAATCTGAGTCATTTACAAAGGTGAAGCAAGGCCCAAAAGAGTCTTTTACAGATTTTTTACAAAGACTGGCTTCAGCAGTAAAGAGAACGGTCTTGGATTCAGAAGCTGGTAAGGCAATAATTGAATCTTTGGCCTTTGAGAATGCGAATGCAGCATGCAAAAGAATAATCAGGCCATTAAGGGCAAGATCTACACCTATGGAAGATTGGATTAGAGAAACAATTAATGTTGAAGCTGATGAGCATGATGATACATGGGTAGGAGAAGTAATTTCAAAAGGTTTGAGGAGTGTTAGATGTTTTGGATGTGGAAAGCAAGGACATTTGAAAAGGGACTGTAGACAGGTCATTTCCAGAAACAATGTTTCTTCAAGGAACATTGGCAACAGAATGCCCCTTCCTTCTGGAGTATGCAGAAGGTGTGGTAAGGGAAAACACTGGACCAACGAATGTAGATCAACAAAGAACAGACAGGGTAATCCTTTGCCTCAGTCTTCGGGAAACTCCCAGAGGGGCCTCAGGCAGGCCCCCAGTGCAAATCCAGTTCAAACCTTTCCGGCAGCCATAGAGGAAATGCCTGCTCTGGAGAGCGATTAAATAACCAAATGCCTATTGGAATAAATCATGCTGGTCAGAATGATGAAACAGAGAGAATAGAAAATTCAGGAGAAAACATAAAGAAAATTTTTTGGCAAACTTCTATTAATGAACAGAGACCAAAATTAACGATAAAAATAAATGGTGTTTTGTTGTCTGGTCTGGTAGACACAGGTGCGGACGTTACCATAATTGCACCAGAATTTTGGCATCCAACTTGGCCTCTTCAGGAGGTAAACGTTCAACTGTTAGGAATTGGGACATTATCTCAGGTGAAACAGAGTGCAAGATGGCTCGAATGTATAGGTCCAGAAGGACAGAGAGGAAAATTAAAACCATATGTGGCTAACATAACTATGAACCTGTGGGGTCGAGACTTGTTGCAACAATGGAATACTCAGATTAAAATCCCTCCAATCTCAGAAACAAATCATAAACTAGCACATGTTACTGAGAGAAATATTAGAAGATATTGTTCTAATGAGTGGTCACCAGCCATCCATATTATACAAGAACAGGGCACAATAACTGATGATCTTCCAAAGACACCAACAGCTCTACCTTTAAAATGGTTAACAGACAAGCCTGTATGGGTCCAGCAATGGCCTTTAACAACAGAGAAACTCCAGGCTTTAGAAGAGCTGGTAGAAGAACAGTTAAATGCTCAGCATATTGAAGAATCAACCAGCCCTTGGAATTCTCCTGTATTTGTTATTAAAAAGAAATCTGGTAAATGGAGAATGGTAACAGACCTTAGGGCAATTAACAAAGTAATTCAGCCAATGGGTTCTCTACAATCTGGGATGCCTTTGCCTACTCTGTTACCAAAAGGATGGCCTCTCATAGTTATTGATTTAAAAGACTGTTTCTTTTCAATACCCTTACAAGAAAAAGACAGAGAAAGATTTGCTTTTACAGTGCCTACTTATAATAATTCTCAACCGGTTAAAAGATTTCAATGGAGGGTCCTCCCACAGGGAATGTTGAATAGCCCAACTCTGTGCCAATATTTTGTACAACAGCCATTGGAAGTGATACGTAAAAAATTTCCTAAATCTATAATTTATCATTATATGGATGATATTTTACTAGCTGACTCAAATGCAGATACTTTAGAAATAATGTTTGAAGAAGTAAAGAAAATTTTGCCTCGCTGGGGATTACAAATTGCTCCTGAAAAGATACAAAGAGGAGATTCTATTAATTATTTAGGATATAAAATAGAGCTACAAAAAATTAGACCCCAAAAGGTGCAAATTCGGAGAGATAGACTACAGACTCTTAATGACTTTCAAAGATTATTTGGAGATATTTCTCATCTACGAACTATTGTTGGGGTAAAAAATGATGAACTGACTAATTTGTTCAAAACCTTAGAAGGTGACAAGGACTTAAATAGTCCAAGAGAATTATCACCTGAAGCTGAGAAAGAATTAGCCTTGGTAGAAAAGAAAGTGCATGAAGGACACGTGAATCGTATTGATCCAAAGCTGGATTGCATTTTGGTTATCTTACCTTCTAGGCGTTCTCCTACTGGAATATTAATGCAGAGGGAAGATATTATATTGGAATGGATATTTTTACCAAATAAACCAAATAAAAAATTAAAAACTTATGTGGAAAAAATCTCTGACTTGATTTACAAAGGAAAAATGAGACTTCGTCAATTAGCAGGCATAGACCCAGCAGAAATTGTCGTACCATTAACTAAGGAGGACATTGAAAAATTATGGACAGAAAGTGAACCTTGGCAAAGAGCTTGCAGTAATTTTTTGGGAGAAATTAACAGCAAATATCCCAAAAGCAGTAGAATTGATCTTATAAAGAGAGCTGATTGGATCTTGCCTCGAATTGTACGGCAAAAACCCATATCTGGAGTTCGTACATTTTATACAGATGCCAACAAAGAAGGAAAGGCAGGTTACAAATCAGAAAATTTATGTAAAGTGGTTCAAAGTCCGTATAATTCAGTTCAAAAATCAGAATTGTATGCTATTCTGTTGGTATTAATGGATTTTTCAGAACCTCTCAACATAGTAACTGACTCTCAGTATGCTGAAAGAGTGGTGTTACATATTGAGACTGCAGAATTTATCCCTGATGCTTCAGAATTAACTTCACTATTTATTCAATTACAAGATACAATCAGGAAAAGGAATCATCCTTTATATATAACTCACATTCGATCCCATACTGGTCTGCCCGGCCCTCTAGCACAAGGCAATGATGAAATTGATAAATTATTGATAGGAAATGTGCTGGAGGCCTCAGAATTTCATAAAAAACATCACGTTAATAGTAAAGGTTTAAAAAAGGATTTTTCCATAACCTGGCAACAAGCCAAAGAAATAGTAAAGAAATGTCCTACTTGTTCCTTCTACAATCAGACGCCATTACCAGCAGGATGTAACCCAAAGGGTACTCAGAGAAATGAAATCTGACAGATGGACGTGTTTCACTTTGCAGAATTTGGAAAATTGAAATATGTACACCACACTATCGATACTTATTCAGGATTTCAATGGGCAACTGCTTTGAGTTCTGAAAAAGCTGATTCTGTAATCACTCATTTGCTAGAAGTTATGGCCATCATGGGTATACCTGCACAAATCAAAACTGACAATGCTCCATCATATGTCTCTGTTAAAATGAAACAGTTTTTTGCTTATTACAATATAAAGCATATTACAGGCATACCACATAATCCTACAGGTCAAGCAGTTATAGAAAGATCAAACAGAACTCTAAAGGATATGCTAAATAAACAGAAATGGGTAACAAAAACCCCCAGAAATAGACTGCATAATGCTCTTCTAACTTTGAATTTTCTGAATGCCAATGAGAAAGGAACAACAGCTGCAGAGAGACATTGGATAATAGAAAAAACTACAGAATTAAATCAGCCTATATACTTTAAGGATGTGCTGACCTCAGAATGGAAACCAGGGTATGTATTACATTGGGGACGTGGTTTTGTTTTTGTTTCTACAGGAGAAGATAAGCTGTGGGTACCATCAAAATTGATAAAGGTTCGATTTGAACAAGAGAGACCTCTTAATTAGAGGAGGTGATAGTTCATCAACCAGCATGAACATCCAATTTAAACTAACTTGTATCAATAAAACATGCCTTTTCATTTCATCAGATAATAACTTGCCAAAAAGGAACATCCCCAAAATTAGTCTTGGGGAAAGGTTTTTGTTTTTGTCTTTTAGGAGAATGAAGGTTAAGGAATCTGAAGAACACTGGACAAATGAGACAACTGAAGAAAAGGGACAAATCATCTATCCCAAGAAACAGAGTGAAACGGTGTATGGGTATATATTATCTAAAAAAATTTTATGTCTTCCTAAATGTTTGTTTCTGCTTTTCTCTAAAGATTTAACACTCTTGGTTTTCTAATAGTCCCAGTTCAATTAAAATTTAAAGCTGACTTTGGAGTTGGAGAATGGCTCTCTCCTTCTTTAAAATCAAGCATGTTGTTAAAAGGAAAATGCAAACTCCCTGTATCATGCCAGAATAAGAGCCATCTTCTGCTATGGTACAGGACAAAAGCAAAATTAATTAAGGGACTATTCTATTACTAATCTCAACTCTTTGATTCTATTCTGATTCTTTAAACTGTTCTCAAAGTATAAATTTTATATCAAAATTTACAAGATTAATATATATATATATACATTTTAAACTTTGTTAAGATATGAATGGTCACATAGAGTACTAACTAATTCTAGAAAAAAGGCTAGCTGCATATATATGTTTTTGTGTTCGAGTCTCTTATCAGTTTTCTGCAGGAAATCATGGCCAGGCCTAACATCAACTGAAGTCTCCAGAAAGAAGATGGGGCCCCACAACAACAACAATTCCACGTGGACAATAATAATATCATTAAGCTGACAAACATCATCCACAGATCAGCTTTGAACTACAAGGTGCTCAGAGCAAATTTGAGATGACTAGCTGAGATGATCCAGTCTCAAAGACTACTTGAATAAGGACTTGAGATAAACCCTCAACTTTGGCATTATACACAGACTGGATAATGAAGGATATAGTTACCTCTCCTAGAATTTGACAATTAACCTAAAATTTTTCTTTCAGGATAAAGAAAACTTCGCCCATACCCAGCAGGAAGCAATTTTAAGAATACGACGCCCACATTCCCAAAGAGGTGGTGTGGGGCGGGTGGTTTTTTGGTCTTTTTAATGGGTTTTGGGTCTGGGATAATTTTCAGTATTTAGGGGGGTTGGTTACAAGTTATTGTCAAGGGTTAGGAAAAAGGCTAAGCAAAGGAGATTAGATTTAAAGTTCTTGTTTAAAAAAAAAAAGAGAAAGAAAGAAAAGAAAAAGACAATTACTAGTTTTAAATACTTTACATTGGATTGAATTGTTTTATATTGTACACAAATTTGAAACTGATATTGTTAGAAAATGCTATATGTATATTTCTAATTGTATTTATTCCATCCATTTAACAATGTAATGCAAATTTCTGATCCTTGAATGTTATTATTATCAACTATTAGGATATAAAGAAATGAACGCTAGTAGTTAGACATTATCATAGAACTTGTAGTCATATTAGATATGTTTTAAAAATTGAGCAGAGATGTTTTAGACAGGTCATCTTCAAACCCTTCAGAGATCTACAGAATATGGCATTTAAAATGTTTTAATAACTTAGAAAATTTTTCTTTTTTGAGACATGTCGGCTCCTGGCAGTACCAATCTACTTTAGAGAAAATATGGGCATTGAAGAAACTGCATATGGAGTCAACTTTCATTCTGGCAAAAGTTAGCCACTGGACAACAAAGTATCCTCGAATCAACAGGACAAAATGGACAGACAGATCACGAAACAAGGGACTACTGATTCTTGCCAAAACAAGTGTGGTTATGGCTTTATCAAAAGGCATCTTCTGAGGCCAGGACAATATGGCCCCATCCCTGAAGTGGCCTTCGCATCCGGAAAAGGTACGGTGCCCTTTTCTTCGAAGGCAGCTTAACAGGCAGAGGGCCGATGGATTCTGTTGTACAATGGAACAGCAGCTGAAAGCTCATGCCTCTCAAAAGTAGACTGGCATTTAATAGAGGGATGTGGAGAAGAAGGGGATGCTGAGATGAAGCCATATATACACAGCCAAGAAGAATGGACAGCTGAATTAAAAAACTGTCAACAATTTCCAGAATTTAAAATCCTGAATCATGACAGGACACTAGTGGAATTCAGGTGTTTCTGGTACGTGGACTGCTCTCACCCAATGTGAGGTTGAACTGTTGACCTTGTGTACATCCTACTTCACAAATGAGTCTGTCAGATACACTAAGCCTATAGGCTGAAGATGATGCCCCAACACTGCGGAGAAACCTCAGGTAACTGCCCAGGCAGCTGGCTGTTTCTGTCAACTCACAAAATTTTTTGGAAGTTGCTTGCATGCACTTCCTGTTTTTATTTTTGTTAGCTACTATTATTCCCTTCTTGGGTCTCTGAGGGAGTTGAAGATTAGTTAGTTATGGTTGAAGATTAGTTAGTTATAGTTGAAAATTAATTAGGATAGAAAGTGCATTAGATACATCTTGGATTTACCAAAATAGGATAGATAATGGAATTATTTTCTCTGATTTGTCAAATACCTGTTTAGGTATTTATTACTTGTATATATTGTATATACTTATTGTACTTTTGTATATAGTTTTTCTTTTGTTAGTTATAACCTTTTGCTTTCTTTTTCTTTTATTAAAATAGAAAAGGGGAAATGTGGTGATAATCTAATTGTACTGAATTATTATTTTGATTGTATGTTAATAAATAAAGTTGTCTGGGAGTCAGAGCTATTAGAGCCATAGCAAGAGTGTGGCGGTGGTGGCACACGCCTTTAATCCCATAGATATCTGTGTGTTCAGGGTCAGAGCTATTAGAGCCATAGCAAGAGTGTGGCGGTGGCGGCACACGCCTTTAATCCCATAAGATCTCTGTGTGTTCAGGGATACAGCCAGCATTGGAGACATATGCCTTTAAGACCTAGGGGGCTGTACATTCAGACAGTGACGAGGCAGTCATGTGTTTGGGTTTACAACCAATGAGAAGGCAGAACAACATACTTTAAAAATACGAACTGACAGGAAGTAGGTCTCTTTTTGCGAAGCTGGGACAGCAGGAGGAAGGGTGAGATTTTAGCTCTGAGCTCTGACTTCTCGGCTTTCTCTTTTACATTGTTTCTGTGTTTCTTATTTGATAAGATGGTTGGTTACATCTACAACAAGCTTTCAAACTGTAGAAGCCATTGCATTTAAATTTGTACATCTGACTGTTTTGAGCTCCCTCCTGAATGCAATATCACTTCCATGCAGGCTGATGGAGGAAAACTGCCAGCTTATTTTTGCCGTGTTATTTGTCATTGAGGAAATGAGCAGAAACTCCCATCTTTTACTAAACAGCTCTCTAGGAATTCACATTTACAACCTTCCATATGCTGAAGTAAAGGTTCTAGAGAGTGTGTTTTATTGGCTCACAGATTTGAGCATTCTCATCCCTAAATACTTATGTAGAAAAGAGAGCAAATCAACTGCTTTACTTAGAGGAATATCATGGAAAACATCCAAACTCATTAGGACATTACTGTATCTTTACAAATTTAATCAGGTGAGTAATAGTGCCATGAGTGATGGGTAGGCAGGTCTCTTTTCACACATTATAACTATGTGCAAAATGAAAGTGAGAGATTTTTAATTACTCACTATAAAAGAACAACTACAGAGACAGATGAAGACACATCCATATTTTTACTTTGAAATGCAAGAAAGAGGATGGACAGTGGAGAGGGTGACTGAAATCTTGAGATTTTTTCAGTAAATTTGGGGAAACTTTCAAGGAATGATATATGACTTTAAAAACTGTTGTGCAGATTTTCTTTTTTGTTTTAGTTAAGAATTTTTTTCTCATTCATTTTACACACCAATCAAACACTCCTTCCCTCCTCCCACTCCCCCAGCCTCCCTCTCCCAACCTACCCTCCACTCCCTCCCAGAAGAAAGCAAGGCCTCCCATGGGGAGGCACATCCAGTAGAGGCAAGTCCAAGCCCTTACCCCTGCCTCAAGACTGTAAAAGGTGTCCCATTATGGGTAGCAGGCTCCAAAAAGCCTGTTCATGCACCAGGAATGGATTCTGATTCTACCACCAGAGGGCCTCCCAAGCAGATCAAGCTACACAATTGTCTCACCATGCAGAGGGCCTAGTCCAGTCCCATGCAGGCTTCACAGCCATTGATCCAACTTTCATGAGTTCCCACTAGTTTGGTTTGGTCATCTCTGCAGGCTTCCCCCATCATTATGCACTGATGCACTTGCTCATAGAAACTCTCTTCTTTCTTTTTGACTGGACTCCTGGAGCTCCACCTGGTGTTTGGCTGTGGATCTCTGCATCTACTTCCATCAGTCATTGGAGAAAAGTTCTGATCTCTGTGGCAAGCCAGTTCAATTCAGGTACCCTCTCCACTATTGCTAATAGCCCAGGCTGCGGTCATCCTTGGGGATTCCTGGCAACTTCCCTAGCACTTGCTTTCTCTCTATCCCCATGATGATTCTCTCTATCATGGTATCTCTTTCATTCCCCATTCCTCCCTGTTCCAGGTCAACCACCCCATTCCCTTTTGTTCTCATCCCCTATCCCCTACCCTCCATTGCCCACCCTTCATCCCCAGGTTCCTCATGAAGATATCTATTTCCCTTTCCCAGTGCAGTCCATGCATCCCTTTTTGGGTCTTCCCTGTTACCTTCTCTGGAGTTGTGGGTTGTTGCTTGATTATTCTTTGCTTTTTGTCTAGTATCCACTTATGAGTGGGTACATACCATGTTTGTCCTTCTGAGTCTGGGTTACCTCACTCAGGATGATATTTTCTGGTTCCATCCATTTGCCTGCAAATTTCATGATGTTTTTCTCTGCTGAGAAGTACTCCATTATGTATATATACCACATTTTCTTTGTCCATTCTTCGGTTGAGGGGCATCTAGGTTATTTCCAGGTTCTGGCTATTACAAATAATGCTGCTATGAACATAGTTGAGTTCATAGCCCTTGTGGTATGACTGAGTATTCCTTGAGTATATGCCCAACAGTGGTATAGCTGGGTCTTGAGGTGTATTGATTTGCAATTATCTGAGAAGCCGCCATATTGATTTCCAGAGTGACTGTACTAGTTTGCACTCCCACCAACAGTGTAGGAGTGTTCCCCTTGCTCCACATCCTCTCCAACATAAGCTGTCTGCAGTGCTTTTGATATTAGCCATTCTGACTGGTGTAAGATGGTATCTCAGAGTTGTTTTGATTTGCATCTTCCTGATAATTAAGGATGCTGAAATTCTTCCTTTGAGAATTCTCTGTTAAGCTCAAATTTTTAATTGGATTGTTTGTTAGTTTGGTGTCAAGTTTCTTCAGTTCTTTATATATTTTGGAGATCAGCCCTCTGTCAGATGTTGGGGTGGTGAAAATCTTTTCCCATTCTGTAGGCTGTTGCTTTGTCTTATTTAGTGTGCCCTTTGCCTTACAGAAGCTTCTCAGTTTCAGGAGGTCCCCTTTATTAGTTTTTGCTCTCGGTGTCTGTGCTGCTAGTGCTATATTTAGAAAGTGATCTCCAGTGCCAATGCATTCAAGACTACTTCCTACTTTCTCTTCTATCAGGTTCAGAGTAACTGGATTTATGTTGAGGTCTTTGGTCCCCTTGGACTTAGTTTTGTGCATTGTGACAGATATGGATCTTTTTGCAATCTTCTACATGTTGATGTCCAGTTATGTCAACACCATTTGTTGAACATGATTTCTTTTTTCCATTGTACAATTTTGGCTTCTTTGTAAAAAAAAATCACATGTTTATAAGTGTGTGTGTTAATGTCACGGTCTTCAGTTCGATTCCATTGGTCCACATATCAGTTTTTATGCCAATACCAAGCTGTTTTTATTACTGTAGCTCTATAGTAGAGCTTGATGTCAGGAATGGGTGTTGCCTCCAGAGGTAGTTTTGTTGTACAGGATTCTTTTAGCTATCCTGGGTTTTTTGTTTTTCCATATGAAGTTGAGTATTGTTTTTTTCTAGGTCTGTGAAGAATTGTGTTGGAATTTTGATGGGGATTACATTGAATCTGTAGAATGCTTTTGGTAAGATTGCCATTTTTACTATGTTAATTCTTCTTATCCAAGAGCATGGGAGATCTTTCCATTTTCTAATGTCTTCTTCAAATTCTTTCTTCACAGATTTAAAGTTATCATCATACAGGTCTTTCACTTGCTTAGTTAGAGTTACTCCAAGGTATTTTATATTATTTGTGGTTATTGTAAAGGATGATATTTCTGTGATTTCTTTCTCAGACTGTTTATCATTTGTATATAGGAAGGCTACTGATTTTTTTGAGTTAATCATTATCCTGCCACATTACTGAGATGTTTATCAGCTCTAGGAGTTCCCTGGTGGAATTTTTGGATAACTCATATATACTATAATATCATCTGCAAATAGTGAAGGTTTAAATTCTTCCTTTCCAATTTGTTCCCCCTTGATCTCCTTTTGCTGTCTTATTGCTTTAGCTAGAAAGAACTTCAAGTAATATATTGAATAAATATAGGGAGAGTGGACAGCCTTGTCTTGTTTCTGATTTTAGTGGAATCACTTTGAATTTCTCTCCATTTATTTTCATGGTGGCTGTTGGCTTGCTGTAAATTGCCTTTATTATGTGTAGGTATGTTCCCTGTATTCCTGGTGACTCCAAGACCTTTATCATGAAGGGGTGTTAGATTTTGCCAAAGGCCTTTTCAGCATCTAATGAAATGAGCATGTGGTTTTTTTCTGTCAGTTTTGTTATATGATTGTATTACATTGACAGACTTTTGTATGTTGAACTATCCTTGCATCACTGGGATAAAGCCTATTTGATCATGTGGATAATGTTTTTGATGTGTTCTTGGAGTCAGCTTGCCAATATTTTATTGAATATTTTTGCATCAATGTTCATGAGGGAGATTGGTCTGTAATTCTCCTTGTTGCATCTTTGTGTGGCTTGGGAATCAGAGTAACTGAGCCTCATGAGAGGAGTTTGGTAACGTTCCTTCTGTTTCTATTGTGTGGAACATTTTGAAGAATATTGGTAGTAACTCTACTTTGAAAATCTGGTATAGTTCTGTGTTGAAACTATCTGGTCCTGGGTTTTTTTTTAGGTTGGGAGACTGCTTCTATTTCTTTGGGAGTAATTGGTCTATTTAAATTGTTTATCTGGTCTTGATTTAACTTTAGTATGTGGTACCTATCCAGAAAATTGTTCATTTCTTTTAGATATTCCAATTTTGTGGAGTACAGGTTTTTGAAATATGATCTGATGATTCTCTGGATTTCCTCATTGTCAGTTGTTATATCCCCCTTTTCATTTCTGATTTTGTAAATTTGGATGCTCCCTCTGCCTTTAGGTTAGTCTGGATAAGGGTTTGTTTATCTTGTTGATTTTCTTAAAGAACCAACTCTTTGTTTCATTGATTCTTTGTATTGTTGTCTTTGTCTCCATTTTATTGATTTCAGCTCTCAATTTGATTTTTTCCTGGCATCTATTCTTCCTGGGTGACTTTGCTTCTTCTTGTTCGAGAGCTTTCAGGTATGCTGTTAAGTTACTAGTGTGAGAGTTCTATAACTTCTTTATGTGGACATTTAGTGCTATGAATTACCCTCTTAGCACTGCTTTCATAGTGTCCCATAAGTTTGGGTATGTAGTACATTCATTTTCATTGATCTCTAGGAAGTCTTCAATTTCTTTCTTTATTTCTTCCTCGACCCGTTGCTGATTCAGTTGAGTATTATAAAGTTTCCACGAGATTGTAGGCTTTCTGTAATTTTTGTTGTTGTTGAACTCTAACTTTAAGCCATGGTGGTCTGATATAATACAGGAGGTTATTCCATTTTTTTTTTTGTATCTGTTGAGATTTGCTTTGTGACTGAGTATGTGGTTAATTTTAGAGAAGGTTCCATGGGGTGCTGAGAAGAAGGTATATTCTTTTTTTGTTAGGATGGAATACTCTGTAGACATTAATTAAGTCCATTTAAGTCATAACATCAGTTAGGTCCCTTATTTCTCTGTTAAGTTTTGATCTGGCAGATCTGTCCAGTGGTGAGAGTGGGGTGTTGAAGTCTCCCACTATTAATGTGTGGGGTTTTATATATGATTTAAGCTTTAGTAAAATTTCTTTTCCATATGTGGGTACCCTTGTATTTGGGGCATAATGTTCAGAATTGAAACTTCATCTTGGTGGATCTTTCCTGGGATAAGTATATAATAGCCTTCTTGATCTCTTTTGATTGATTTTATTTTGAAGTCTATTTTGTTAGATATTAAGATAGCTGCACCAGCTTGCTTCTTTAGTCCATTTGATTGGAAAGACTTATCCCAGCCTTTTACTCTGAGGTAGTGTCTATCTTTGAAGTTGAGGTGTATTTCCTGTATGCAGCAGCAAGATGGATCCTGCTTTCATATCCATTTTGATACCCTGTGTCTTTTTATAGGTGAATCAAATCCATTGATATTAAGGGATATTAATGACCAGTGATTGTTGATTCCTGTTATTTTTGGTGGTAGTGTGTGTGTACTTCTCTTCTTTCAGGTTTACTGCTGTGGGGTTATCTATTGCCTGTATTTTCGAGGGCGTATCTGACCTCCTTAGGTTGGAATTTTCCTTCTAGTGCTTTCTGTAGGGCTGGATAGGTATTGTTTAAATCAGGTTTTGTCTTGGAATGTCTTGTTCACTCCATCTATAGTGACTGAAAATTTTGCTGGGCATATTAGTCTAGGCTGGCATCCATAGTCTCTTAGTGTCTGTATTACAACTGTCCAGTTCCTTCTGGCTTTCAAAGTCTCCATTGAGAAATGGGGTGTTATTCTGATGGGTCTGCCTTTATGAGTCACTTGGCCTTTTTCCTTTGCTGCTCTTTATATTCTTTCTTTATTTTGTATTTTTAGTGGTTTAATTATTATGTGGTGAGGGAGCCTGTTGTCAGGAGTCTTCCCTGCTGGCTGGCAACTGAGGCAGAGATGAGTCAGGGTTTCCAGGACTGCTCTTGGATGTGACAGGGGCTTTCTCCCAAGGAAAGAGACTGTACTTTAGGTCAAGTATATTTTTCTTTCTATCACTAGCTCATTCCTTCATGCCCCCACCATTTGCTTTCCTGATCAGCATGACCCAGAAAGAATACCCAGAACTTTGACCCATGCTCATGTTCCTTTACCCCAAATGCTCTCAGCTCCTGTCATTTCTCACCTGGTGATTGACTTCTGCTCGGATTCCAGAAGAGGCAGGTGTGGACTATGCCTGGGAGGCCTGTTCTGAGTCAGGATGGAACTTACGTTTTGATGATGCTGTTTCATTAACTCTTTATGATGTCTGTGATGGATATTAGAGCATCTCTGGACTGAGGATCTGGGAAGTGGGAAAAGTGAAAGCTGGGGTAGATGACCCTAAGCTGTGTCTAGGCTCTGAGTGTCCAGTTTGGAAATTCTGTGAACATCAGCATAAGTGAGGACTGCCGGGAACTAAGAGAGACTGTTAGATAGATAATGGGGAACTTCTTTTGTAGCATCCTTATAGAGGAGAAGGACTTAACAGTTTGAAACCGTGTATTAGTTAGCATTAACTGTCACCCTGACATAGCCCAAAGTCATATTGGTGGAAAAAGAGTCCCAACTGAGTAATTGCAACTTCATGTCTATGGCCCATCTTTATCAGGTTGGGATGTGGACATGTCTTGATGGATTGTCTTAATTGGTTCAGGAGGGACCAATTCTCTTTGGGCAGCACCATCCCTATGCAGATGGTCCTTGAATGTATGACATAGAAAGCTAAACATGAGCCAGAGTGTGAGCCTGTGAATGAGCCAGCAAGCAGCATGTTTTCTGCCTTGACTTCCTTCAGTGCTACACTATGATACAGCCCTAGAAGGAAATAAACACTTTACTCTTTCCTAAGCTGCTATACTCAGGAGAAAAGAATACAACAGTGTATTGGGAAGAGCAGAAGACATGTCAATTTGAATCAGTGTTCTTTGTACTAGAGAACAGACCTTCAGCAACCTGTGGACAGAGAAAAGGAAGGCTTTAGACACCAGTGATGGGCCAGAAAGTGCATGTGCAGCCCCTGTATTAATCTACTTCCTTTGACTCTCAAGAGAAATGTTCTAGGACTTTCCTCTGAAATTTTCTAAGCACAGGGCTCCTTCTGAAGGTACTATCCTCGGGATGTACACTATTTCAACTTATGGACTTCCTAGGAAAAATCTGAAACCTTGTGTAGATCCAACCTACACTAGAAGGAAATGGGAGTTCTGAAGAGCACAGTGAACCTGATGACAGGCCCTACATCCCACCTGTGCTGAGGGTATCAGGGAAGTTCACTGTTGACTTGTTGACCATGCCTACTGTAGCAATAGACAGGAGATTGCAGTTCTCCCAGTGATCTCCATGGGGTGATATCAGGACACACCATTAAAAATCAGAAAATTGTTTCCTGAATCATGATCTTGCCTAGCCAACTCATGTCTATCCATGTCTCCACTAACCCAGAGCTTCCTTCCTAGACTTTGTTGAGATCTACTGGCTGCTTCCTTTTTTCTGAGAACACATGGGGAACCCTAAAGTCGCCTCTTTTGGCATCTCTCATAGGGGAAGACAGGATTACTACCAGGGAATCACCTAGGCAAAGGGCAAATGTGACCCAGGAAGATCGGGGGGCAGGGGGCATGGCCTCACCGAACACAGCTCAGCCAACACATAATGCTGAAGTTTACATTGAAGCCCTTCATAGAAAGATGGAGCTAACAGACTTTTCAAGAACACACAGATTGCCTCTACCCCAACACTGAGGACATGAAACTCCTCACACAATGGCTCCTGGGACATTCTCCTGGATCAGGAAATTGACTGGTGACATTAGTGATACAGGATTGATCTTCATCCCTAGTCATCACTTAGCTAGTCCCTTTGCAGTCCTCAAAGACTGTCCTTTTCCTTCAGGTAGTAAATCTCACCTTCCCAGAGCACTGAGGACACAGGGCAGACCAGATGCTCAGCTGGATCTCTGTGTCACAAAGACACATAGGCAGGATAGAGGCTCCTTCTTACGTGCGGACAGACCTAAGGCCAGGACAGAGCAGATGTCAGGCATGAGATGAGTGGTTGTTCTCTGAGGGCATGGGGATGCTTATCAGCCTTGTTGCTCAATGTGCTGCTTGGAGGTGAAACATAAGAGAGAACAGTTGAGAGGCATGTGAGACAGCACTGGGAGTGGAAGGGACAGAGCAGTGTCTTGGACACAGATCCAACAACCAACAGCCCATTGGATTGTGGGAAGTGCTCCTACCTGGAAGGACACTCAGCTCAGAGGAAGGAAGGACAGCAGGGGCTGGAGCTTTGTTGGAACTGAAGCTCTTCTCCTCAGAGGGAGGACGGCACAGTGAGAAGAGAGATGGAGGTGTCCTCTATGATTCCCTGCAAGGGCTGTACCTCCTGGCAGGGGCTCCTGCTCACAGGTAAAATACTCATTTTCTTTCTATTGGTGTAGAGGGGGACTCAGAAGCAGGCTGGAGTCTCCTAAAGGGGACAGGTACCTGAGAGGAGACTCGAGGTTTCTGTTTGCAGTCACGGGTCAGAAGGTACAGTGATGGACAGAGGCTCAGCATTCTGAAGCTCTCAGTGGACAGGAGGTGATGAGAGGAGGAGAGAAGCCCCAACCACTCCCTATTCAAAGTGAGTCACATTGACTGCCTTGTTCTGAAGCCTGATGTCCCCAGTCATGGCAGGGTGACTCCAAATATAAATCAACAGGGATGGGCCAGGGAGATGGCTCAGTGTGTGGAGACTTGACAACCTATATTCAGTCCTCAGCTCCCACAGGGTAGATGGAGAGAACAGACTCCTGCAGGTTCTTCTCTGTCCTCTATGTAGGGGCTCTGGCATGGATCTGCACACATGCACACTGAGACATGTGCCTTCAGAAATATATACACAGTATATAAATACATCTAAAAAATTAAACCAAACTTGATTATAATTAATGCCATTCACTCCAAACCATGACCTATGTAGATAATACCACGGAGACATCCTTACTTCCTACCTTCCTATGTTCCTTCTTTCACTCCTTTCTGTAATGGTGCCTGAATCTTTTTCAGGAAATGAATCTTCCTGAAGGTCACACTAATCCCTGTTCCCAGAAGCCATGGTTCTATCAGACTGTAAGTCAGTGTATGGAGAAGCTGATGTCAGGAGTTGACACACAAAGAGAACAGAGAAAAGAGTCAGAACATGAGGACCCTCTAGAGGAGGAGGTCAGAGTGGCTTCCTCACACCAAATACTCTTTAAGTCAGGAGGGATATGGAGACACTTGTAGGGGGAGCAGACAGAAAAGTGAGGAAATTATTTCATAGTGAGCAAAAGACTCCATAAGAGACTCAGAGGGATTGGAGGTCATGTTGTACACTTCCATCAAGGAGTGTGCTCACAGGCCTCCTCATACACCTAAGCTGAGTCATGATCACATTCGCTCAATATTGATGTTTCTCTCTCTTTCCTTCTAACCTCCCTTTTAATCTGCTGTCATTTAGCCACCACTGCTAAAGTCACCATTGAATCAGTGCCACTCAATGTGTTCGAAGGAGACAATGTCCTTCTACATGTCCACAATCTGCCAGAGAATCTTCTAGCCTTTGCTTGGTTCAAAAGGCTGACAAAAATGAAACACAGAATTGCACTCTATGCACTGAACATCAATTTATTTGTGCTGGGGCCTGTACACGTTGGTAGAGAGACAGTGTACCGCAACGGATCCCTGTGGATTCAGAATGTCACCCATAAGGACACAGGATTCTACACCCTAGAGACCATAAATAAACATGGATGAACTGTATCAATAACAACCATGTACCTCCATGTGTACAGTAAGTGATTTTTGTTTTGTTTTGTTTTGTTTTTCAAGACAGGGTTTCTCTGTGTGACTTTTGAGCATGTCCTGGAACTCACTCTGTAGCCCAGGCTGGCCTTGAACTCACAGAGATCCACCTGGATCTGAATCCAGAGTGCTGGGATTAAAGGTGTGCACCACCACTGCCCTGCACAGTAAGTGATTCTTATTGAACTCTAGGTACTGGGTGGGGCTATTCTATGGACACACTCGGAATCTTCAGCCTTGGCCTGTGCCTATCTTCCCTCTGCATGTGTCCCCATGTTGGGCTTTGAGTGCAAGACATGCAAGGTGGAGAATAACAGCAGTAGATCTGAGTCCTTGCAGACAATTGGAAGCAAGGACCACGGTGTGTATAGTAAGTCATTTTCATTCTTTTCTTTTTTTTTAAATTTTTTTGAGACAGGCTTTCTCTGTGTAGTTTTGGTGCCTGTCTTGGATCTCGCTCTCTAGACCAGGCTGGCCTTGAACTCACAGAGATCCGCCTGGATCTGAATCCAGAGTGCTGGGATTAAAGGTGTGTGCCACCACTGCCCGGGCAGAGAAACATTTTTCAAAGGTTGTATTTTGACTTCCTTATGGTCAGGAACAGAGTTTTCTACTAGTCAAAGTCTTGTGCTCTCTTGAACCAGCTAGTGCAATGTCTGGAAAGCCATAGTTAGGCTAAATTTTCTGGACATCTCCAGAGACTCAGCAGGGACAGCGTAGCTTGACAGGTACCTAGGCCATTAACCGTCCTGATGGGCTTATGAGACTTCAAGGGAAGGTCAGCATCACAAAGAAGAGGGACTGAGGACACAGGTGCTCTTGACAAGTTCTTGTCCTCTGGGGTCCACCTCAGGGAATTCTCTCCTGCAGGGAAATGGCTACAGGCTCTACTGAGATGGACAGCTCCCCAGATGTGAGGTGCAGTTCCCCCCAGTGATCAACAGCGGGAGCATCAGGACACACAATCAACACTTGGGGAACACATTTACCTAACTAGGAACTTGTTTCTTGACTTTTACTCCTGTCCTACAGACCTGGAGGTCAGTGTCACAGCGTTCCCAGACCTTCTGGCTCCTTTTTGTGTCTGATACCCTGCCAGGGGTTCATGTTCAGCTCCCCCTTGATTCATTTCCTTTGGGAAAGGTAGGTTATCCCATGGGATTCACCTAGACAGAGGCCCAAGGCATCCAAGAAGCCATGGGCAGATTCATGACACAGTTCAGTCAGCAAAGGAAGTAGGACCATCATCATAAAATCCTTCATGAGGTGGTGAAGCCCAGAGCTCTCTTTATAGGATTCATGTCACCTCCTCCCACACAACCAGAATGTGAGGCTCCTGACACATCTGCTCTCGGGCCTTTGTCCTGGGTCAGCATCCTGACTGAGGACTGCTGTGATAATGAATCTGTCCTCTTCTCCATGCATCACTCAAATAGTTCTTTGAAGCTTTACACACATCTCCATCACTTTCTTGCTTAGGTCAAGTTCCATCTTTCCAGAGCATTGAGAACATAGGGCAAACTGGGGGCCCAGCTGGGTTTCTTTGTCACACAGGGAGTACAGAGGCCCTCTCTTGATTCTGATAGACCCAGGGCCAGGACATAGCCGAAGACAGCACCAGGGTGAGCTGCTGTTCTCTCAGGGCACAGAGATGCTCATTAGCTCTTTTGATCACTGTGTGGTGTGCAGGACTGAACCATTAAGAAAGAGGTGGATAGAGACAGGACTGAGAGTGGAGGGGCAGAGCATGGTTTTGAACAGAAAGCCCTTCACAACCCATGGGACTCTGGGAGGTGCTCCTTCCTGAAAGGAGGCTCAGCTAGAAGGGGAAAGGACCAGAAATCTTGGCGACTGTGCTGAAGCAGAGGTGACTCAGGACAAGAACAGATAAGCCCATTGAGACAATGGAGGTACCCCTGTCCCTCTCTGCAACATGTCAGACGCTCAGGAGCCCCGGCTCACAGGGGAGGAGATCATGAGTTAACGGTTTGTGAGAGGAGAGGGCTCACCTACTCTCTGGAGTCTCCTAAGGGGGAAAAGAAGCTGAGATGAGTCTCGGGGTCTGTAGGTGAGAAGACACAGGTCCAGACAGAGGCTCAGTTGCAGGAAGCTCTCAGTGAACAAGAAACAGTTACCAAAGAAAGTAAATGAATATCCAAATTTATTCACTATGACCACAATATTCTGAAGACTGATGTTCTTAGCTGTGACTTGTTATATTAAAAAAATCAAGCTGGTGTTGATCAGTGATATGACTGAGGGAATATAGGCATTTGCTTCATTGTCTCTCACCCTGAGAAGCAATGAACACAACTGTTCTCTCAACTCCATATAGGTACCTGTCCCACATTCACTTACACACCCTGAGATAAGCTCTTGCACACAATCTCACACACAAATACAAGTGAGTGTAAAAAAAATTATAGCAAATGGAAAAATTGAACTCTGTACCCCCAAACCTATGAATTTCTTAAATAATTCCCTAGGCATACAGGGTCCTGGGACATCATTCATTCATTTTCCACAGGTATTTGAGATTTTATGGGCAGTACTTCTTTCAAAAGATAAGAAAATCTCAGTTCTCATAAAACCCCATTGCTTATTGACTGACAGACAGGCCAGTAAAGAAGCTAGAAGGTGAAGTCAGCTATTGACTGGAACCACAAGAGGAATAGAAAGTGGTAGGAAGGGTCAGAGAGTGAAGACACAGGGTCTGTAGGGAAGAGGTTGGTCAGGCAGACATCAGGCCAACAGCACTCCACTGTAAATGTGAGCAGGGATCTGATGGCAGTGAGCTGGAGAAATGTTGACACCTGAGGAAATAGTGCCATATGGTGGGAATGATAAATCAGGGACTCTGGGAATACAGAGGTCACCTGCTGACCTCCAGCAAGTAGGACAGGGAGACAGCTACCCATGCACCTAGGCTGAACAATGGACACACCTTCTCATGTCCCCTTTTTGGCCAAATACAAAGGTATTAATATTATTGGATCTTTCTCTTTCCCTCTAGACAACTTATTCACCCATGGGTGCCCTCACACCTCTGCCCGGCTCGTTATCGAATCAGTTCCACCCAGGGTTGCAGGAGGGTCAAGCGTTCTTCTACTTGTTCACAATCTCCCAGAGAATCTTCGAGTCCTTTTCTGGTACAAAGGTGTGATTTATTTCAAGAAATTGGAAGTCGCCAGACACATAGCAGAGAAGAATTCAAGTATGCTGGGCCCTGCACACAGCGGTAGAGAGACAGTGTACAGCAATGGATCCCTGCTGCTCCACAATGTCACATGTGAAGACATGGGATTCTACACCCTACAGCATATGAGTAGAGGTGTGAAAGTAGAATCAGCACATGTGCAACTTCAGGTGGACCGTAAGTGATTCTCTGTGGTCATTCTCTGTGTCAAGTGGGGATGAGACACACAGGATTGTCATGCCTGGCCTGTGACAACCTCCCCTCTGTACTGGGTCCCCATGTAGGGGTTTGAACATTTAGTGCAGGAAACACATGGTGGAGTCTAAAGACCATAGATCAGGCTCCATTGTCTGGATCCCCTTTGTATTAAGAAAGAACTTGATAGAAAGTAACTCAGCCCAGATATCAGAGTCAGCTCAGTCTCCTGAGGCTCTAGTCATACATGTGAGGAAACCATAGCAACCTCACAGAGATGTGAGTACCAGGAAGTCCTGGTCCCTGTCATCTCCTACTCAACTACATGTGAACCTGGGGAGCATTTATCTGGTATGGTATGTTACTTCCTCTCAGAGTTGACAGGGAATGATGGTTTTTTTGCAGTGCATGTCAAACTGTGGTATTTAGTAGCTCTGAACAGGAAAGTTTCTTAAATAAAAGCCAGGAATGGAAGCAGGGAGAATGGAGGAGTGCTGCTCCCTGGCATGCTCCTCATGGCTTTTTGAGCCTGCTGTCTTATGTCATCTAGGATCACTAGCCCAGAAATGGAAGTGGTCTCATTGGGTTGGACCTTCCAGCATCAATCAACAATAAAAAAAAATCCTACTGATTTTCCAACAGGCCAGTCTGTTCTTGGCATTTTTATTTGAGGCTCCCACTATCTAATTGACTCTAGCTTGTGTCAAGTTGACATAAAGCCAGCCAGTCTAATCCTCAGGCTTTTCCAATACCCGAGCCTACCAAGAAGACCATAGTGCTCCTGCCTTCATCCAGTCCTAGTCCTGGAGGCTTCAGGGCAGAGCAGCAAGGACATCTAGAAGGTGAAGTCAGAGGTTGACTGAGGCCACAAAGGAAACTTGGAAAAAAGTCAGAAAGGGAAGATCCAGGGTGTATAGAGGAAAAGGTCAGAGGAGACATCACCTCAAACCTCAGTGTGCATGAGTGTGCACAATGTCTGACTGAGGGCAGTGAGGGGCAGCCATGTAAACACCTGAGGGGAGAGTTCCATGGAGAGAAATGACATATTTAGGGTACAGAGGGACTGGAAGTCATGTTGCTGACCTCCCATAAAAGTGGGATAGAAACACCCACAACTGCATCTCTAGGCTGAGTGATGAACCCATCTACTCAGGACAGAGGTCGCCTTCTTTCCACCAAGCATGACGATCCCATAGGATGGCTTTTTCTCTTTTTCCTTCCAGCTTCCTCTTGTACTTGCTGCAACCCTCTCCCTTCTGGCCCACTCACCATAGAACCAGTGCCACGGAATGCTATCGAAGGGGAAAGCGTTCTTCTCCAAGTCCATAATCTGCCAGAAGATCTGCAAGCCTTTACCTGGTACAAAGGAGTGTATATCAGTCCTGTCTTTAAAATCACAGAATACAGCAGAACCAGAAATTCCATCACCCAGGGGCTTGAACACAGTGGAAGAGAGACAGTGTACACCAACGGATCCCTGCTGCTCCAAGATGTCACTGTAAAAGACCCAGGCTATTACACACTTCAAATTTTAAACAGAGTTTCGGGAAGTGTGACGACACACGTGCAATTCCATGTGAACAGTAAGTGACTCTCTATGGCCTGCAGCTGCTGGGTGTAGCTTATCCTACTTTATACACTGAACTGTCAGAACTGGGCTTTTCCCGCTCTCTCTCCACCACTGCATTGTGTCCCCAGTCTTGTCTTTAGGCCCTTATTGCAGGACACACATAGGGTAGATAAACAGGAATAAATCAGAACCTGTCACCTGTATTTATCTGCAGAGAGGATGTCCTGTGCTGGGTAAACTGAGTCCCAGAAATTCAGCTAAAGGCCAGATACATGGATCTCTTACTATACAGACATCCCTGAGAATGATACTGTGGGAATCAGGCAGGTCCTAGATGAGGAAGCCATGGAACCAGGAAGCCCTGGCTGCAAATCTCTGTTCTGGCTAGACTCCAGAGGACACTGGGGAGCTTTTGGTCACTTCTCCATTTTGACTTCCTGTTAGAACTGCCAGGGAACAAGGCTTTATTGGTATGTGGAAGCAGCCAGTGTACTTCCTTGTAAGTCACAGTTGGGCTAGGCTACCTGCACATCTCCAGAGACTCAGCAGTGAAAGAATAGCTGGTCAGGAGCCTATGCCATTAACTAACTGTCCTGATGGACTATGTGACCTCACAGGAAGCTCAGAGTCCCCAGAAGAAGAACAGAGAACACATGTCCTCCTTGGACTTTCTTGTCTTCTGGGGTTCCTACCGGAGACTTTCTCCACTATAGGCAAACGGTGACAGATTTGCTGAACTGGACAGCACCCAGACTTAAGCTACAGGTCCCTTAGTAACCACTAGACAACAGGTGAAGTCCACACAACACCCCGAAGTGTGTTTCTGTGTCACCTTCCCATGGGAGCCAATTTCACCTTCTCAGAGCATTGAAAACACAGGGCAGACTAGGTGCTCATTTAGGATTCTGTGTTACAGAGGACCTGTTGGGAGAACACAGCAGAGGACAGCCCTGGGGTAAGTTGTTGTTGTCCTAAGGCACAGATATGATCACCAGCCTTGTGCTCACTGTGTGGTCTGGAGGACTGAAACTTACACACAGAGAAGACACAGGCAGGACCATCAAGTTGTCCCTTGACTTCAGTGTAGGTGCTGTGACTTGTACCCATGCACACACATAGGATGGCATACACCTGCACAAACACCCACACCCATAACCATCCATGCCCACTCCCCACACATGCATAGCAATGTATGCTAGAGATTTAACTAGTTTTCAGTAGCTCCAAATAGAAGAATTTCATAAACACCTGGATATTCAAGGTCCTGGGACATTCGTTATTTTATCCTCTCACATATATCTGAGCCTTTCCAGGCACTGGACTTTCTAGAAAGATCAAACTAGTTTTTCCTAACAAAGCCCCATCTCTAGTGGATTAAAATACAGACCAGGACGTCCATCTTTAAGTGAAGTCGGGGGTTGACTGCATCCAGAGAGGGAAAAGATCAAAGAGGTCAGAAGGTGAAGACTCAGTCTGTAGAGGAAGAAGTGGGAGAAGGCACTCCCATCACACACATATTCTGTGTGTGAGCAGGCATGTGAGGACAGTGAACATGAAGACATCTGGGGAGAGATTTTACACAGAGGGTATGACTCATTCAGATGCACTGAGGTCATGGAGGTAATTTTCTTATTCATCTGAGTTGGGCAGGTACTGTTACCTACCTCACTGACTGATGCACCTAAGCTTCTCAGTATGCAGGGCTCTACCTTTTTACCAAAGACAATATATATCTCCATATTTGTAAATTTGTCTCTCTTCCCTTCGACCCTTTCTTTTAGTCTGTAGATACCCACTTACCACTGCCCAGCTTACTATACAGTAAGGGAAGAAGCACTGGCTCCAGACTTCTGTCATAGACTCAACTTTAGTTGACCCTAGAGAGCATCTCCTCAAGGCTAGAATTTGACTTCCTGTCAGAGCTGAGAGGGAACAAGGCTTTACTGACTGTCCAAGTCCTATAGAGCGTGGAGCCAGCTGTGCACTGCTGTGACAGCTGCAGTTCATAGGTCAAATGGCATCTCCTCCTGAGTGAGTCTCAGTGGACAGGAATCAGGACATAATCCATCTCTTCTGATGGTCTTGGGAGACTTCAGAGGAGTGTCAGGTCCTCAGGAGAAGACACAGAAGGGACATTTCTCCAGGCAGCTCCCTGTCCTAAGAGGTTGAGTTTAAAAAATTCTCTTCCGGGGCTGGAGAGATGGCTCAGAGGTTAAGAGCACTGACTGCTCTTCCAGAGGTCCTGAGTTCAATTCCCAGCAACAACATGGTGGCTCACACCCATCTGTAATGAGACCTTGTGCCCTCTTCTGGGGTGTAGCAATATATGCAGACGGAATATTGTATACATAATAAATAAATAAATCTTTAAAAAAAATTCTCTTCCATAGGCAAAGAGTAACAGATGATGTTGATATGAGCAGCTCACCCAGATCCCAAGGTCAGGCCGTTGCTCACACCTAACCTTAACTCATACACATGGCAATGATCATGCACAGTTTGTCATATTATAGTGAACTGGAGGCAGAGGTAACAGTGCTTGAATCAGGATCACACAGGCCATGGGGAACAGATCCAAAGCAGAAGATATGATTATTGTCACAGTTCTAACTTACCTACCATGGAGGCTTGATTAAGTGTAATCTATAGGGGGGCTGGTTGAGATCTCTGAAGGACTAATGTCATTGTGTCCACTCCTCTGTTTCTTTACAGAGCCTGTGACAATGCCCTTGCTGGGAGTCTCTGATTCCACAGTCACAGTACAGAGCTCTGTGCTCTTCAGTTGCCTCTCAGCTGATATTGGAATCTCCATCCGTTGGATCTTCAATAATCAGAGTCTGCAGCTCACAGAGAGGATGTCCCTGTCCCCCATGAATTGTGGACTCAGAATAGATCCTGTCAGGAGCGAGGATGCTGGAGAGTATAAGTGTGAGGTCTTCAACCCTGTCAGTTCGAAGACCAGTCTCCCTGTCAGCCTGGTCGTGATGCATGAGTAACTTCTCCTCTCATCCTACAACAGAGTGAAGGCATTTCTTTATCAATGGAGTATAAAATGGGGAAAAGTAATGTGGTAAAAAACTTTCAGTTACCACTCAGGTACAGCCATATGGTGACTCAAGCCTGTAATCCTGGGATAAATGTATAAACAAAGAAAGGCCAGCATTCATAGTGAGACTTAGTCTCCAAAGGAAAATAAGGACATCAATATGGTAATCAATACTGTGAAGGGGTTAAGAGCTTAGTTGTGGATTAAATATATAATCTATCCTCAGAATGTGTGGGATTTATTTCAGGAACTGCCCAAACTTCTGTATTCTGTAAATCACCTGTTAAATGGTGCACTGTTTGCATAGAGATTACCATCCTCTCATAAGTTCCAATAGTTTTACCTAAAATCAAGGCCTCTCTACACAACAGTCATCCATGTGAAGGAAGGAAGAGTGACAGAAGAGTCTGTCCATGTTTCTCTGTGGACATAACTGGTTCCTAAATATTTATTTTATTTTATTTTTTTATTAAGAGATTTTCTATTTATTTTACATACCAACCACAGATTCCCCTGTCCTTCCTCTTCCCACCACCCAGCTTTTTCCCACAAGCCATCCTCCATTCTCACCTCCTCCAAGGCAAGGTCTCCCATGGGGGATCAGCAGTGCCTGGTACATTAAATTGAGGCAGGTCTAAGCCCCTCATCTCTGCACCAAGACTGAGCAAAGTGTCTCACCATAGGCACTAGGTTTCAAAAAGGCAGCTCATGCACTGGGAACAGGTTCTAATCCCGCTGCCTGGATGCCCCCTAAACAGTTTAAGCTAAACGACTGTCTGACTTGTCCAGAGGGCCTAGTACAGTACCATGAGGGCTTCTCAGCTATTGGTTCACAGTTCGTGTGTCTCCACTAGTTTGCCTAGTTGTCTCTGTATTTTTTCCATAGTCTTGATATCCCCTGCTCATAGAATCCCTCCTCTCTCTCATCCATTGGGCTCTTGGAGCTCCACATTGGACTTGGCCAAGGATCTCTGCATTTGTTTCCATCAATCACTGGATGAGATTTCTACAATGACAGTTAAGGTATTAGGCCATCCAATCACCAGAGGAGGCCAGCTTAAGCACCCTCTCCACTATTGCCAGTAGTCTATGGTGGGGTCATCCTTGTGGATTCCTGGGAACCTCCCTAGAACTCTTCTTCTTCCTATTCCCATGGTGTCTTCATTTATCATGGTACCTCTTTCCTTGCTCTCCCACTCTGTTCCTGCTCCAGCTCGAACCTCCTGTACCCCTAAGCTCTCATCCCCCATCCCTTGCCCTCTATTACCCCACCCCACCCCATTTGCTCATGTAGATCTCATCCTTTTCTCCAGTGCTGGACGATCCATGCATCCTTCTTAGGGTCCTCCTTACTAGCTAGCCTTTCTGGAACTGTGGGTTCCAATCTGGTTATCTTTTGCTTTATATCTAGTATCCATTTATGAGTGAGTACATACCATGTTTGTCTTTCTGAATCTGGATTACCTCACTTAGGATGATATTTTCTAGTTCCATCCATTTGCCTGCAGACCTCATGATGTCATTTTTTTTCTCTGCTGAGTACTACTCCATTGTGTATATGTACCACATTTTATTTGTCCATTCTTCAGTTGAGGGGCATCTAGGTTGTATCCATGTTCTGGCTATTACAAATAATGCTGCTATGAACATAGTTGAGCATGTGTCCTTGTGGTATGATTGAGCATTCCTTGTGTATATGCACAAGAGTGGTATAGCTGGGTCTTGAGGTAGATTGACTCCCAATTTTCTGAGAAACCTCCAAACTGATTTCCAAAGTGGCTGTACAAGTTTGCATTCCCACCAACAGTGGAGGAATGTTCCCCTCCCTCCACATTTTCTCGAAAATAAGCTGTCTGCATTGTTTTTGTTCTTAGCCATTCTGACAGTTGTAAGATGCTATCTCATAGTCCTTGTGATTTGCATTTCCCTGATGACTAAGGATGTTGAGCAATTCCTTGAATGTCTTTCAGCCATTTGAGATTTTTCCATTGAGGACTTCTTTGTCAAAAATTAGGTGTTCATACCTGTACGGATTAATGTCAGGGTCTTCAATTTGATTCCATTGCTCCACATGTTGTTGTTTTTATGCCAGTACCAAACTTTTTTTATTACTATAGCTCTATTGTAGTGCTTGAAGTCAGGGATCGTGATGCCTCCAGAGGTTGCTATGCTGTACAGGGTTCTTTTAGCTATCCTGGATTTTTGTGTTTCATCCTGAGAGTGGCATGTACAATGTGATCGTGCACAGGGTCCTTTTTCCTGGATATATATATATATATTTCATAGTCAATTGATTGGCCACCTTTCATTTCTATGTCTTGCCTACTTGTTCTGTCTAGGACTCCTAAGGGAATTCAGAACAAATTTGGCCACAGCAGCATCCTGGTATTGATCCTGGTGTTTGAGTGAAAGTTGTCAGTGTCCCCACCTAATACTGAGTCTACTGTGGGTTTCCACATGGCCCCTCCTGCATGGCCTACCCTCTATACCTAGTTTGGCTAGTTTCATCATTAAAACTCTGCACTTTGAAACATGTCTTTATTGATTCAGGTATGTGTTATACATGGAATCAATTTTGTGTCTCTTCAGGCTTCCATCTCATTAGGTTATGGGCTTTCAGGAATTTGCTTCATCTAGCTCACTCAACAGTTTGCACATAGCTATTGAATACTAATGGAATTCTTAATATTCTGAAGAATAGGCAGTAAGGTCTCAAATTTCACTTCTAGTATTAGTATTATTAATCTTTCTGTTGGTTTCATTTTTTTGAGACAAGGTTTCTGTGTAGGTCTTGCTTTCCTAGATCTGGCTCTGTAGACTGGGCTGCTCTTAAACTCAGAGAACCACCTCCTTATGCCTCCTAAGTGCTGTAATTAAAGGTGTGTGTGACCACCACATAGCCAATAATGTTAATCTTTAAAAAAACAAAGTTAATGTAATTAATGTAATTAAAGGCCATCAATACCATTAAAAACTTGAAAGAATAATCTTTTAATTCTTTAATTTTCTCTACTGTTTTTCTTTATTTGTATCATTATTTTTACCAATTGAACTTAGAGAGAGACAATGGAGGAACAATGCCTCCTGGCTTGCTCTCCATCATTCCCTCAGTTATCTTTTCCTTGTATATCCCAGTATGACCTGCTTAGTAATGTTACCATCCACAGTGGGAGGTGCCCTCACATGACTATCAATAATTAAATTAATGCTGTATAGATGTACCTACAAATCATGCTGATGGAGGAAATTTCTTGAGGTTCCCCAGATATCTCTAGCTTGTCAGGTGACACACACTAACCAGCACACCTGTTATGCAATATCGGCCATCAGGTCATTTTTAGAAAGTTCTTGCTTCTAGTTTTTGGAGGTTGGATCGTCAGTTTCTACTTGAACTTCAAGACAGCTGTCTATATGGTTAATGTGTCTAAGAGAAGGGGTGTTAACATGTAAGTTCAAAGGTAGTTCTGTTGTAAACACTACCTTGTTCCTTCACATTCCTAGATCATTCCTATATTTACTCTTCATCCTTAGGGAACCAGTGGCTCATGTCAGTCATCATGAAACATATGAGTAGCATGGCTCATGTTGTGGTCCTGCTGGACCACTGAGCTGAAAGGAAGCCTGTTCCTGGTATCCTGTCTGAGGTTTCTATTTACATGTCAAGTCTGTAGGACAGACTGTGAGGCTTCCCAGTGAAGTGCAATGGAACTCTCATTAACAACTATCTGTAGGATGGCCTTAGACAGCAAAGCCTTGAAGAGCTTTGGTCCAAGCTAAGCAGATGAGGACAGTACATCTGGAGGGACACAGCACTTCATCCTACAAGTCAGTCTTTGCTCTGTCTACCATCAAGCTCTGTAGCTCAGCTCACACATGAAAAGTCTGTGTTCGTCCCCTACTGCAAGGAGTCCCCACTATCTCTGATTTCTTAGATCTTCTTGCACCTGACTATGATTCATTTTCTTATTTATTTTCTTGTGATTCTGGTTGGCAGGGAGGTTAGTGACTAACACCCATGGAAACATGTCTTTGCAAGGGTCAGAGGTCCCACACAGGGCTATCTCCTCTCTGTTGTCTGCACAGCACTGTTTGACCTAACTACAATCATCAACTCCAGCCCAGTGGAGAGAAAGAACATGGTAGCTTTAACACCTAGATCTGAGATTCAGGATATATCCCAACCTGTGGTAGATAAACCCACAGACAAGTGTTTCTTTCAGCATTCTTCAAGATGCTTCTTTTTGCACTGGTGGAGGCCACCAATGGAACCCAAAACTTGTCCAAATGTGGAGAACAATGAAACACCACAGCGTCCCCAGCCCAAATTGATCTTTGTATATAATGTAATCCTCTTGTTTTAGGCTCAGGGCACATCTCTGAAGAAGAGGTGGTGAAATGTAAGAGTCAGAGAACCATGTCATGTCATGTGAGATTGTGTCTTCTATATATGCCAGGGAAGCTGCATCCAAGAAATGTCAACCATGTGTCCATCTAAACAGACCTGAAAATGACAACACCAATTGACATGGCAGCATGGATGGAGATGGTCCCTCCCCTGAATGAAGAGCTATAGGCAATTAAGTATTGAGTATTGAGAGAGGGAGATTAAGTATTTCCAGGGATGATCCTCTAGTGTGTCATCCAATCCCAGTTGTTCTGATGTAAACACATATAGAGATGAACAACACTAAATGCCCAGATGATGTTCTTTACATATTTATATAGAGACATATATGTAGTTGCTTTGGGATATATTTCTGTGTGCTGTGAATATGTATTTGTAGTTGATATTAAGCCTCTCAATGATTATTTTAAAAGTGACTGTGGGACTGGGTGGGACAGAATAGCCTATATTTACAAATGGCAACCCATATGGGGCAGGAATTCCCACATAAGACCAAAGAAAGCTTTAAAAATGTTCTAGAACACATAAATGGAGCAACAACAACAACAACAACAACCGCCCAAAAAAACCCAGCTTCCTAGTTTCTTATGCAGGCCACAGTACAGAGATGCTGCAGCATTTTAGCTTCAGCATAACATGACAGATTCCTGCTTACGTACGCAGAGGTGTCTCCAAACCACGCAGCATGCTGCATGGTGGATTTATCATTTACTCATACAGACAAAAAAAAAGGTTTATGGGCCAGCTTCATGCTACCTGATGGCATCATGGACCTCAGAGTTAGGGGGAATAAGTGCAACTCTCCTGGATACCTCTGCCATGTTAGGAAGCTGAGCAGGGCAGAGCCAATAGCCAAAGCCACAACTTTGGTCCTTGCCTCCTTAGCAGTTTAAAGCAGTGATAAGAAAAAGATTATAGATATACAATAAAACAGATTCAGAAGGAAACATCCTCTAAATGGGTCACCTTATTTTAAAAAATGTGTGCAGACTTGAGAGAAAAAAGAGAAAGTATAGAAAGTCATAAAAAGATATATAGTTTTAAAATAATAAAATAAATTCATTAAAAAGGAAATAAAATAATATAAAAAAGCTAAATAAAGATGGAAATACATAGACAGTTTAGATTCTGTATATTATTATGATGTCTTGGGATTTTTAACTGCTATGAGGCATTTAGTTGTAGAGGCTGCTGGATTAAACCAACCTGTACATTTTGGAAAAATCTTGTTTGCAATGTTTAAGTCAGAAGATATGTTACTTTGAAAAAAGAGGTTCTGTTTTTGTTTACATAGGAAATGAGAAACTATATATTTATTATGGATTAAGAAAAAATCAGATTTTATTTGGGAAGACCCCATGAAATCTTAAATACAGACATGAGAAAATAAACCTAAAGTAACTATAAGACATGTAACATATATTTTACCTGCCTCAATATAATACAAAAATTATCTTTGACTGGTTTGTATACAATACAGTTTATATTTATATTGATGCAGATACATATGCTACCTTTAGAAGTTTCTATATTTTCAGAACAAGTGGACCGGACACCAATAAAATAGATGTCCCAGATGATCCAACAATTCAATACACCTCACTTACAGTTTCTTCTGAGTTCTGCATCCAAAACAGTTTCAATGCTTCTGGCTGAGATCGACCAGCAGCACAAAATACCCCACTCAGGACTTTACCATAATTGTAAATTTTCTCAGGGTCCCCATAAGATTACCAACACCAGCCTGGCGGTGGTGGCGCACGTCTTTAATCCCAGCACTCGGGAGGCAGAGCCAGGCGGATCTCTGTGAGTTCGAGGCCAGCCTGGGCTACCAAGTGAGTCCCAGGAAAGGCGCAAAGCTACACAGAGAAACCCTGTCTCAAAAAACCAAAAAAAAAAAAAAAAAAGATTACCAACACCCACAATCAGCAGGAAGCAGTCATGGGAACTACACCCAAATTCCCAAAATATTGTTTATGAATGTTTGTTTTCATTGAAGGGGGGGTTGGTTATAAATGGTTAATGGTCACAGTCAGTATCTTTCTAAAGAAGAAAAGGGGATATGATATAGAAATGATGGGTAAAAGAGTAGATTATCATGATTTAAGAAAGGGTAGACTATTGAATCTACTTTAATCTTAAAAACAACTGTTAATCTCAAAATATTTTACATTGGTATGGATTTTAGTTTATTGACATAAATTTAAAGTCAATTTTGTTATACTGTCTGTATATTTCTACTTTTTTTTAAGATACTATACCTATGCAGTTTTAAAATATATAATCTAAAGTTCTAATATTTGAAAACTATTATTATACACTATTTAAGATATTCAAGAAATATCAGTAGTTAGTTGTCTATCATCATCAAATTTATAGATAGTTAAGTATGTTTTCACAATCATATAGAGATATATTTTAGATAGATGGTCTTCAAATACTTCAAAGACCTATAGAATATGGCATTTAAAGTGAAAACCAGGCCGGGTGCTGGTGGCACACACCTTTAATCCCAGCACTTGGGAGGCAGAGGCAGGAGGATCTGTGAGTTCGAGGCCAGACTGGCCTCCAAAGTGAGTTCCAGGAAAGGTGCAAAGCTACACAGAGAAACCCTGCCTTGAAAAACCAAAAAAAGAAAAAAGAAAGAAAGAAAACCAGAGACATAAGCCCAACCTGCCCAGATTAGGAACAGGTAAGGCCCCATCTCTGGACTGGGCAGACCAGTTCCCTAGCCCCTAGGCCCTGGGGGCACATCCTGTACCCCTCCCCCAAGCCACTGGAGCCCCAGAGTTGGGCTAGCTGACCCTTCCCCTGCCCCCCTCACCAATAAAACAGTCCCCTGTGACACTAGTGAAAACCAGACAAAAGACCAATCTGCCTAGATTGGGAATAGGTAAGGCCCCATCTCTGAACTGATAACACCAGGTCTCAAGTCCCAAGCCCTGGGGCCACATCCTGTACCCCTTCCCCCACTTCATTGGAGCCTCAGAGAGTGGCCAGCTGCCCTTTCTGCAGCCCCCTCACCAAGAAAACAGCCCCCAGGAACACAAGTGAAAACTGGAGACATAAGCACACCGTACACCAATTGAGAACATGTAACCAAACGTCATAAACAATGACAATATCCAAAACTTATTAAACACCAAAAACCTCCCATCCAACCTCTTGGGAATGTGGGTGTCATTTTCTTAAAATTACTTCCTGCTTTCTGGGGGTGAAGGCATCTTTAAGGGATCCTGAAAAGAAAAGTTTTTGGGTTAATTGTCAAGTCCTGTATCATTTGTCCAGTCACTGCATAATGAGAAAGTGCAGGGCTTGTTTCTAGTCCTTGTTTAAGTAGTCTGTCAGGCTGGATCATCTCAGCTTGCCATCTCAAAATTGTTCTGAGTAGTTTGTAGTCCAAAGTCGATCTTTCCATGGTGTTAATAGATTTATCATAGTCTGTGTGGAATCGTCATTGTGGGATCCATTAAGCTTTTTAAAGATTTCAAAGTTGCTGTTAAGCATGGTCATGATTCCCTGCAGACTTTTCTTTTTGTCTCCTCTGTGGTTTGGAGTAATCACAGTCTGATAAATGTCTGTCTCTCAGAACCATGAACATTCTTCCCTAGAAGAGAAAATCATGACAGCAATTTCTCCCCACCATTTGTCTTGCCAAACTTTTCCAAACTGACCTTTGTTGATGCTTTCTTGTAACATGATGGTCCTGGCAATTCTCTGAACAAGCAGCAGTAAACCCTTCGTCCCAGGTAGCAGCATTACCGCAGTCACCAACAGGAATGAGAAGCAGCCAGCAACTGGGAGCGGCAGTGGCTGCATCCATGATTCCACTGCCACCTTTGTGGTTGAGCCCCAGCCAAAGCTTCTCCTTAGCCAGATTCCTAGGCCGGCTTCAAACTCAGGATCCTCATGCCTCTGCCTCCTTCAGTAAATCCAGCCAGTGTGCTTCACCAAACTGGCTCAAAGTAACTCGGGTCTGAGCAGGGGCCCACAAGGCCACAGGCAAGCAGCTTTTTTGTGAATTCATACTATGAACGTTGGGAGTCAGATGTAGCAGAAATCGTAGGTCTTATTAATAAAATCAAACCTGAGGCCAGTTATTGGGGTGAACACTGGAAGATCAGAGAGACAGAACAAGCCACAGCTAACTTCACCTTGCCTGTTCCTCAGCTGATCTTGTGTCCTCAGACTGGAAACCTCTGAGTCCTCATATCTGAATGAATCTCGGCTGAACTGGTGCTAGAAGTCTAAAAGATTAACCAGCCAAATGTTTGTACTTTCTAGTCTTCACGCCTTATATATCTTTCTGGTTTTGCCATCACTCCCTGGGATTAAAGGCTCACTTCTTGAGATTAAAGGCATGTGTCACCATGCCTGGCTCTTTCCAATGTGGCCTTGAACTCACCACCACGTAGGAAGAACCACTTCTATCTGGATCTTGAGGCAAGAAGACTCACTCCTTTATCCTGGGTGTTGAGGCAGGAAAACACATTTTTAATTGGGTCATACTTTCTGCTGAAAGCTTGTAAAGACACACTAAAGATAAAGTCTTTGTGCTTTACCTTCTTGCTCTTACCTTCCTAGCATGTTTGCCTGCTTGTTCACCTTCACTGGCATTAGAGCCTACTCCTTTTGGATTCCAGCATCTACTGAAGACCAGCTGAGACATCCAGCCTCATTGACTGAGCATCCTTTGGATGTATGGAATTTCTGTTCATAGCCATCCATTGTTGGATTAGCAGGAATATAGACAGCCTGTACATCATTCTAATAATTACACACACACACACACACACACACACACACACACACACACACAGAGAGAGAGAGAGAGAGAGAGAGAGAGAGAGAGAGAGAGAGAGAGAGAGAGAGAGTCTCATCCCCTTTGTTCTAGTGTGGGAATGTGTGGTAACCACCTCTGGTTGTCTTTATAGCGTCTCCCTCTCTGTGTCTCTGTGTTGCTAAGTATCTGTCTCTTATTCTCATTCTTTCTCAGTCTCACTCTCTCCATCTCTTTCTCTGTCTCTCCCTATGTGTTTGGTAGAAGAATTTCTAAAATGGTCTTATTATATAAAACCACCCAGCCAATACAGGGGTGAAAGCCTTAGATCAGGAAAATAGGGAAAGCCACCAGCCAACCTTACCTCATCAACTGTGCAGATTCCAAATGCAAGTTACTTCCTGTCTGCCCATGCCTTTATAGCCTTGCTTTTCTGCCCTCTCATTGGCCCTCTTAGTCTAGTTCCCTCACTTCCAATTCCTACACAGCTCAGTCACCCTCTGTCTGTCTGTACATACCTCTAGGTCTCTATGGTTGGTACTGGGAATAAAGGCATGTGTCACCATGCTTGGCTCTGTTCCCTACCTTGAACACACAGAGACCCTGCCTGCTAAGTGATAGGATTAAGGATGTGCATTCTCTGACTTCTATGTTTACTATAGTGGCTGGCTTTCCTCTGATCTCAAGGCAAACTTAATTAAAGCACAAATAAAATATCACCACATTTCCCCTTTTTTGTCTAACTAAAATTAAGAAAATTTATAACTAATATGAGAAAAATTATATACAATAAGTACAATAACTATATATAATATGTACAAGCAAAATATAAATCAACAATGTGTAGTCCATTTGCATTTGACAAATTCAGAGAAACTGCTTCTCTATCTTTCTTATTTTGTTGAGTCCAAAATGTACCTAATTCACTTTCTATTCTATCTTGTATTAGCAATAGAAAAGCATCTTATGGTGTCTTTGAAATCTATAAACTTACACTTCCTTAGTGAAATTCTTTTCTGAAATTTCTTAACAAGGAAAACTGTAACCATAAATATCTCATCTTCAACTCCCTCAGAGACCCGAGAAGGAAATAATATTAACTAGTAAAACAGGAAGTGCAAACAAGTGACATTCTAAAAACATTCTAAAAAATGAGTTACTACAAAAACAGCCAACTGCCTGAACAGTCACCTGAGGTTTCTATGCACCTTGGAGCATCATCTTTGGCCTACAGGTTTAGCATGTCCGACAGACTCATTTGTGAAGTGGGATGTACACAAGGCCTACAGCTCGATCTCACATTGGGTTTGAGTATTCCATGTACCAGATAAACGTGAATTCTGCCAGTGTCTTGTCATGATTCAGGATTTTAAATTCTGGAAATTGCTGGTGTATTTGGAATTCAGCTTCCCTGGCTTGTGGGTGACTTCATCTCCTTTATGAAATGCCAGTCTACCTTTGAGAGGTTAGACTCCATCAGCCTAGTTACTCTTTCAAGAATAAATATTTCAGCTACTGTTCCACTAAACACCAGAAGCCATCTGTCCACTGCCTGTTTAGATGTCTTCAAAGAAAGGGACACTGTACCTTTTCCAGATTGCAAAGCCACTTCAGCAATGGTGCCACATTGTCCTGGCCTCAGGGGACACCTGGTGCCAAAGCTGCAACCTTATCTTGGCAAGGATTGGTAATCCTTTGTTTTGTTTACTTTTTGTCCATTTTGGATAGCATACTATCAGCAGTCAATGCAAGGGCACTTACCTGCACAGGGACTAACATTTGCAATAATGAAAGTTATCTCTTTATACAGCTTTTTTAATGGCCATATCTTCTCTGAAGTAGACTGTTGGTGCTAGGAGCAGAAATGTCTCACAGTCATTATAAAAGAAATAAAATCTGTGTTACCAAAACATTTTAAATGCTTTATTCTGTAGATCTCCAAAGGGTTTGAAGATGACCTGTCTATTGAAAATTTATCACTGCTTGCCCTTGAAAACATACCTAATATGATTACAAGTTTGATTGTAATGTCTAACTACTATCTTTCCTTTCTTTATATTCTGATATTTGGTAATAATAACATCCAAGGATTAGCAAACTGCATTACATTGTTAAAGAAACTGTATAGCTACAATATCCTGACAAGATTAGAAATATATGTAGAGCGTTTTCTTCTAACAATATCTCAATAGATATATATAATTTGTATACAATATATAAAATCCAATCCAATGTATTTAAAACTAGTAGTTGGCTTTTAAAAGTAGATTCAATAATGTAACTTTTTGTCTATATCATATCTATATCCTGTACTTTTTTCTTTTCAGAGTAGATTCAATAATCTACCCTTTATCCTATCATTTCTATATCTTTTTTTCAGAGTAGATTCAATAATCTATCTCTTATCTATATCCTCTTTTTTCTTTTTTTTTCAAATAAGAATCTAAAATATAATCTCCTTTATTTAACCTCTTTCTTGGCCATTAACAATAACAACTTATAACCAACCATCCTAAACAATGACAACTATCCCAAACCCAAAACACATTGAAAAACCAAAAACCACCCATCCCATCTATTGGGTATATGGGCGTTGTGTTCTTGAAATTACATTCTGCTGTCTTTGGCGAAGACATCTTTAGAGGATGATGAAAAGACAAATTTGGGGTTAATTGTCAAGTTCTGGAGTGGTAGATGTATCATTTGTGGTCCAGTCTCTGCATAATGCAAAAGTGCAGGGCGCCTTATCTCAAGTCTTTGTTCAAATAGTCTGTGAGGCTGGATCATCTCAGCTAGCCATCTCGAAATTGTTCTGAACAGCAGCTTGTAGTCCAAAGCTGATCTTTGGGTGATGATGTCAGCTTAGTGGTATTATTATTGTCCATGTGGACCCTTCATAGTAGGGCTCCATCATCTTTTTGGAGACCTCAAATTTGCTGTTAGACCTGGGCATGATTCCATACATAAAACTGATAGAAACATCAACACAAAAAACATGTATAGGAAACTAAATGAAGCATTTTTATCACTTGAATTAGTTCATACACTATATGACAATTAATATCATAACAAAGGCTTAATATAGACATATGTATATATATATAAATCTTATATTTTTTGTTGTAAAATTCATACCGTAATAAAAGTTTAAAGAATCAAAATTGAACCAAAGATTTAAGATTAATGACAATAAAATAGATCCTTAATTTTTTGGTTTTCTTCTGTCCCATATCAGATGGCTCTTTTTCCTGACATGATACACAGATTTTGCATTTTCCTTTTACCAACATGCTTGGGTTTAGAGAAGGAGAGAGCCATTCTCCATTCTAAAAACAGCTTTAATTTTTAATTGAACTGGGGCTACATAAAGTGCATTTGTGTTAAATGTATGTAGAGAAAAGCAGAAATAATCATTTAGGAAGACTTATGAAATTTTATATGTGATATACCAATAGGCCAATTTACTCCTTTTCTTGGGACTTTTTTTTTCTAGAGGATATGTTTTATTTGTCCAGTGTTCTTCAGATTCCTCAGTCTTCATTCCCTAGAAGACAAAAACAAAACCCTGCTGGACTCATAGGAGAAGCTTGCCATGGCCAGCTGCTTCGCTGTCCAAAATATGTGTGAGATATCACCAGATCCCATGGGGAAGTACAGCTCAGACTACAAAATCCATCACCTCCACAGCACCAGCTGCCAAAATTAAAACAACAGCATAATAAATCAATTATGTTCTCCCCCTACTGTTTTGCTTGCTTTATTCTGGTTCTGGCTAACTCTTCTTTTTAACAGAATTGTATGAATTCAGAATATGCAATCTGTGCTTGAGAGCTACCCTAGAAAGGCTCCATGGTACAGTGGGTCCCCAAACACCCAGGGAAATTGAAAGCCTGACAATCCAGACTTTCTATTGGATTACATCCATGTCCTAGCAGTGTTCTCTGGTAATTACCCTACATTTAGGAAGGTTCCACTGAGTTCCCAGAGACCAGAAATAGATACAGTGTGGGACTCAGAGCCCCTTGATGTAGGGATGGGTATGGAGAACAAGGCTATCTTATGGTGTGGTCCTCCTGAGTTCCAGGCTCTCAAGACATCCTTTGCTTAATTGCTGCATTACACTTCAGAGTAATCTATCATTTCCACAAATGAAGGAAAAAGCTTAGGAGTTCTTTGGCTCTCAAGTCTTGAGGAATGTCTGGTAAAGGCACTTTCTCTGTGGTCAAACAAGAGTTGTGTGCATGGTGCCACTATCCATGGTTAAGAATTTGTGTGAGACTTCACCTGATTCTCCTTGTATGTTCATGTGTATGAACATGTGTTGGGTAATCCTTTGGCCTAGAGTGTGTGTGTGTGTGTGTGTGTGTGTGTGTGTGTGTGTGTGTATGTATGTGTGTTTCAGTTTGGTTCTGTTAATTTTTTTTCCTTTAATGAACAGTTTCCCTCTCACGTAGTTGAGATTAATCAAAATTAAGGGACCAAAAAAATTGATTGATTTTTTTTCCTGAATTAACAGTTAAGTAATGTTGGAGCCAGACTTACAGGAAAGCCATGAGAATGGCTGAGCTGATTGAATCTGTACTTATTTGTGTCCTCTAGGCTTAGAGAGTCTCAACAAGACAGGACTAACTGGAGCGAGATGAGATGTAGGTGTTGTGCCCGAATCTCAAGACCCCAGAGCAAGACCACCACAGAGCCGATATACAATGTGAAACACACAGGGGTTTAAGAATTACAAGCAAGCCAGGGCTTGGTCTGTGTCCAACTCTCTGACACAGGGGCTGGAAGGAGGACATCCCTGAGCTCTCAGAATGGAGTTTTTTAAAGGGAAAAATTGCAAGCAGGGTGTTAAAAGGCTTTGTGTCATAGGACTAGGTCAGGGTGTGTAACCTTTGAGCTCTCTGGTTGGAGTCCAGAGGAATTTTCCAACAACGTTTATCAGAAGGACATTTGGAGCCTGCAGATATTGTTTATCAGGATTGGTTTTTGCGAGTGCTTTGCCAGGGAGGTTGGCTGGCCTAGAACATAATGGTACCCAACAGGTTGGCAAGAGTTTCCACCTAAAACATGAGAAAAAAGATTCTAAAATGGAGCTAAAAACAGCTTCCTAGTTGTCTCTCTCAAGTTAGTGGCAGCTTGTGGGTTTGAGGTACTCCATGGGGGTTTCGTGGCATGCAGGCTTGACCTATGCTATGTTACACAGAGGTGCCTCCAAGCTGTGCACTATGCTGTGTATTGGATATAGTTTCTGCTAGTTTAGAAGAAGAAGAAGAAGAAGAAGAAGAAGAAGAAGAAGAAGAAGAAGAAGAAGAAGAAGAAGAAGAAGAAGAAGAAGAGGTTTCTGGCCTACATGCTGCTTTGATAGAAGCATAGAACCACTGTTTCTAAGAGTTGATGGTGGGTCCCAGAGCTGGTGGTAAATGTACCACAGCCATGTTGGGAAGCTGAGGTGGGCAGAGCCACCAGCCAAAGCTGCCATTTGAGTCCTAGTAATGCTGAAGTTTAAAAGCATTAGATTCACAATAAGACATATTCAGATGAAACAAGACTTTAAATGCTTTACGAGGTGTGTAAAAATGTATGTGGCTTGAAAGAGAGATCAAAAGGAACATATACAGTTATATAAAGTAATAGTTCTTAAAAATAAAGTCTTTAAAGAGACAATAAAGGTAGTATTAAAAAAAGCCATGTGAACATGGATATTATACAGAGAATCTGGATTGTGTTGTCTTTAGGACTTTTAAATTCAGAAAAAAACATTTGATTTTAAAAGCTGTTGAGTTAAGCCAATATGTACGTTTTAAAGGTACCTTGACTCCAATATTTGAATATAAGAATATGTTGCTTTGGAAAGGAGGCTCTGCTTTTGTTTCCACAGAAAGCAAGAGGCTATGGATTTATTCCAGATTAAGATTCATCAAGTTTGACCAGCCAATACCCCCTGAAACATCCCCAATGACACCATGGCCCAGATGATCTGACATCCAGACCCCCTCAGCCTCTAGGTCTGGAATAAAGGAATGTGTCTTCCTTCCTTAAAAGTCCCTATTTTCAAATAGGGGATTTCCCTACTTTCATCTTAAGCAATAATTTCTGACAGTTGTGCTCTCCATTTTGTAGTTTTGTTAATTCCAGATAGAGTCAAGTTGAGAACCAAGTTTAGCCATCACAAGTGTGTTTTATTTCTCATGGTTAGTCTTCCATCAAAGAGGGATCATGTCACATTTTCACAGCTACTATTTACTCTTGTATGTTGTTTCAATACTTGCTGCTATAAACACCATCAAGGAAGGGGTGTTTTACTTAACTTGTCAGAGGTCTTAATTTTCACAAGATGGATGACAAGTAAGAGCTCATACATGGTGAGTGGGAAGCAGAACCAGGAGCCTCTGAAGGTGGCTCTCTTCTTCCCTGCATTTGAATGCATCCAGACCCACAGTTCCAGGATGACTCCAGGAAACTTTAGTGGTGGTCTTTCCCAACATCTCAGATAATCCTACTTGGAAATACTCTTCCAGATCCTTCTAAGTACACTAAGATAAACACATCAGAAAGAATAGGTCCCACTGACCAAAATGAAATCAAGATCACACATGTAATTTAAACAGATCATGAAAAGCTAATAAAAGAGCATAATCACTAAAAGGCTCCCCACAAAAAAAAATCCCAAGACCAGAGAGTTTGAGGGAAGCAGTATCTGAAACTCTGACCCCAAACTCATATAAAGAAGAGTCACTGCTATTACTAGTTAGCCACCGCCAAAATTTCTTAAGAGGATCCAGAATGAAATTAGAGAAAGAAACACAGCCAAAAAAAAAAAAAAAACTTCAAAGTAGCCTCAAATAGTATAAAATATCTTATGGAAAACAATAACAAAGCAAGTGAAAGACTTGTATAATCAAAACTTCAAGTCTTTGAGGAAGAAAGTGAAGAAGATATCAGAAAATGAAAAAAATCTCCCGTGCTCATTGGTCAGTAGGATTAATATCTAAAAATAGCAGTCTACAGATTCAAAGCATTCTGCTTCAAAATCTCAACACAATTTTTTAAAGATCATTCTCACCTTCATATGAAAATACAAAAAGCCATTTGAGTCATAACATTGGTTAAGTCCCTTATTTCTCTGTTAAGTTTCGATTTAGCAAATCTGTCGAGTGGTGAGAGTGGGGTGTTGGAGTCTCCCACTATTGATGTGTGGGCTTTATGTGTGATTTAAACTTTACTAGTGTTTTTTTAACATATGGGGTGCCCTTGTGTTTGGAACAAAAATGTTCAGAATTGAAACTTCATCTTGGTTCATCTATGCTGTGATGCATATGTAATGTCCTTACATACGCATCTTTTGAATGATTTTAGATTGAAGTCTATTTTGCTGAACATTAGGATAGCTACACCAGCTTGCTTCTTAAGACCATTGAATTGGAAAGACTTCTCCTAGCCAGATCTGGTAGGTTTCTACCACATCTTCAAAAAAGAGATAATACCAATACTCTTTAAATTGTTCCACACAATACAAACAGAAGGAATGTTACCAAACACCTTCTATGAGGCTACAATTACCTGGATTTCCAAGCCAAACAAAGTGCACTACAAACCAAGAGAACTACAGACCAATCTCCCTCATGAACATTGATGCAAAAATATTCAATAAAATATCAACAAACAGACTCCAAGAATACATCAAAACAATTATCCACTATGATCAAGTAAGCTTCATCCCAGAGATGCAAGGGCGGTACAACATACAAAAGTCTGTCAATGTAATACACCATATAAAAAAACTGAAAGAAAAAAATCTTGATCATCATCTCAGTAGATGCTGAAAGGCCTTTGACAAAATCCAACACCCCTTCATGATAAAGGTCTTGGAGAGATCAGGAATACAGGGAACATACCTAAGCATAACAAAGGCAATTTACAGCAAGCCAACAGCCAACATCAAAGAAAATGGAGAGAACCTCAAAATGATTCCACTAAAATCAGGAACAAGACAAGGCTGTCCGTTCTCCTCATAATTATTCATTATAGAACTTGAAGTTCTAGCCAGAGCAATAAGACAACAAAAGGAGATCAAGGGGATACAAATTGGAAAGGAAGAAGTCAAGCTTTTACTATTTGCAGATGACATGATAGCATACATAAATGACCCCAAAAATTCAACCAAGGAACTCATACAGCTTATAAACAACTTCAGTAATGTAGCAGGATACTAGATTAATTTAAAATAATCAGTAGTCCTCCTATATTCAAATGACAAATGGGCTGAGAAAGGAATCAGAGAAAGATCACCCTTTACATGATATTAAATACATTGGGGTAACACTAACCAAGCAAGTGAAGGAACTATATGACAAGTCCCTGAAAAAAGAAATTGAAGAAGATGTCAAAAAATGGAAAGATCTCCCATGCTCATGGATAGGCAGGATTAACATAGTAAAAATGGCAATCTTACCAAAAGCAATTTACAGATTCCATGCAATCCCCATCAAAATTCCAACACAATTCTTCACTGACCTGGAAGGAACAATACCCAACTTCATATTTAAAAACAAAAAACTCAGGATAGCCAAAAGAATCCTATACAATTAACTACCTCCTGCATTTTTGGGGGTGTAAAAATCCCACTTCTTCTATATTCCTGGCTATCCTCTCAAACCTGAGATTAGGGAGAAAACCTATTATGACAGAAAATAAAGCGTATTTAATTTGACTCAAAATAAATTGATTGGTGGTTTACTTTCTTTCAGTGGGAATATCACTACACACCCTGACCGCTTTTATGGATTTATGATATATTTCCTCATTCCTGGTATGTCTGTACTTTTTCTCATCTCTCTGCATTATGTTGTGACAGTCACCCATCATATTTAATCATAGGGAAATGTGGCACCATGAGGACCCCTATAAGATTTCTTTTCTGAATGCCATAATCTTTCTTACCTCCATTATAGAGAAGCCATGTAATTTCCTGATGTTTATCTTGGTCATTCATCCCTCCAACACTGTTATTTCCTTCTTGGATTTGGATTAAGGACATCCGAAGCTCAAAGTGGCTTGGCAGAAGTCTGAGCTTCCAGTTCAATGATCTGTTTGTTGTAGCTCCAGTGAGGAGCACTGCCCCATACCACCAATCACACTGGAATCCAAATTTTCAAGCAAAAAAGTTAGTCATGTAAAAAGAAAGCAAACATTTTTCCCAAGAGGTCACTAGGGGTGATAGTGAGTGGTACTATTCTCTTTTCTAACACCTGGTGCCTGCACCCATGGATCTCGGCTATGGAGAAATCTGCCTCCTGGATAATACTACTCCAGCTCTCAGGGTTGTTGTTACTTCATTGGCTCCATAACTGTGTCTTCTAAATGTCACTAGAGAAGCTTCGGGATGTTGGTGAATCTGCACCAAGCAGTGGATTCCATGATTGTGGGCCACAGGTTCACTTGTCTCTCTGTGAATTTAATCTTGGTCAAAAGCTATACCATGTGGAATAACATGATGGTTAAAAAGAAATTCTGAAGCCGGGAGGTGGTGGTGAAAGCCTTTAATCCCAGCACTTAGGAGTCAGAGGCAGGCGGATCTCTGTGAGTTCGAGGCCAGCCTGGGCTACGAAGTGAGTTCCAGGAAAGGCGCAAAGCTACATAGAGAAACCCTGTCTCGAAAAACAAAACAAAAAAAGAAAGAAAGAAAGAAAGAAAGAAAGAAAGAAAGAAAGAAAGAAAGAAAGAAAGAAAGAAAGAAAGAAAGAAAGGAAGAAAGAAAGAAAGAAAAAAAAAAAGAAAAGAAATTCTGTTAGTTCCTGTGTGATAGTTTAGGTAAAATCATTACAGGTGGGAAATGCAAATCTATATCTAGACTAAGAATCTGCTCCAGTAAGGATGAGGTATTGTCCATTCCACAGAGAAAGAGGTCCAATGTAGTCATCCTGTCATGAATTTGTTGGATGGTTAGCCTGGGGAATGTGACATCTCTGGGTCTCTGTGTTGGTCTTTGCTGTTGGCAGATCTGACATTCAGCAGCAGCTGTAAGCAGGTAAGTCTTGATGAGTGGATATCTATGTTGTTGATCTCAAGTATAACCCCCACCTCAGGTAGAACAGCTACTGTGATCATGGGCAATGGGGCAATACCAAAAGTGACTTGGGAAAGAGACTGACAGTCCATGGTATGGGTCATCAGGTCTAATTAATTATTGACCTCCTCCTCTGCCTAAATCACCTTTCATGGCAGTTTACAGAGGACAAAGGATCTTCACATTCTTTGCTCCTTTGCAGATCTGTCCAAATACTTCTCCCCCAAATGTCTTTCTAATTTGTCTTTATTTCCTTATTTGTTTTTATGTTTTCTTCTCTCATACAATGCCATAGTTTCCCCTCCTTCCCTCCACAGAGATGTACTACTACCCTATTTCCCTTCAGAAAAGCACAGTTTTCTTGGGGATATCAACTGAACACAACATACTAAGATGTAACAATAGTAGTCACAAATCCTCATATCAAGGCTAGAGAAGCCAACCTAGAAAGAAGAAAAGTTGCCAAGATCAGACAAAAAGGTCAGAGACTCCTCATACTCCCCTTCTTAGGTGTCCCACTAACCACTGCGCTAAACCACAGCCTGTATGCATAGAACTTAATTCAGATCCATGCAGGCTGTGTGATTGCCTCTTTGGGCTCTGGGAGACAAAATGAGCTCTATTCAGATGAATCTGTATGCTCTGTTCACCTAGTGTCTTTGAACCCTCCTATAATCCTGCCTTATCTTGTTCCTTGAGATTCCCTGAGCTCTGCCTAATGTTTGGTTGTGGATCTCAGTATCTGCTACCATCAGCTGCTAGAGAAAGCATAACTGATGTCCATTGGACTAGAACCAATCTCTGAGTGAAACAGAATTTCTGTAGGTATTGTCTGATAGTTTTTGTATGAGTGTGGCAGTAAGGCCCTGCATAAACTTCCACAGATGAACAGAGCTGGATGGACTAATATGGGATTCTTCAAACAAAAACAACACTGGAATCCACAAACTGATTTTAAAATTTTAATTCATTTGACATTTTATTAAAATAGGTATTGTTTACAATGATGGATGTGATGATGGAGACAAGAGGAAGACTGAACAAGGGTCCTCTGCAAGAGCAAAAATTGCTTTTGCAACTGACTCATCTCTTTAGTCCCACACACTGAGTTAGGAGAAAAAATGTCTTCATTCTCTCCCACTTCTCTTGTAAGCAAACATTCATGTTTATTTTCTCCTTTCCAGAGTCCTTGACCATAAGTTCTGCTCATCCAATCCAGACAGGTTTCTCCAAAGAAACCCTGTTGTAATATGTTTGGGGCCAGCAACTAAAATGAATTCCAGTTTCCAACTCATTGACAAAAATCAAACCAGGACAGTAACAGCGTAGTATACAACATAGTTCAGCACTTCCCCTCCCTTTACCTGACAATCAACTCATTTACAGCTATATTATACCCTGAGCCACCATGCTGTCTTTGCCCAGTTCCACTGAAAATGCACCACAATCCCATAGTCTACCCAGTTATCATTGGTGACACACTGGCTGCTGCTTCTGGGAGACAAGTGTAGGTCACACCTGACCAGTTCCTAAGATTGCTGCAATCTTTTGAAAGAGGGCTCCAAGAAAGGGAGATGAGCAGAAGCCCAGTAATGATATGCTTCAGCCACTAAATAAGGATATGAGCCCACCATTGTCTTCCAGCCTGATGTCTCACACACCTCAGAAGCATGAGCTGTAATGAAATCCAGTGCCTGGGTTTTCAGTTGCCCTGAGCTGTGGAGGTCAGCCAGGAAGAGGGATAGACTTCCTGCAAGTTGAGGGCAAGCAGGCAAATAGCAAGGGTTTCCTACTTCCATGTCCTTTTTTAGGCTTCCAGAAGAGGGTGTGGCCCAATTCAGGGTGTGTCTTCCTGACTCAAGAACTGGATTAAACTTGGGTGTCTTCAGGCCCTGAGATCCAGATTAAATGGTTGTTTGTGTCTTTCTACATTCAAAGTATGTACTTGAAGTGGATCTACCCTCTTCAACTGAAGCATAACACTTCTCACTGTTGTGCCCTCCATGTTAGGGTTTTAGTTAATTCTATGTCTCGTTTAATTGGGAACCAAGAATAACCACCACAAGTGTATTTCTGCTTATTGTGATTCATCTTAAATAAAATAGGGATGGTGTCTATTCCTACACAGATGTTATTTCCTCTTCTCAGGGTTTTACACTAAATCCTTCCACTAACATGATCCAGGAAGAGGTGTCTTCCTTTCCCAGTCAGGGGTCTCAGTGTTCACAACTTGGAGATGAGGATGGAACAATTCATACATAGTGGTCACGAAGCAGAGACAGGAAGGAACCTGTGAAAGTGGCAGTCTTCTTTCCATCCAGACTCACAGTCTCTGGTATATCTCCACCAACTTTCAGTGGTTGTCTTGCCCCTCCCCATGCCCCACCCAGATAATCCTCCTTAGAAACACTCTTCCAGATCCTGTTAAGGGTGTGCTATGAAAAGATCCTAAGTGCTTCTCAATTTCATCATGCTGACTGCCAAGATTCAGCTTCTCAATACCTCATAATGTTCATGCTTCCCTGGTGAGTTCTGTCCTCTTTAAGCTTTGAACTTCCATGCTTACTCTGCTGGGCTTTCAAAGGGAGACAGTATTCTGGTTTTTAAAAGGTGCAGAATATATTCAACAGTTAACCAACGATGGGCTTTTGAGACCGTTCCCTTTTTCATGTAATCAGTAAAATGCTCCCCACATATTTCTCTGTCCAGTTCATCATGTCTGTAGGGACTCACTAAGCTTATAGTACTTGACAATACCTTCAGTGTTTCAATCCACTCAGCAATTCCCAGCCGGTGGCTCTGATGCTGCTCTTCCTTAAATCCAGGATAAATCAATCAACTGGTTTTGACCTCTGAAAGTTTGGTTCCTCATTTAAGAATGTTTGTCAGGTACCTAACTAGTAGCTTCAGTGACTCTTCTTTATGTGTTTAGGATCAGGGGAGCAGGTGGAGCTTTTATTTCAGGTAGGTGGTTCTCTGGGGGACATGGCACAGACAAAAGTATTCAGGTCCCCAACAGGAGAAGGCATAAGTCTTATGCAGCAGGGGTGTCCATACAACAGAGAAAGCCAATGGTCAATACAGCACAAGACTGACAATAACACTTAGAAAGTTTTGGAGACACACACATAACACACACACACACACACACACACACACACACACACACACACACACACGAGAGAGAGAGAGAGAGAGAGAGAGAGAGAGAGAGAGAGAGAGAGAGAGAGAGAGAGAGAGACTGCTTGAACATGGACTTAAGACAATAGAAAGTTTTTTTAGCCAGCTGGCAACCATATGAGGTTTTCTGGATTCTGATGCAGCAACCAGCCTTTCTCAGGGTGGGCTTTTAAGCACAAAACCATATTCTGGGTTGAGAATCTTCAGTTAACAAGAACATTTAGCCAGAAGTCGCACTACAGAAGCCATAATGTTACTGTATTTCAAGCAAGATTTAAACATTTAGAGATATTCCCAGACTATGGACTTAGATGAATTAAGCCTTCGTTTTAGTTGTGGCCGGGTTTTGCTGTGTTTTACAGAAATGCTGACTTTTTCACCTTGAATACTACTTCTGTCATGGAGACAGTTGTACTTAGGTGTGGGGGCCTGCTAGTGCCTGGGCCCTGTTAACAGGAGGGTCTGTGCACCATGGGCATATATGGTGGCCTCAGAGGTCAGAAGAGGCTGTCAGATCCCCTGGTAACTAGATAACTGGAGTTACCAACTGTTGTCAGGTACCCTTGAATGCAGTAAATTGGATGGCAGTCTTCTGGAAAGGTATCCAGCAACGTTTACTGCTGAACCATTTCTCCATCCCATCACAGTTACTTTCTTAAAGAGGATGGAACTGATCTGAAATACTAGGTTGTAACCTAATACTTTGGCATCTGAAATGTTTTAGCAGGAATTCAAGAGGTAATCATAATTTCATTTCTACATCTTTCTTCCGTTTTTGATGTCTTCCCACTCTGCATGTCTGGCTCTTTTTGAATTTATTCCATGGACCAAGTGAGCTTTAGACTGACATCAGACTACTCTGATCAGTGCCATAGACTATCACATCATGCCTGGTTCATGAATTTCTATTTAATCACCAGTAACCACACTGGTAGTCTTAGACAAACAATATTGAATGGTTGCCTTTAACATAAATATAATGACTAGCAAGACCTTTTACTTGTCTCAATATTAACTAATTTGACTCAAATGTTTTGAGTTGAATTAAATAAGCATTATTTCCTGCCATAATAGGTTTTCTACTTAATCCTTGGACTGAGAGAATAGCTAGGACAATGGAGAAATGGGGTTTTTATAACTCCAAAAATGCAAGGGTAAGGGTTTTCTGGGGGATGGGGAGAGTGTTTTAGTGTAAAACCCCGAGAAGTGGAAATAACAGCTGTGTAGGAATGGACACCATCCCTATTTTATTTAAGATGAATCACAATAAAATATACACTTGTGGTGGTTATTCTTGGTTCCCAATTTAAGAAGACATAGAATTAACTAAAATCCTAACATGGAGGGCACAACAGTGAGAAGTGTTATGCTTCAGTTGAAGTGGGTAGATGTAGCTAGAGTTTTCCGGCCTTGCCCACAGTCAGGACAAATCTTTGTCAACCACCAGTCCCAAAGCCGCTCAGACCCAACCAAGTAAACACAGAGACTTATATTGCATACAAACTGTATGGCAGTGGCAGGCTTCTTGCTAACTGTTCTTATAGCTTAAATTAATCCATTTCCATAAATCTATACCTTGCCACATGGCTGGTGGCTTACCGGCATCTTCACATGCTGCTGGTCATGGCGGCGGCTGCAGTGTCTCTCTGCCTCAGCCTTCTGCTTCCCAGAATTCTCCTCTCTCCTTGTCCCACCTACTTCCTGCCTGGCCACTGGCCAACCAGTGTTTTATTTATTGACCAATCAGAGCAATTTGACATATAGACCGTCCCACAGCACTTCCCCTTTCTTTTTTTTTTAAAGGAAGGTTTTAACTTTTACACATCTCCAAAGTCAGCTTGGTATATTTGGGAATTTGGGCGTAGCTTCTCTTACTACTTCCTGCTGGAGGGGGGTGCTGTATCTTATAGGGACACAAAGAAAATTTTAGGATCATGGAGTAGTCCGTGACTTGAAACAATTCTGAATGTTGGATCATCTGGGCCATGGTGTCATCGGAGACCTTTCAAGTGGTCTTGGCTGGTCAAACCTGATGTATCTTAATCTGGAACAAATCCATAGCCTCTGGCTTTCTGTGGAAACAAAACAGAGCCTCCTTTCCAAAGCAACATATCCTTAAATCCAAATTTTGAAGTTAATGTACCTTTAAAATACACATTTTGGCATAACTCAACAGCTTTTGCAATCAAATGTTTCTCTTCAGTTACGAATATCAAAAAGAACATAATCCAGATTCTCTCTGTGGTAGCCATCTTTATGTGGCTTATGTTTTATATTACCTTGAGCCTATTGCTTTAAACTGCAGTCTTCTAAGCCTGAAACAGCGCTGTGGCTGCTGGCTCCTCCCATTTCAGCTTCCCAACATGGCGGTGGTACGTTTTCCACCAGCTCTGGGAGCCATCATGGGTCTGTGCTTTTATCCAAGCAGCTTGTAGCCCAGAAACCTCTTTTTGTTTTGTACTAGTAAAGGCTAAATCCACCACGCAGCTTAATGTGCCACTTGCAGAGGCCTCATTGCCGCCATACTGCAGATCGAGCTTGCACGCTAGGAACCCGCCAGTAGCTCAAACCGGCAGGCTGCCGCTCATTTGAGAGAGACAATTAGGAAGCTGTTTTTTGCTCCATTTTAGAATCTTTTCTCAGGTTTTAGGTAGAAACTTTTGCCCCACGTTGGGCACCAGATGTTGATGTAACCAACTGTCTTATTAAATAAGAAACACAGAAACAATGTAAAAGAGAAAGCCAAGAGGTCAGAGCTCAGAGCTAAAATCTCACCCTTCCTCCTCTGTGTCCCAGCTTCTGGAAAAGAGAGCTATTTCCTGTGTGTAACTCGATTTTCCAGTCATTCTGCCTTCTCATTGGTTGTAAACCCAAACACGTGACTGCCTCGTCACTGTCTGAATGTACAGCCCCCTAGGTCTTAAAGGCATATGTCTCCAATGCTGGCTGTATCCCTGAACACACAGAGATCTATGGGATTAAAGGCATGTGCCACCACCGCCACACTCTGTCTATGGCTCTAATAGCTCTGACCCCCGGGTAACTTTATTTATTAACATACAATTAAAATCACATTTCAGTACAATTAGAATACCACCACATTTCCCCTTTTCTATTTTAATTTAAAAAAAAGTGCTGTGGGACAGTCTATATGTCAAATTGCTCTGATTGGTCAATAAATAAAACACTGGTTGGCCAGTGGCCAGGCAGGAAGTAGGTGGGACAAGGAGAGAGGAGAATTCTGGGATTAAAGGTGTGAGTCACCATGCTTGGCTGTTTCCAATGTGGCCTTGAACTCACAGAGATCCAGAGGGATTAATATGGATATGATAAGATAAAAAGGGGGATTATGGAATCTACTTTTAAAAAGGAACTACTTGTTTTAAATAAGATAAGTAATGAAAATTTTTTGGTCTGGGTTTATCAGATGTTACTGGACTGGACATTGTTAATATATATAATGGAGTTTTTATCTGAATCTGTCAAATGTTAATGGACTAGACATCATTAATGTAATTTTTGGCTGTATATATTGTATATACTTATCGGATAGTTTTTCTTGTATTAGTTATAAGCTTTCTTTAATTTTAGACAAAAAGAGAGGAAATGTGGTGGTATTGTGTTCCCCAAAATATTGTGTACCTTAATAAACTTATCTGGGGTCAGAGAACAGAAAAGCCACTAGTTAGGCAGTGATAGCACACGCCTTTAATCCTAGAATTCCAGAGACAGAAATCCCTCTGGATCTCTGTGAGTTCAAGGCCACATTGGAAACAGCCAAGCATGGTGACTCATGCCTTTAATCCAAGAAAGCCAGCCTTTAATCCCAGAGAGTGGTGGTAGAAAGCAGAAAGATATATATAAGGCGTGAGGACCAGAAACTAGCAGCATTTGGCTGGTTCAGCATTTTGCTGGTTAAGTATTCAGGCTTTTAAGCAGCAGTTCAGCTGACAGTTCAGCTGAGAGCCATTGGGGTGAGGACACAGAAGCATTCAGTATGAGGAAACAGGACCAGCGGAGGAATTGGCAAGGTGAGATAGCTGTGGCTTGTTCTGTCTCTCTGATCTACCAGCATTGACCCCAATAACTGGCCTCAGGTTTGATTTTATTAATAAGAACTTTTAAGATTCATGCTACAGGTAGATCCACTTCAAGTACATACTTTGAATGTAGAAAGACACAAACATTTAATCTGGATCTCAGGGCCTGAAGACACCCACCTTTAATCCAGATCTTGAGGATAGAAGACACACCCTAAATTGGGCCACACCCTCTGCTGGAAGTCTATAAAATGACATGGAAGCAGGAAACCCTTGCTATTTGCCTGCTTGCCCTCAACTTGCAGCAAGTCCATCCCTCCCCTGGTGTTAGATACTATTTGGAACACCAGCACATACTGAAGACCAGTGGACACATCCAACCTCGTGGACTGAGTAAGTACTGGAATTTTGGACTTTCCCTTCACAGCTAGCCAATGTGAGATTAGCAGGACTGCAGCCCTAAGTCATTCTAATAAATCCCCTTCCTTTATACACAGAGAGATTGCTTGTATATGTTCTGTTACTCTAGAGACCATAGTACAACATTTTTTGATATGAGTGTATAGAATTTTCCAGATATTTAAACAGCTGTGTATAATTGTCAAAACCAGTTACCTATTGACCTAAGATTCGATCTAGACCAAAAATGGAGTGATGTAAGAGTCCCAAGTAGCCGGGCGGTGGTGGCGCACGCCTTAATCCCAGCACTCGGGAGGCAGAGCCAGGTGGATCTCTGTGAGTTCGAGGCCAGCCTGGACTACCAAGGGAGTCCCAGGAAAGGCGCAAAGCTACACAGAGAAACCCTGTCTCGAAAAAACAAAAAAAAAAAAGAGTCCCAAGTAAGCCTAGACTGTCTTCTCTGAAACTAGTATTAAAATCTGTATAGAAAATTTCAGAGATCCAAGTTTCTAGAGCCATCAAAAAGGGAATAGACAGCTGGGCAGTGGTGTCGCACGCCTTTAATCCCAGCACTTGGGAGGCAGAGCCAGGCAGATTTCTGTGAGTTCGAGGCCAGCCTGGGCTACCAAGTGAGCTCCAGGAAAGGCACAAAGCTACGCAGAGAAACCCTCTCTCGAAAAACCAAAAAAAAAAAAAAAAAAGGGAATAGACGAAAAACAAAAACTTAACATGTAATTCATGTCTATTATTGCGTCTCACAAGGTGAAGAGAAAACAATTGCTAGTTCTTCATTTTGGATCCAGTTGAACCTTCAAACTACCTGGAGGAGAAATGGCAGGAGACGGGACAGCCCAGAGATGGGACCACACACATATCAGCCTTCAGAATTTCTCCTACATGTGGACCATCAACAACTTGCGTTTTCTTGTGGAGGAAAGGACAGAAGTCATTAGAAGCCCAACTTTCTCAAGAGAAGCCAATGGCAAATGGTATTTGACAGTAAACCCGAATGGAGTTGATGAAGTAAGTGCGGATTACCTGTCAGTTAACCTAGTTTTGCTCAGCTGTCTAAAGAGTCATGTTTGGGCAAAGTTCCAGTTCTGGATCATAACTGCCGAAGGAGAGAAAACACAAACTATGAGGAGCCCAAGAGCCATTAGGTTCGTGCCAGGCCGTGCCTGTGGATTCAAAAAGTACATCCTTCGAGATTTCCTCTTTTCAAATGCTCCTCGTCTTCTCCCAGATGACAAGCTCAAGCTGCTCTGCACTGTGAGTGTGGTCCAGGACTCCTTCAGAATCTCCGACCAGAACAGGAATTCAGGGATTCAAGTTCCCCCATGCACATTGGCAGATGAGCTAGGAGAGCTGTGGGAGAATTCCCAATTCACAGACTGCTGCCTGGTGGTATCTGGCTAGGAATTCCAGGCTCACAAGGCCATCTTAGCAGCTCGCTCTCCAGTTTTCAGAGCCATGTTTCAACATGACATGGAAGAGAGCAGAAAGAACCGAGTTGAGATCCCTGACCTGGAGCCACAAGTCTTCAAGGCAATGATGGGCTTCATTTACACTGGGAAGGCACCAGACCTGGACAGCATGGCAGATGCATTGCTGGCAGCTGCAGACAAGTATGGCCTGGAGCGTTTGAAGGTCATGTGTGAGGATGCCCTCTGCAGGGACCTCTCTGTGGAGACTGCTGCCCACATTCTCTTCCTGGCTGACCTCCACAGCTCAGGGCAACTGAAAACCCAGGCACTGGGTTTCATTACAGCTCATGCTTCTGAGGTCTCTGAGACCTCAGGCTGGAAGGCAATGGTGGGCTCATATCCCCATTTAGTGGCTGAAGCATACCGTTCCTTGGCTTCTGCTCATCTCCCTTTCTTGGAGCCCCCTTTCAAACGCTTGAAGCAATCCTAGGACCTGGTCAGCATTGTCCTACACTTGTCTCCCAGAAGCAGCAGCTAAATGTTGTTACCAATGACACCTGGCTAGGCTATGGGATGTGTGGAACATTTCCAGTGGAACTGGGGAAAGACAGCATGGTGGCTCAGGGTATAATACAGCTGTAAATGAGTTGTCAGGTTAAGGGAGGGGAAGTGCTGAACTATGTGGTATACTATGCTGTTACTGTCCTGGTTTGATTTTTGTCAATGAGTTGGAAACTGGGATTTATTTTAGTTGCTGGCCCCAAACACATTACAACAGGGTTTCTGCTGTGGGATGTTAATGTGGGAGCCCTTCTTGGGTTCCTTGTGGCATTACCCAGCAGGTTTGCATAGAGGATGATTAGGACAATGGGCCTGAGTGCAGGTGTCTGAGATGGTCTGCACTTGGCTGTAATGGGGGATGGTCTGTATGTCAAGTTGCTCTGATTGGTGAATAAATAAAACCTGATTGGTCGTGGCCAGGCAGGAGGTATGGGTGGGACTAACAGAGAGGAGAGATAAAAGAGCAGGAAGGCAGAAGGAGCCACGGCCAGCCACTGCCAGGACAACGCCGCCAGCCACCCGCCAGTACAAGCACCATGTGAAGATGCTGGTGAGCCACGAGCCGTGTGGCAAGGTATAGATTTGTAGAAATGCGTTACTTTGAGATATAGGAACAGTTAACAGGAGGCCTGCCACGGCCATACAGTTTGTAAGCAATATAAGTCTCTGTGTTTGCTTGGTTGGGTCTGAGCGGCTGTGGGACTGGCGGGTGACAGAGATTTGTCCTGACTGTGGGCAAGGCAGGAAAACTCAAGCTACAGGTTTCTATGGAGAAACCTGTCTGGATTGGATGAGCAGAAATTATGGTCAAGGACTCTGGAAAGGAGAAAATAAACATGAATGTTTGCTTACAAGAGAAGTGAAAGAGAATGAAGACATTTTTTCTCCTAACTCAGTGTGTGGGACTAAAGAGATGAGTCAATTGCAAAAGCAATTTTTGCTCTTGCAGAGGACCCTTGTTCAGTCCTCCTCTTGTCTCCATGGTCACATCCATCTCTGTAAACAATATATACCCAAATAAAATACCAAATGAATAAAAATGTTAAAATCAGCTTGTAGATTCCAGTGGTGTTTCTTGTTAGAATATGACCATTTTAGTCCAACCACCTGTGCTCAGCTGTGGAAGTTTATAGAGTGTCTTCAATACCACACACACACACACACACACACACACACACACACACACACACACACACACACAAATCAATGAGACAATACCTAATGAAATCCTGATACACTCAGAGATTGTAGTCTAGTTCAGTGGATATCACTTGGGATTTCTCCAACAGCTGTTGGGAACAGATACTAAGATCCACAGCCAAATATTAAGCAGAACTCAGTGAACCTCAAGGAAGAGGGGAAGACAGGATTTTAGGAGACATCAAAGACACAAGGGGAACAGAACTCACAGTGTCAACTAAATAGGGCTCATAGGGGCTCAGAGCCTGAAGAGGCCATCACAGAGCATGCATGCATCTGTACGTAGTCCTTTGTGTACATACTGTGGTTATTGATCTCAAGGGTTTTGTGGGAGTCCAAACAGGGTGAGTGTAAGGAAGCCTCTGACCTGTTTGTCTGAACTTGAAAACCTTTTCTTCCTTCTGGGTTGGCTTCTCTAGCCTTGATATGAGGGGATTTGTGGTGGTATTGTATTCCCCAAAATATTGTGCACCCGAAAAAATATTATCTGGGGTCAGAAACAGAATAGGCACAATATTGAACATAGAGAATAGGCAGTGGTAGCACATGCCTTTAATCCTAGCATTGCAGAGGCAGAAATTCATGTGTTCAAGGATACAGCCAAGCATGGTAATTCACACCTTTAATCCCAGGGAGTGATGGTAGAAAGCAGAAAGGTATATAAGATGTAAAGAGCAGAAACTAGAAGGTTTTTGGCTGGTTAAGCTTTTAGGCTTTTGAGCAACAGTTCAGCTGAGATTCATTCTGGATGAGGACTCAGAGGCTTCCAGTTTGAGGAAACAGTATCAGCTGAGGAACTGGCGAGGTGAGGAAGCTGTGCCTTGTTCTGTCTCTCTGATCTTCCAGCATTCACCCCAATAACTGGCCTCAGGCTTGATTTTATTAATAAGACCTCTAAGATTCATGCTACAGGTTTTTGCCCACTATTATTACATTTTGTTTTGTTGTATTCAGTTGATATCCCCAAAAGACCTGTGCTTTTCTGTAGGGAAATACAGGAGTAGTACATCTCTGTGAAGTAGAGGGAGGGGAGACTGTGGTCATTTGGGACTGTATGAGACAAGAAAAAATACAAACGAAAAAGGAAATAAAGAAAAATTGGAAAGACATTTGGGGAAGAAGTATTAGGACAGATCTGCAAATCAGCAAAGAATGTGAAAATCCCTGTCCCTTGTTTGTGCTGATAAAAGACACCTTTATCAGAGGAGGATTAAGTCAATAATCAAGTAGATAAGATGACCCACTATGCAGACAGTCAGACTCTTTAACTAGCCATCCTCATTATTGCCCAATGGGCCCAAGTTCAAAGTAGCTATTGCATCAGAGATGGGGTTTATGAATGGAATTAACAACCTGGATATCCACTCCTCAAGAGTGACCTGGTTATAACTGCTGCTGAATGCCAGGACTTCCAACAACAGAGACCAACACAGAGCACCAGATATGTCACCATTTCCTGGTCTGACTAGCTAACAAGGCCATGAAAGGATGAATACATTGGACTACTTTCTCTGTGGAATAGACAACACTATGTCCATCCTGGAGTAGATACTTATTCTAGTTATATATTTGCATTTCCCGCCTGTAATGATTTTACCCAAACTACCACTCAAGGTCTAACTGTATGCCTTCTCAATTATCATGGTGTTCCACACAGTATAGCTTCTGAACAAGATACTAAATTCTCAGACAGGGAGGTGCAACTCTGGCCCACAATCATGCATTCCACTGGTTGTACCAGGTTCACAGACTTCCTGGAGCAGCTGTTATGAACTTTGGAAGAGAAAGTTACAGAGCCAATGAAGTGGCCACAACCTGGAGGTTTGTTGTAGGATTAGTCAGGAGGCAGGTTTCTCCATATTCCAGATCCAGGGGTCAAGGCACCAGGTGGTAGAAAAGGAAATAGTTCCAATCACTATCACCCCTATTGACCCTTTGGGAAAAATTTTCTTCCTGTTCCCATGACCTTAAATTCTTCTGGCCTGGAAGTTTTGATTCTTGTGTGATTGGTGGTGTGGGTCAATGCTCCAGTTTTTAATAACCCCCTCTACCAAGACCACCATGGCTTAAAGTTAGATTTCAACAACATCAAAAATTACAGAAAGCCTACAATTTCATGGAAACTGAAAAATGCTCAAATGATGGATCAAGGAAGAAATAAAGAAATTAAGGACTTTCCAGAATTAAATGAAAATGTGCCCTTAATTAGCAGGAAGTAGTATAGAACACTATGACCAAACTACCAAAGTATTCTTTATAAATATTTGTTTTCATTTAAGGGGTACAAATTGTTATTGGTCATAGTTTAAAAAAAAGGCTAAATAAAGGACTTAAATTCAGAGTTCTCTATCTAAAAGAAGAAAGGAGGATATGATATAGAAATCATAGGATAAATGGGTAGATTATTGAATCTACTTTAATTCAAAAAACCAACAATTAATCTTAGATATTTTACATTAATATGAATTTTGGTTTATTTATGCAAATTTAATGTTAATTTTGTTATACTGTATGTATATTTCTACTCTCATTTAAGGTATTATGTTTTCTGCAGTTCATTTAAAAATATAATGTACAGTTAAGAAATACAAATTAATAGTCATGTGTAATAATCAAACGTTTAGTCATGTTAGGTTTTCTAGATATACAAACATATATTTCAATTACATAGGTAATCTTCAAACACTTCAAAATCTACAGAATATGGCATTTGAAATATTTAAGAATTTAGACTTTTTTGGACAGTGAGACAAGTCTGCTCCTGGCAGAACCAATTACTTCAAAGAGGTTGCTGGGCATCATTAAGGAACTCATTATGAAGTTCATTTACAAAATGGAAAAGACTACCCATTGGGGCAAGAAACTGCTCTTGCCTGGACAGCTTGACAGTATGTTGTATAAACTGCAGAACACAGAGAAAAGTGACTGATGAACTTTGCCATTAGGCAGAACAGTCCTTGAAATTTCCTGCTTCACTGAAAAGTATGCCAGAGACTCTAGGCCTGTGAACTGAAGATAGATTACCCAACATTGCATAAGAACTTTGGGTGACCTTCTAGGCAGTCAGATGTCTCTGTTATTTCTAGAATTTTGAAAGTTGCATACAATGTGCTTCCTATTTATTCAGATAATATTATATCCTTCTGAGGTCTTTGATTGAGTTGAAGACTAGATAGTTAATAATTATAGTTTTCCTTGGTTAGGATAAAAGGTAAATTAGATATGAAACTTGAGACTCACAAATATAGGATAAATGATAGAATATTTTCTTTAATTTTGTCAAATACAAATAGACTAGATATTGTAAGAGTAATTCTTGTTGGATAACTGTTTTGTTATATGTAATTTTACTATGATACAATGAAAAATTTTCCTTTTGATTAGACAGAAAAGGGGAAGAGCTGTGGGATGGTCTTTCTGTATGCTGTGAATATGTGTTGCTACCATTGCTTAATTAAGAAGCTGCTATGCCCAATGGCAAGGCAAAATAGAGCCAGGTATGGAATCCAAGCATAGAGACAAGGAGAAAAATGGTGGAGTCAAAGGGATGCTGACCACGGCCATGGAAGCAAGATGTAATGGAACATAGGTAATACCACAAAGACACAGGGCAAAACAGCTTAATTTGAATGGGTTGAGTTAAGTTGTAAGAGGTAGCTAGCAAGAAGCTGAGCCATAGGCCATTTGGTTTGTAATTAATATAAGTCTCTGTGTGTTTACTTGGGACCTAGTGGCTGAAAGAATGGGCAGGATACAGGAAAACTTCTGGTTACATTCCTATTTTCTGTAAAACTTGAAATTGACCAGGTTTTGACACACTTTTTGAAATTTGCCATTTTCCACACTCTCTCCTCTGTTCCAGCCAATCATGGTATACTCTACCTACTGCCTCTCAGACGTTCTGAGTCACTCCTGTCTCTTCCTCCTTGGGCAATCACAAGTTCAAGTCTTTTACTTACTGTTTCTAGAAAACCCCCAAATTACCCTGACCTTCATCCTTGCCCTAAAACCTGCAATCCCCCTTTCTGTCGCTTCTTCCTCTGGTACTCCCTCTCACTCTTGCCCAGAGGCTCTGGAGGCTTTATGTTTATCCCGGTCTAGTCTCTTACATTAACCCCTCACAAATGCCCAACTCTCCATCTTTGTTGATGGAAGCTCTCTTATAGACAGATAGGAAACTGCCAGGCAGGACATGCAGTGGTCACTTCTATTAAAACAGTTGAAGCGACCCACCCGCCAATGGGAACCTCTTCACAAAAGGCCAAATTATTGACCTTCAATAGAGCACTCCAAGAAGCCAAGGGTCAATGGGCTAACATATATACCAGTTCTAAACATGCCTTTTAATAGACCATATCCATCTGCTCTTTGGAGAGAAAGGGACTTTCTCACTACCAAGGGTACTCCCATAGTTAATAGTCCCCTTATAACCAAGTTTTGGAGGCCCTCTACCACTGCAGAAATAGAATCCACTGCTGAGGACATCAGTCCTCCAAGGAACCAGTAGCCTTAGGCAATGCCAAAGCAAACTAAGTAGCCCAGGGCCTGGCCTTTAGCATCTCTGGATCAACAGAACATATTTTGTTTTTGGTACCCTCCTATCAGCCCTGTTGTCAACCAGAGGAGACTGATGAACTCCTGAAAAAAATGGGGCCATGCAGAGAAGAATGGATGGTTTTACTTAAATAACTGTCTCATCCTTCCCCAGGACCAGGCACTGGTCATCATTTATTTTTTTCATTTTTTTTATTAAGAAATTTTCTTCGAGACAGGGTTTCTCTTGTGTAGCTTTGCGCCTTTCCTGGAACTCACTTGGTAGCCCAGGCTGGCCTCGAACTCACAGAGATCCGTCTGCCTCTGCCTCCCGAGTACTGGGATTAAAGGCGTGTGCCACCACTGCCTGGCCCGACATCACCCATATTTAAGCTTATATTTCACAGGTTCACTCCTCCTGCCAGAGTTGTGGTGAGGCCAACCCCCAGGTGCCCCTCCAGATATGTCATCATCTGCCCCAGCTTCGAGGACACCAATGGGGTGACAATTGGTAGATTGATTTCAGCCCCATGCCCACTCATAAAAAACTCCATTATTTCCTAACTCTTGTTGACATCTTCACAGGATAGATAGAAGTCTTCTCTACATCCAGGGAAACAGCAGATGTGGCTCAAATACTCCTGGACCACATCATCCCTTGATTTGGCCTGCCAAGACCATACATATGGACAATGGGACAGCCTTCCCTTCTAGGGTCATGGAGCTCATGTTGGAAACTCTCAACATTTCCTGGAAGCTCCACATCGCCTACCATCCACAATCTTCAGAAAAGGTTAAGAGGGCCAATGGACTCATCAAACAACCCCTCACCAAAGCTCTCCATTGAACTTAGGTTATCTTGGCCCTCCCATCTCCTCATTGCCCTTACCTGCCTCTGAGCCATCCCATGCTCTCTTACAGGCCTAAGCCCTTTGAGATCCTTTTATGGAAGGTCCTTCTTCCTCAGTCACCTACCTTCCAGCCCAAACTCCTTCACTGGCTGGGTGCCTCCCCTACCTCTCCCTTCTGGGGTCCCTTCTCCATTCACATGCTGATAGCTATCTCCCTGCCCCCACACCAATAGAATTAACTGCCCCCTGAACCTGCCCCACTCTCCCTGGGGGACCAAGTACTCCTCAAACACCTAGCACTTAAGTTTCTGGAGCCCAGATGGACAGAACCCTACACCGTGATCCTCAGCGCCCCTTTGACTGCCAAGCTCCTCGGCACTAAAGCTGGTATATCTCTCCAGGCTCAAGCGGACACCTATTCAGCATACATGATCTGTTCAGCAGCTGGGACTCCCTACCCTCCAGTTTCCCAAGATATCCCAATAAAGGGCCTATCTGCTCTTCTGTCTTGTGCATTTGACTTTGTCAGTACAACCAGGAATCTTTCTGGCAGTCATAGGGCAGGTTTTAATAATATATTTTTTCCCTAGCAACTTGACTTCTCTGCTCCCTCAAGAAACAGATGCCTGAGGGCTCCAGGATGCCAGTTAAGCAGATGCATCTTCACCCACACATTCCAGTGACTGTGAGCCCTACTGTGTACTCAAACTGACTATTGAACCCACTTTTTATAGAACAATGCATCAAATACCATTACTGTCCTTGGACTTCCCACATAATCAATTTTTACAACCTAAACTAATACATAACTGTAATCTTGTTATATTCTCTTCTATGCCCCCATCCAGAACAATGCATGTGTATCATTTCCAGAAAATAGCAAACATAGAAGTTGAAAACACTCTTCTTCAATGAATATCCACCAAAACTGTTGAACACAGTAGCATTGCTGGGTAAACAATGGAGTTTATAATACTGTTTGTTGTCTGGGTGAGTTGGGGTCAGTTGAAGTTATTGGCTTAATTTCTTGTAAGACTCCACGAATGATTTCTGTAAAGTATCCCACTCCTTCCCCATGTGATTCTTCCTGAGAAGTCAATAAAAGAGAGCACAACAAAAGGGACAGACACTCACATTCACACACAGGGACAGACAGACACTGACAGACATAGGGACAGGCACAGACTCTGTTAAAAAACAGAGACAGGGACAGACAGACTTCTTCAGACAGGCACAGACTCAGAGTCATGTACCAGACAGATGAGGGAAGACAGGGAGCATGAAGTAGAAAATCCAAACCTGGACTTGTTTTTGGTTGAAGGACTCCAAGTGGAAGTGCGTGTCTTTCTTTCCTTAACACAGCACTGATGCACTATTGTAATCTGAGTTAATGGCTGATGCGTTGAGTCCATACAGCAGGCTCTCTATTGTTGTTTTGTTCAAACTACATGGCATCAAGCTGCCTTCTAAATACTCAGGCTTATACCTGTCCATTAGGGCAACTATCATCCCTCATCAGAGACATTTATTTATGCAGTGGGCTGTGGTGAATGCGCAGAATCACACCTGGCCAAACTTTAGAGAATGCAAAACTATGAAGTGCTCAGACCTCAACAGGATGTCTGAGTCACACACTCCAAGGATCAGGGACTACTTTGGAAGAGGGAGGCAGAGGTTGTAGATGATTTCTGTGCAAGGGTGTCCAGGACACTATGATCTTCATACAGTGAGGGGCTCATAAGGCCCCTCCCCTCAGTGAGGGACTTTGTGCAGTGAATGTATGCTGGGGGATGGGATGTCATCAAATTAAAGGAAAAGGAAATGCAGGTATGCAACCACACTTGAACTCTATGGATGTTAAGGACAATATGGCACTTTGGGGGGTGTTTTTACTTGTGTTTGAGCAGTTTGAATATGTAAACCTCAACAAGGCTGGTTTGTGACTTGGAAAATCCATTAAGATTCATTGATACCTGTTATGTCCAAAGAAAACTCCAGTTCCCAAAATTCTAAGGGCAGCCCCAACCTGGACTTTAGGAGGATTTCTGGAAGGTAGCTAGAAGCCAACATTCCTCAAAAACTTGTGAAGCTCTACCCAAAGATGTCATTTCTCTTATGACTGGCAGTAGAGAAAATGGCTGCCTGTGGTACGTATTACCATAATGAGGCACATGCTAGCCTCCAGGCTCCTTCAGCGTCACAAGTACTTGTTATGCATTTCAAAGTCTATGCTAGTGTCCTAGGTCCTCTTCCCTCCTCCCCTCCCCTAAACTCCCTCTAGATCACATGCATCCCTTCTCACAGCTTCTCAGTGTCTTTGTGTCTCTGTCTCCTCCTATCTCCATGTTCCTCTCCTTCTCTCTCTCTGTCTCCTCCTCTGTTTCTTTCTCTCTCTCTTCCTCTCTGATCTGTTTCTGTCTATCATTAGCCAGTCCAGTTAGCTGACTATGTACAACCATCTTCTTCTGCTTTGGACATTCCAGATGACTCTGTCTGTTCTATCTCTGTATCTATAATAAAATCCTCCCCCTTAAACACATAACTGAGAGGTCAGGTGATCAGTTTGTACAATACCAAGAAACAGCTTAAAATATTTGCATAATGCATTTTAATGGGAAATATTACAAACACTTACAGAATTCAATATATACTGTGTCACCTTTCAGATAAATATTTAAATTTACAATTTCTATTTTTTATGAAATCTTCCTGACAGATTGATACTTGATGTGTTCTTCTTTTAAAGAATTAATGTTCTGCTTCAGCAGCAACTACAAAGAAAAGCAAGAATTATCAGTTGCATAAAGAACAACCCTGGTGACATGGTCAGGATCAGCAGGAGCAGTGGCATCATCAGTAGAATCTTATATAGTGACATTAGTATCATTGTGTTGGAGAAGGTGTGAGAATGTGGAGCCTTATTTTGTTGGTTTTATTCTCAGATGTGGCTTCTTTTGGAGTGTTTGTTTCCAAGAAGATGCCCTCCTCATAAGTCACAGTGTATGGAAACAAAAATAGAAACTAATATTTAACAGTTATATTTCTCTGCTTAGCCATTCAGAAAACACAAGATTCACATTAGGAGTGAAAGTAATTCCCTCATTCTAGAATAGGAGACAACCATGAACCTACCAACTTTACTTGGGCAGTTTTATTGGACTAAACGGTTATTTTTTTTATTTTATTTTTTTTTCAACTGTTATTTTTATGTGATGTATTTTCAATATTATTGGAAAAAAAGAATCATTTTTTTTCTGGTGCTAGGAAATGCCTAAAAGTTCATTATAAAGCATGAAATTTATTAATCATATATACTAGTGCCAAAGATTATGAGATTTCGAGTCCAAAAATCTTCAAATATTTTAAACAATTTCTGTGGTCTAACTTACATTTCTCATTCTTTTAGTTGCTGGGAGCTCTTTGGAACACTCGGTGAATTTGGTTGAGGGGCCCCCAGCTGGAACAGACCCTCTGAATAGGTGAGACAGTTGATTGGCTTGATGAGTTTGGGAGGCAACAAGGCAGTGGGACCAAGTACTGTGCTCATTGCATGAGCAAAAAACCTTGAGTCTTAGTTCTTTATACTCATTGTGGATAACCGTTCCAAACCATGACTGCTGTTTCAGGAGTGTGGGTGCACAGATTCACATCTGACCAACACAGCATTGAGACATTTCAGACAGAATCCACTCCCCCTCAAAAAAAGAAAAGAAGTAGCGGGGGGGGGGGAGGAATAGTGTCTGATAATAGCATTTACTCTTCACTAAAAAATACTAAAATGATCACAGATTTCACTGTGATAAATTAAGTTGAAACTTTTCAAAGTAAACAACATTAATGTGGTTTCCCTAACTAGTAGAAAATCACCAATCAAATCAGATTTCGAATGATGAACTGTTGTTTTTAAATGGGAGCTGAGCCCTACGCACACTGTTCTCTTGTTTGTTTTGTTTTGTTTTGTTTTGTTTTGTTTTGTTTTGTTTTGTTTTGTCTTGGTTGGAACAGTCCCTTTGCCAGCTCAGGCTATGTGCCTCTGAGTTGAAGCCAATCTTCCTCCTCTCATTTTAGTATTCCTTACTTAAAGAATTGTCACTCTCAAGAACAGGACTAAGATTGTAAAAAACAGGACACATTACCTATTTGACTCAACCTGGTCCTCCATTGAAAACTGGGCCATCTCTTGTTTTCCTTTAGAAGCCATTTTAATTGCTGTCAACCCACACTGTAAAGAAAAAAATTACACTTTATATATCAACATGCTTCTCAACTGAAAATTTATCAGAGAATCTGTAAAGAATCAGTCACAAAGGACAGATTTTCCTTCATCCCTTGCTGCAAGTTCACACACACACAGCTGGACCCTTCCTTTGGACACACCATTGCCCTGTCCAACATTGCCTGTGAGCACCCCTCCTCTCCAGAACTCTCCACAAACACTCACTGGTTCCAAGCTTCTTAGCTCCATGGAGATGTGACTCTATTGCCCCAACCCCATTATGTGGCATCTAGGTTTGGTGTGCCTTTGTTCGGTAAGAGAGCTCAAGTGGCCTCTCTGGAGCAGTTTGTTAACCTATTTTTCCAAACTATGTCTTCCCTAAACTGTGAATTATTATCTCCCAACCTGAACAGCATTTCCTATACACATAGAAAATTTGAACAAATTAAATAAAAAATGTCTTCTTGGTATGTCTTCTTCAATGATCAATTTCCAAACTTGCCTGTGTGCCAGTGACCTTTCTCATTTTCCACTCCAGCCTTATCTCTGAGAATCAAGCCCCATCAGTAACTTCGTAATTGCAACAGACTTCTGTTTATTCTACAGATATTTATCTTTAAAACTAATTCATTTTTATTGTGTATGTATGGGAATTGTGTGGGGGTCTTTTTCCTTGGTTTAATTTTAAAATTAAGCCCAATTCTGAAACCAAGTAGGCTGTGTGCTGTGTTACTTTTAACTATGTATAAAAATATAAAAAACATATTTGGAGAAAAATGTTTCACTCTGAACAGATTCATTGAGACTGCTTGATCTTTGGCATGTGATGGGTGGACCTGAGTGTCATTGCTGGGTATATACTGGGGATGTCGTTGAATGCTGTTTACCTTGGTTTTTGCTTCAATATCTGCATTGTAGTCAAGTGGTTTCCTGTCAATTCTTGTGTTTCCTGGGATGATCCCTCATCACTATTCTTGCAAGGAGAATGCACTGCTGACACTCGAGTATGTGTGAGTGTGTGTGTTTGTGTACGTGTGTGTGTGTGTGTGTGTGTGTGTGTGTGTGTGTGTATGAATACTAAAATATTTACAGTGAATGTATAAATCAGAGGGCCAGTGAGAGGGCTAAGGTGATAAAGGCACTTGCCAGGATGACTGACAATTGGAATTTGATCCCTGAGACTGAAATGGTGAGAGGAGAGAACTGACTGCTATAAATTATCCTTTGACCTCCACACTTCTGCTATGGCACACAGGTTTCTTGCCTTCCCTCATCCACCAAATAACTCAGGACCAGGGTGTCCTCGAATTGACAAAGACCAGCTTGCCTCTGCTTCATGAGTGCAGGGATTAAAGGTGGGCATCACCATGCCCAGCCTGCTATTGATGTTCTTCCTGCCTATATGTTCTCTGGGTTTCAATGTGTCAAACTGGCAGGCTGATGAGGACTGTTGTCTAGGGAGTAGCAGACATGTTGGTGCTGGCTACTTATAACAACTTATGATATCTTGGCTTACACTCTGATCATCTGCATTACAATCATATTCATTCTGGGGTCTGGAAAGATGGCTCAGTAGTATAAACACTTATTGCTTTTGTTTCATTCTTATAAAACCCTTGTTACTCTTGCAGAGGGCCTGGGTTTGATTCACAGCACCCACTTCTTGTCTGACAACCATGCAGAACTGCAATTCCCGGGGATCAAATGCCCTCTTGGATGTCTGTGGGCAGCACACACACACAAGGTGCACAGAGAGAATGTATGCAAAACTTTAAAACACATAAAATAAATCAATTTAAAATATACAGGTATGTTGGGTACATTCATGTTGACATGAGCTACCCGAGTCTCCATTATTTATACTCTTCATTTCTATGAGATCTTTTCTCGGTGTTGCAAGTTGCTCAACTTTTGATTTTTTTTCTCCATAGTCTAATTTACTATCACTTACCCGTTAAAACAGTGATTTTCAACCTGTGGGTCAGACCCATTTGGTAATCATAGGACTCGTATTCACAGAGGTCACCTAGACCTTCTGAAAATACAGATATTGACCTTATGAGACATAACCTTAGCAAAATTACACTTATGAAGTAGCAACGAAAATAATTTTATGGTGAGGGTCACCACAACATGAAGAACTGCATGAAATGGTCACAGCATTAGGAAGGGTGAGAACTACTGTCTTAGAAGGTCATTAGGTTGGGTGTTCCCAGAAGTGAGGGTAGAAAGGACGTGAAGGACATGTTCCAGGCTGGGTTCTTCTTCTCTGACACTATTTGCAATAATGTAGACATAGGACCACAGAAGCATCATTCCTCTCACAAGCAAATATGTTAGTTTTCAAATTAGTGGGAATTACCACTAAGTATTTTTTTTTTATTTTAAAGCTATCAGTTATTACCTCTCCCAGAGAAAGGAGGTTGACTTCAGTTTTAAACTTCTTTAATGCCCAGGTCTTGCTATCATCAGAAAGATGTTTTTCTGTTTTCTGCAATGGAAAGGTAGAGGATTAACTTTCTTGGTTTGGGTCTGAAATTAATTCTTTTGTTTTGGAGTGCACAATTGTGAAACTACTTTATTCCTTAGCAGGTACTGAAAATTGAAACATGGAAAGTAGAAACTCTCACTGAAAAGTGAAATATCTTCAAATATGCTCATGTATTTACAAATTACTACAACCTCATCAAGAACTAAAAGGTAGCCGGGCGGTCGTGGCTCACGCCTTTATTCCCAGCACTCGGGAGACAGAGCCAGTCCGATATCTGTGAGTTCGAGGTCAGCCTGGGCTACCAAGTGAGTTCCAGGAAAGGTGATAAGCTACACAGAGAAACCCTGTCTCAGAAAAACCAAGAAGAAAAAGAAAAAAAAAAAACCAAAACGTAATTATGCTAGCCTAGAGTAAGAGAAAATCATGAACTGAGAAACTTGGTCTTGCCCTGTTGCTGAGATTAAACTGAATTCCCTTGGTTTTAGAGTTTCTGATCTTATATGACATGATTATTAATTTTAATTTGGCCTCTTCCCTCAGTGTTTCTCTATCATGGTGGGGAGGCAAAAGTACATGTTATTTTCCATTTAGAAATAAACTCTGATGTAATTACTAGTGTCTTCCATATCATAGTACCTAGGAAACTGCTTTTGTCCACTGATTGACATTCAAAAGCCATAAATATGCAACTTCTGATTCACACAAACCCTCACTCTAGTGCTCCTGGTACAAGCAAACAAGTTTCCTAAACTCCAGCAGCTCACGGTGATGATGTCGCTTTAATATGAATAGATATGTATCTAATTACAACCCTCCAGTATTTTAAATGTTTGCATGTGGCACAAAGAATGTAAGGTTATGTTGTTTTAAAACACAGAACAAAAAATCCGGAAGTTAGAGTGGTACTATATGGTAATTGAATCTTCCCTTCTACAACTGCTGGTAAGTGGGGCAAGGATTCCTATTCTGTAACTAGGGGAAGTTGTCAACATACTCGTAGGGATTCAAATAGAAAACATGCTGTAATCTCTTCATAATGAAAAGTTTTGATGAGCCAATTACACGTGGCTAAATTTGCACTATTTCCTGCTAGTGTCAATACAGAAGCAAAGAGAGAAAGAGAGGAGAGGCTCTCATATGTGATCCTGAAGTAGGAGTGTCCATGGGAAGATAGAAGCTACCTGCCTTTATGCCAAAGGTAAAAGCACCTGGACGATTCCTAGATCACTGAAACAACTGGACCCATTAAGATGTATGCAGGTGTGTTACCACAGTCGTGTTTTCAAATCACTCTAAGGTGTATTTATTTCTGCACAACATCCTTGGTCAAACATGAAACATCTAATCCGTGAGGACTGACCTTTGTCTTCTTATCACTGTCTTTCCAGTCCATTCCTTTATGGGGTCACCACTCCCTACAAGGACTTATTGCTCACTTACAATTTATCAAGTGATGGTTCACACCAACAAAATATTTTTCTCTGGCCATATTTTCATACAAAACTGAGGTAGGTAGACTACTGCTGCATTTTAACAACATTCATAAGAAAATGAATTTCACAAAGGATCACTTTACCATAGGAAGAGATTCAGTTCCATTATCCTCTGGGACAGGTGTGAGAGCATCACATTTTTCAGGGAGCCTTTAGGATAAAAACATGCAATAATGGGTGGATTTGGTCCTTTGACCGACTCTGTTGTAAGATTGGTTACCTGCATATTAAGCAGCAATTTTGCATTACGTATTTCAACATACACCCAAATTTTACAGTTTTGTGTTGCTTTTGTGAATTTCAACTTAACTCAATCTATAAAACATTCAGTGAAGACTCACTCTTAGTTCTATTTAAAAATCAAAATCAAAACAGTCAGTGGCCTGGTAGAGGCCTCAGTCAATAAGAGTGCTTGATGCCCACACATAACAAACTGAGTTTGAATGATCATCAACCGCATAAAAAGCTGGGCATGGACACATGCACTTGTAACCCAGTCTTTGGGTGGAAGAGACAGGGTATCATTTGGGCTTGTTGGCTGCTAGAGCTGCTCCAGGTTCAGTCAGAGACCTTATGTCAAGTGGGTAAGTGAGAGAATGACACAAGAAACCAATATCCTCCTCTTCTCTTCATGTCGCACACAGACATAGGCAAACCAGGCAACACACATCTATGCACACTAGAGACAGGATGGTGGTTTTTGCACACACTTTGTTCTGATGGTTGCAGTAACTAACTGATGGCTTTGTGGTTGTGTGCTCTAGCACTGAATGCTCCTATTTCATTCTTTTCCCTCTACCTCTAAAGTACCACGGCCTCTTTTCTGTCAAGAAACTTTTAGGCATTTCATTGAGTCTAATCATCTCTCCCAGGATAGTTTGGTAGAAAATGAAATACACTCTATCTCTAAGCAACAAGCTGCCAACAATCTCAGAAGTCACTCCTTTTTTGGTGCTTTGAAGCTGCTTTTTCCACCACCCCCACCCCCACACAGACAGGCACACAGGGACAAGGAAGTGGGGTTCTTCTACATCCTTTGTTCTATTTGATGCAGTAGGTATATTTTATAGTTGTATATGTACATGAACAGTTCCTTTATTACTCCTGGTTCATCCCTCCTGTCCTGATCCTATAGCACAAATTCCCTTCTCTGTTCTCTGTTATCTAAGAGATAGACTTGGTGCAACAGGAGAGCAACCCTTGCCTTTACTCTCACAAGCCAACATATGGTTGACAGGTTATAGGTGGCCTTGTATTTGTTGTTGTTGTTACCTGTTTGCTAGTAGAAGCCAGACCATCACCAAATGTTGCCTTGGACTGTTAAGTAACAGCCTGTTCTAAAACTCATGGGAGGGGAGCACAGTCTCTCTGTCTCCTGTCCTTCCTGGCTATGTCTAAGCTCTAGGTGCCTGGGGTTTGTAGTTGGAGAACTCTGATGCAATAGCTGTGTTTTTCTTGCTTCCATGTTGCGCTTCACCCAGTTGAGTGAACCTTCTCTACAGAACCATGTCTGAAGGCTACTGCTGATGGGATCCCCAGCAGAGCCAAAAACTTTGAGTCATAGTTGTTTATACTCATTGTGGATAACTGTGCCTAACCATGACTGATGTTTCAGGAGTGTGGGTGCACAGATTCACATCTGACCAACACAGCATTGAGACATTTCAGACAGAATCCACTCCCCCGCAAAAAGAAAAGAAGTAGCGATTAAAAAAAAAAAAAGAATAGTGTCTGGTAATAGCATTTAACCTTCACTAAAAAATACTAAAATGATCACAAATTTCACTGTGATAAATTAAGTTGAAACTTTTCAAAGTAAACAACATTAATGTGGTTTCCCTAACTAGTAGAAAATCACCAATCAAATCAGATTTAGAATGATGAACTGTTGTTTTTAAATGGGAGCTGAGCCCTTCGCACACTGTTCTCTTGTTTGTTTTGTTTTGTTTTGTTTTGTTTTGTTTTGTTTTGTTTTGTTTTGTTTTGTCTTGGTTGGAACAGTCCCTTTGCCAGCTCAGGCTATGTGCCTCTGAGTTGAAGCCAATCTTCCTCCTCTCATTTTAGTATTCCTTACTTAAAGAATTGTCACTCTCAAGAACAGGACTAAGATTGTAAAAAACAGGACACATTACCTATTTGACTCAACCTGGTCCTCCATTGAAAACTGGGCCATCTCTTGTTTTCCTTTAGAAGCCATTTTAATTGCTGTCAACCCACACTGTAAAGAAAAAAATTACACTTTATATATCAACATGCTTCTCAACTGAAAATTTATCAGAGAATCTGTAAAGAATCAGTCACAAAGGACAGATTTTCCTTCATCCCTTGCTGCAAGTTCACACACACACAGCTGGACCCTTCCTTTGGACACACCATTGCCCTGTCCAACATTGCCTGTGAGCACCCCTCCTCTCCAGAACTCTCCACAAACACTCACTGGTTCCAAGCTTCTTAGCTCCATGGAGATGTGACTCTATTGCCCCAACCCCATTATGTGGCATCTAGGTTTGGTGTGCCTTTGTTCGGTAAGAGAGCTCAAGTGGCCTCTCTGGAGCAGTTTGTTAACCTATTTTTCCAAACTATGTCTTCCCTAAACTGTGAATTATTATCTCCCAACCTGAACAGCATTTCCTATACACATAGAAAATTTGAACAAATTAAATAAAAAATGTCTTCTTGGTATGTCTTCTTCAATGATCAATTTCCAAACTTGCCTGTGTGCCAGTGACCTTTCTCATTTTCCACTCCAGCCTTATCTCTGAGAATCAAGCCCCATCAGTAACTTCGTAATTGCAACAGACTTCTGTTTATTCTACAGATATTTATCTTTAAAACTAATTCATTTTTATTGTGTATGTATGGGAATTGTGTGGGGGTCTTTTTCCTTGGTTTAATTTTAAAATTAAGCCCAATTCTGAAACCAAGTAGGCTGTGTGCTGTGTTACTTTTAACTATGTATAAAAATATAAAAAACATATTTGGAGAAAAATGTTTCACTCTGAACAGATTCATTGAGACTGCTTGATCTTTGGCATGTGATGGGTGGACCTGAGTGTCATTGCTGGGTATATACTGGGGATGTCATTGAATGCTGTTTACCTTGGTTTTTGCTTCAATATCTGCATTGTAGTCAAGTGGTTTCCTGTCAATTCTTGTGTTTCCTGGGATGATCCCTCGTCACTATTCTTGCAAGGAGAATGCACTGCTGACACTCGAGTATGTGTGAGTGTGTGTGTTTGTGTACGTGTGTGTGTGTGTGTGTGTGTGTGTGTATGAATACTAAAATATTTACAGTGAATGTATAAATCAGAGGGCCAGTGAGAGGGCTAAGGTGATAAAGGCACTTGCCAGGATGACTGACAATTGGAATTTGATCCCTGAGACTGAAATGGTGAGAGGAGAGAACTGACTGCTATAAATTATCCTTTGACCTCCACACTTCTGCTATGGCACACAGGTTTCTTGCCTTCCCTCATCCACCAAATAACTCAGGACCAGGGTGTCCTCGAATTGACAAAGACCAGCTTGCCTCTGCTTCATGAGTGCAGGGATTAAAGGTGGGCATCACCATGCCCAGCCTGCTATTGATGTTCTTCCTGCCTATATGTTCTCTGGGTTTCAATGTGTCAAACTGGCAGGCTGATGAGGACTGTTGTCTAGGGAGTAGCAGACATGTTGGTGCTGGCTACTTATAACAACTTATGATATCTTGGCTTACACTCTGATCATCTGCATTACAATCATATTCATTCTGGGGTCTGGAAAGATGGCTCAGTAGTATAAACACTTATTGCTTTTGTTTCATTCTTATAAAACCCTTGTTACTCTTGCAGAGGGCCTGGGTTTGATTCACAGCACCCACTTCTTGTCTGACAACCATGCAGAACTGCAATTCCCGGGGATCAAATGCCCTCTTGGATGTCTGTGGGCAGCACACACACACAAGGTGCACAGAGAGAATGTATGCAAAACTTTAAAACACATAAAATAAATCAATTTAAAATATACAGGTATGTTGGGTACATTCATGTTGACATGAGCTACCCGAGTCTCCATTATTTATACTCTTCATTTCTATGAGATCTTCTCTCGGTGTTGCAAGTTGCTCAACTTTTGATTTTTTTTTCTCCATAGTCTAATTTACTATCACTTACCCGTTAAAACAGTGATTTTCAACCTGTGGGTCAGACCCATTTGGTAATCATAGGACTCGTATTCACAGAGGTCACCTAGACCTTCTGAAAATACAGATATTGACCTTATGAGACATAACCTTAGCAAAATTACACTTATGAAGTAGCAACGAAAATAATTTTATGGTGAGGGTCACCACAACATGAAGAACTGCATGAAATGGTCACAGCATTAGGAAGGGTGAGAACTACTGTCTTAGAAGGTCATTAGGTTGGGTGTTCCCAGAAGTGAGGGTAGAAAGGACGTGAAGGACATGTTCCAGGCTGGGTTCTTCTTCTCTGACACTATTTGCAATAATGTAGACATAGGAACACAGAAGCATCATTCCTCTCACAAGCAAATATGTTAGTTTTCAAATTAGTGGGAATTACCACTAAGTATTTTTTTTTTATTTTAAAGCTATCAGTTATTACCTCTCCCAGAGAAAGGAGGTTGACTTCAGTTTTAAACTTCTTTAATGCCCAGGTCTTGCTATCATCAGAAAGATGTTTTTCTGTTTTCTGCAATGGAAAGGTAGAGGATTAACTTTCTTGGTTTGGGTCTGAAATTAATTCTTTTGTTTTGGAGTGCACAATTGTGAAACTACTTTATTCCTTAGCAGGTACTGAAAATTGAAACATGGAAAGTAGAAACTCTCACTGAAAAGTGAAATATCTTCAAATATGCTCATGTATTTACAAATTACTACAACCTCATCAAGAACTAAAAGGTAGCCGGGCGGTCGTGGCTCACGCCTTTATTCCCAGCACTCGGGAGACAGAGCCAGTCCGATATCTGTGAGTTCGAGGTCAGCCTGGGCTACCAAGTGAGTTCCAGGAAAGGTGATAAGCTACACAGAGAAACCCTGTCTCAGAAAAACCAAGAAGAAAAAGAAAAAAAAAAAAAACCAAAACGTAATTATGCTAGCCTAGAGTAAGAGAAAATCATGAACTGAGAAACTTGGTCTTGCCCTGTTGCTGAGATTAAACTGAATTCCCTTGGTTTTAGAGTTTCTGATCTTATATGACATGATTATTAATTTTAATTTGGCCTCTTCCCTCAGTGTTTCTCTATCATGGTGGGGAGGCAAAAGTACATGTTATTTTCCATTTAGAAATAAACTCTGATGTAATTACTATTGTCTTCCATATCATAGTACCTAGGAAACTGCTTTTGTCCACTGATTGACATTCAAAAGCCATAAATATGCAACTTCTGATTCACACAAACCCTCACTCTAGTGCTCCTGGTACAAGCAAACAAGTTTCCTAAACTCCAGCAGCTCACGGTGATGATGTCGCTTTAACATGAATAGATATGTATCTAATTACAACCCTCCAGTATTTTAAATGTTTGCATGTGGCACAAAGAATGTAAGGTTATGTTGTTTTAAAACACAGAACAAAAAATCCGGAAGTTAGAGTGGTACTATATGGTAATTGAATCTTCCCTTCTACAACTGCTGGTAAGTGGGGCAAGGATTCCTATTCTGTAACTAGGGGAAGTTGTCAACATACTCGTAGGGATTCAAATAGAAAACATGCTGTAATCTCTTCATAATGAAAAGTTTTGATGAGCCAATTACACGTGGCTAAATTTGCACTATTTCCTGCTAGTGTCAATACAGAAGCAAAGAGAGAAAGAGAGGAGAGGCTCTCATATGTGATCCTGAAGTAGGAGTGTCCATGGGAAGATAGAAGCTACCTGCCTTTATGCCAAAGGTAAAAGCACCTGGACGATTCCTAGATCACTGAAACAACTGGACCCATTAAGATGTATGCAGGTGTGTTACCACAGTCGTGTTTTCAAATCACTCTAAGGTGTATTTATTTCTGCACAACATCCTTGGTCAAACATGAAACATCTAATCCGTGAGGACTGACCTTTGTCTTCTTATCACTGTCTTTCCAGTCCATTCCTTTATGGGGTCACCACTCCCTACAAGGACTTATTGCTCACTTACAATTTATCAAGTGATGGTTCACACCAACAAAATATTTTTCTCTGGCCATATTTTCATACAAAACTGAGGTAGGTAGACTACTGCTGCATTTTAACAACATTCATAAGAAAATGAATTTCACAAAGGATCACTTTACCATAGGAAGAGATTCAGTTCCATTATCCTCTGGGACAGGTGTGAGAGCATCACATTTTTCAGGGAGCCTTTAGGATAAAAACATGCAATAATGGGTGGATTTGGTCCTTTGACCGACTCTGTTGTAAGATTGGTTACCTGCATATTAAGCAGCAATTTTGCATTACGTATTTCAACATACACCCAAATTTTACAGTTTTGTGTTGCTTTTGTGAATTTCAACTTAACTCAATCTATAAAACATTCAGTGAAGACTCACTCTTAGTTCTATTTAAAAATCAAAATCAAAACAGTCAGTGGCCTGGTAGAGGCCTCAGTCAATAAGAGTGCTTGATGCCCACACATAACAAACTGAGTTTGAATGATCATCAACCGCATAAAAAGCTGGGCATGGACACATGCACTTGTAACCCAGTCTTTGGGTGGAAGAGACAGGGTATCATTTGGGCTTGTTGGCTGCTAGAGCTGCTCCAGGTTCAGTCAGAGACCTTATGTCAAGTGGGTAAGTGAGAGAATGACACAAGAAACCAATATCCTCCTCTTCTCTTCATGTCGCACACAGACATAGGCAAACCAGGCAACACACATCTATGCACACTAGAGACAGGATGGTGGTTTTTGCACACACTTTGTTCTGATGGTTGCAGTAACTAACTGATGGCTTTGTGGTTGTGTGCTCTAGCACTGAATGCTCCTATTTCATTCTTTTCCCTCTACCTCTAAAGTACCACGGCCTCTTTTTTGTCAAGAAACTTTTAGGCATTTCATTGAGTCTAATCATCTCTCCCAGGATAGTTTGGTAGAAAATGAAATACACTCTATCTCTAAGCAACAAGCTGCCAACAATCTCAGAAGTCACTCCTTTTTTGGTGCTTTGAAGCTGCTTTTTCCACCACCCCCACCCCCACACAGACAGGCACACAGGGACAAGGAAGTGGGGTTCTTCTACATCCTTTGTTCTATTTGATGCAGTAGGTATATTTTATAGTTGTATATGTACATGAACAGTTCCTTTATTACTCCTGGTTCATCCCTCCTGTCCTGATCCTATAGCACAAATTCCCTTCTCTGTTCTCTGTTATCTAAGAGATAGACTTGGTGCAACAGGAGAGCAACCCTTGCCTTTACTCTCACAAGCCAACATATGGTTGACAGGTTATAGGTGGCCTTGTATTTGTTGTTGTTGTTACCTGTTTGCTAGTAGAAGCCAGACCATCACCAAATGTTGCCTTGGACTGTTAAGTAACAGCCTGTTCTAAAACTCATGGGAGGGGAGCACAGTCTCTCTGTCTCCTGTCCTTCCTGGCTATGTCTAAGCTCTAGGTGCCTGGGGTTTGTAGTTGGAGAACTCTGATGCAATAGCTGTGTTTTTCTTGCTTCCATGTTGCGCTTCACCCAGTTGAGTGAACCTTCTCTACAGAACCATGTCTGAAGCCTACTGCTGATGGGACCCCCAGCAGAGCCAAAAACTTTGAGTCATAGTTGTTTATACTCATTGTGGATAACTGTGCCTAACCATGACTGATGTTTCAGGAGTGTGGGTGCACAGATTCACATCTGACCAACACAGCATTGAGACATTTCAGACAGAATCCACTCCCCCGCAAAAAGAAAAGAAGTAGCGATTAAAAAAAAAAAAGAATAGTGTCTGGTAATAGCATTTAACCTTCACTAAAAAATACTAAAATGATCACAAATTTCACTGTGATAAATTAAGTTGAAACTTTTCAAAGTAAACAACATTAATGTGGTTTCCCTAACTAGTAGAAAATCACCAATCAAATCAGATTTAGAATGATGAACTGTTGTTTTTAAATGGGAGCTGAGCCCTTCGCACACTGTTCTCTTGTTTGTTTTGTTTTGTTTTGTTTTGTTTTGTTTTGTTTTGTTTTGTTTTGTCTTGGTTGGAACAGTCCCTTTGCCAGCTCAGGCTATGTGCCTCTGAGTTGAAGCCAATCTTCCTCCTCTCATTTTAGTATTCCTTACTTAAAGAATTGTCACTCTCAAGAACAGGACTAAGATTGTAAAAAACAGGACACATTACCTATTTGACTCAACCTGGTCCTCCATTGAAAACTGGGCCATCTCTTGTTTTCCTTTAGAAGCCATTTTAATTGCTGTCAACCCACACTGTAAAGAAAAAAATTACACTTTATATATCAACATGCTTCTCAACTGAAAATTTATCAGAGAATCTGTAAAGAATCAGTCACAAAGGACAGATTTTCCTTCATCCCTTGCTGCAAGTTCACACACACACAGCTGGACCCTTCCTTTGGACACACCATTGCCCTGTCCAACATTGCCTGTGAGCACCCCTCCTCTCCAGAACTCTCCACAAACACTCACTGGTTCCAAGCTTCTTAGCTCCATGGAGATGTGACTCTATTGCCCCAACCCCATTATGTGGCATCTAGGTTTGGTGTGCCTTTGTTCGGTAAGAGAGCTCAAGTGGCCTCTCTGGAGCAGTTTGTTAACCTATTTTTCCAAACTATGTCTTCCCTAAACTGTGAATTATTATCTCCCAACCTGAACAGCATTTCCTATACACATAGAAAATTTGAACAAATTAAATAAAAAATGTCTTCTTGGTATGTCTTCTTCAATGATCAATTTCCAAACTTGCCTGTGTGCCAGTGACCTTTCTCATTTTCCACTCCAGCCTTATCTCTGAGAATCAAGCCCCATCAGTAACTTCGTAATTGCAACAGACTTCTGTTTATTCTACAGATATTTATCTTTAAAACTAATTCATTTTTATTGTGTATGTATGGGAATTGTGTGGGGGTCTTTTTCCTTGGTTTAATTTTAAAATTAAGCCCAATTCTGAAACCAAGTAGGCTGTGTGCTGTGTTACTTTTAACTATGTATAAAAATATAAAAAACATATTTGGAGAAAAATGTTTCACTCTGAACAGATTCATTGAGACTGCTTGATCTTTGGCATGTGATGGGTGGACCTGAGTGTCATTGCTGGGTATATACTGGGGATGTCATTGAATGCTGTTTACCTTGGTTTTTGCTTCAATATCTGCATTGTAGTCAAGTGGTTTCCTGTCAATTCTTGTGTTTCCTGGGATGATCCCTCGTCACTATTCTTGCAAGGAGAATGCACTGCTGACACTCGAGTATGTGTGAGTGTGTGTGTTTGTGTACGTGTGTGTGTGTGTGTGTGTGTGTGTGTGTATGAATACTAAAATGTTTACAGTGAATGTATAAATCAGAGGGCCAGTGAGAGGGCTAAGGTGATAAAGGCACTTGCCAGGATGACTGACAATTGGAATTTGATCCCTGAGACTGAAATGGTGAGAGGAGAGAACTGACTGCTATAAATTATCCTTTGACCTCCACACTTCTGCTATGGCACACAGGTTTCTTGCCTTCCCTCATCCACCAAATAACTCAGGACCAGGGTGTCCTCGAATTGACAAAGACCAGCTTGCCTCTGCTTCATGAGTGCAGGGATTAAAGGTGGGCATCACCATGCCCAGCCTGCTATTGATGTTCTTCCTGCCTATATGTTCTCTGGGTTTCAATGTGTCAAACTGGCAGGCTGATGAGGACTGTTGTCTAGGGAGTAGCAGACATGTTGGTGCTGGCTACTTATAACAACTTATGATATCTTGGCTTACACTCTGATCATCTGCATTACAATCATATTCATTCTGGGGTCTGGAAAGATGGCTCAGTAGTATAAACACTTATTGCTTTTGTTTCATTCTTATAAAACCCTTGTTACTCTTGCAGAGGGCCTGGGTTTGATTCACAGCACCCACTTCTTGTCTGACAACCATGCAGAACTGCAATTCCCGGGGATCAAATGCCCTCTTGGATGTCTGTGGGCAGCACACACACACAAGGTGCACAGAGAGAATGTATGCAAAACTTTAAAACACATAAAATAAATCAATTTAAAATATACAGGTATGTTGGGTACATTCATGTTGACATGAGCTACCCGAGTCTCCATTATTTATACTCTTCATTTCTATGAGATCTTCTCTCGGTGTTGCAAGTTGCTCAACTTTTGATTTTTTTTTCTCCATAGTCTAATTTACTATCACTTACCCGTTAAAACAGTGATTTTCAACCTGTGGGTCAGACCCATTTGGTAATCATAGGACTCGTATTCACAGAGGTCACCTAGACCTTCTGAAAATACAGATATTGACCTTATGAGACATAACCTTAGCAAAATTACACTTATGAAGTAGCAACGAAAATAATTTTATGGTGAGGGTCACCACAACATGAAGAACTGCATGAAATGGTCACAGCATTAGGAAGGGTGAGAACTACTGTCTTAGAAGGTCATTAGGTTGGGTGTTCCCAGAAGTGAGGGTAGAAAGGACGTGAAGGACATGTTCCAGGCTGGGTTCTTCTTCTCTGACACTATTTGCAATAATGTAGACATAGGAACACAGAAGCATCATTCCTCTCACAAGCAAATATGTTAGTTTTCAAATTAGTGGGAATTACCACTAAGTATTTTTTTTTTATTTTAAAGCTATCAGTTATTACCTCTCCCAGAGAAAGGAGGTTGACTTCAGTTTTAAACTTCTTTAATGCCCAGGTCTTGCTATCATCAGAAAGATGTTTTTCTGTTTTCTGCAATGGAAAGGTAGAGGATTAACTTTCTTGGTTTGGGTCTGAAATTAATTCTTTTGTTTTGGAGTGCACAATTGTGAAACTACTTTATTCCTTAGCAGGTACTGAAAATTGAAACATGGAAAGTAGAAACTCTCACTGAAAAGTGAAATATCTTCAAATATGCTCATGTATTTACAAATTACTACAACCTCATCAAGAACTAAAAGGCAGCCGGGCGGTCGTGGCTCACGCCTTTATTCCCAGCACTCGGGAGACAGAGCCAGTCCGATATCTGTGAGTTCGAGGTCAGCCTGGGCTACCAAGTGAGTTCCAGGAAAGGTGATAAGCTACACAGAGAAACCCTGTCTCAGAAAAACCAAGAAGAAAAAGAAAAAAAAAAAACCAAAACGTAATTATGCTAGACTAGAGTAAGAGAAAATCATGAACTGAGAAACTTGGTCTTGCCCTGTTGCTGAGATTAAACTGAATTCCCTTGGTTTTAGAGTTTCTGATCTTATATGACATGATTATTAATTTTAATTTGGCCTCTTCCCTCAGTGTTTCTCTATCATGGTGGGGAGGCAAAAGTACATGTTATTTTCCATTTAGAAATAAACTCTGATGTAATTACTAGTGTCTTCCATATCATAGTACCTAGGAAACTGCTTTTGTCCTCTGATTGACATTCAAAAGCCATAAATATGCAACTTCTGATTCACACAAACCCTCACTCTAGTGCTCCTGGTACAAGCAAACAAGTTTCCTAAACTCCAGCAGCTCACGGTGATGATGTCGCTTTAACATGAATAGATATGTATCTAATTACAACCCTCCAGTATTTTAAATGTTTGCATGTGGCACAAAGAATGTAAGGTTATGTTGTTTTAAAACACAGAACAAAAAATCCGGAAGTTAGAGTGGTACTATATGGTAATTGAATCTTCCCTTCTACAACTGCTGGTAAGTGGGGCAAGGATTCCTATTCTGTAACTAGGGGAAGTTGTCAACATACTCGTAGGGATTCAAATAGAAAACATGCTGTAATCTCTTCATAATGAAAAGTTTTGATGAGCCAATTACACGTGGCTAAATTTGCACTATTTCCTGCTAGTGTCAATACAGAAGCAAAGAGAGAAAGAGAGGAGAGGCTCTCATATGTGATCCTGAAGTAGGAGTGTCCATGGGAAGATAGAAGCTACCTGCCTTTATGCCAAAGGTAAAAGCACCTGGACGATTCCTAGATCACTGAAACAACTGGACCCATTAAGATGTATGCAGGTGTGTTACCACAGTCGTGTTTTCAAATCACTCTAAGGTGTATTTATTTCTGCACAACATCCTTGGTCAAACATGAAACATCTAATCCGTGAGGACTGACCTTTGTCTTCTTATCACTGTCTTTCCAGTCCATTCCTTTATGGGGTCACCACTCCCTACAAGGACTTATTGCTCACTTACAATTTATCAAGTGATGGTTCACACCAACAAAATATTTTTCTCTGGCCATATTTTCATACAAAACTGAGGTAGGTAGACTACTGCTGCATTTTAACAACATTCATAAGAAAATGAATTTCACAAAGGATCACTTTACCATAGGAAGAGATTCAGTTCCATTATCCTCTGGGACAGGTGTGAGAGCATCACATTTTTCAGGGAGCCTTTAGGATAAAAACATGCAATAATGGGTGGATTTGGTCCTTTGACCGACTCTGTTGTAAGATTAGTTACCTGCATATTAAGCAGCAATTTTGCATAACGTATTTCAACATACACCTAAATTTTACAGTTTTGTGTTGCTTTTGTGAATTTCAACTTAACTCAATCTATAAAACATTCAGTGAAGACTCACTCTTAGTTCTATTTAAAAATCAAAATCAAAACAGTCAGTGGCCTGGTAGAGGCCTCAGTCAATAAGAGTGCTTGATGCCCACACATAACAAACTGAGTTTGAATGATCATCAACCGCATAAAAAGCTGGGCATGGACACATGCACTTGTAACCCAGTCTTTGGGTGGAAGAGACAGGGTATCATTTGGGCTTGTTGGCTGCTAGAGCTGCTCCAGGTTCAGTCAGAGACCTTATGTCAAGTGGGTAAGTGAGAGAATGACACAAGAAACCAATATCCCCCTCTTCTCTTCATGTCGCACACAGACATAGGCAAACCAGGCAACACACATCTATGCACACTAGAGACAGGATGGTGGTTTTTGCACACACTTTGTTCTGATGGTTGCAGTAACTAACTGATGGCTTTGTGGTTGTGTGCTCTAGCACTGAATGCTCCTGTTTCATTCTTCTCCCTCTACCTCTAAAGTACCACGGCCTCTTTTCTGTCAAGAAACTTTTAGGCATTTCATTGAGTCTAATCATCTCTCCCAGGATAGTTTGGTAGAAAATGAAATACACTCTATCTCTAAGCAACAAGCTGCCAACAATCTCAGAAGTCACTCCTTTTTTGGTGCTTTGAAGCTGCTTTTTCCACCACCACCACCCCCACACAGACAGGCACACAGGGACAAGGAAGTGGGGTTCTTCTACATCCTTTGTTCTATTTGATGCAGTAGGTATATTTTATAGTTGTATATGTACATGAACAGTTCCTTTATTACTCCTGGTTCATCCCTCCTGTCCTGATCCTATAGCACAAATTCCCTTCTCTGTTCTCTGTTATCTAAGAGATAGACTTGGTGCAACAGGAGAGCAACCCTTGCCTTTACTCTCACAAGCCAACATATGGTTGACAGGTTATAGGCGGCCTTGTATTTGTTGTTGTTGTTACCTGTTTGCTAGTAGAAGCCAGACCATCACCAAATGTTGCCTTGGACTGTTAAGTAACAGCCTGTTCTAAAACTCATGGGAGGGGAGCACAGTCTCTCTGTCTCCTGTCCTTCCTGGCTATGTCTAAGCTCTAGGTGCCTGGGGTTTGTAGTTGGAGAACTCTGATGCAATAGCTGTGTTTTTCTTGCTTCCATGTTGCGCTTCACCCAGTTGAGTGAACCTTCTCTACAGAACCATGTCTGAAGCCTACTGCTGATGGGATCCCCAGCAGAGCCAAAAACTTTGAGTCATAGTTGTTTATACTCATTGTGGATAACTGTGCCTAACCATGACTGATGTTTCAGGAGTGTGGGTGCACAGATTCACATCTGACCAACACAGCATTGAGACATTTCAGACAGAATCCACTCCCCCGCAAAAAGAAAAGAAGTAGCGATTAAAAAAAAAAAAAGAATAGTGTCTGGTAATAGCATTTAACCTTCACTAAAAAATACTAAAATGATCACAAATTTCACTGTGATAAATTAAGTTGAAACTTTTCAAAGTAAACAACATTAATGTGGTTTCCCTAACTAGTAGAAAATCACCAATCAAATCAGATTTAGAATGATGAACTGTTGTTTTTAAATGGGAGCTGAGCCCTTCGCACACTGTTCTCTTGTTTGTTTTGTTTTGTTTTGTTTTGTTTTGTTTTGTTTTGTTTTGTTTTGTTTTGTTTTGTTTTGTCTTGGTTGGAACAGTCCCTTTGCCAGCTCAGGCTATGTGCCTCTGAGTTGACGCCAATCTTCCTCCTCTCATTTTAGTATTCCTTACTTAAAGAATTGTCACTCTCAAGAACAGGACTAAGATTGTAAAAAACAGGACACATTACCTATTTGACTCAACCTGGTCCTCCATTGAAAACTGGGCCATCTCTTGTTTTCCTTTAGAAGCCATTTTAATTGCTGTCAACCCACACTGTAAAGAAAAAAATTACACTTTATATATCAACATGCTTCTCAACTGAAAATTTATCAGAGAATCTGTAAAGAATCAGTCACAAAGGACAGATTTTCCTTCATCCCTTGCTGCAAGTTCACACACACACAGCTGGACCCTTCCTTTGGACACACCATTGCCCTGTCCAACATTGCCTGTGAGCACCCCTCCTCTCCAGAACTCTCCACAAACACTCACTGGTTCCAAGCTTCTTAGCTCCATGGAGATGTGACTCTATTGCCCCAACCCCATTATGTGGCATCTAGGTTTGGTGTGCCTTTGTTCGGTAAGAGAGCTCAAGTGGCCTCTCTGGAGCAGTTTGTTAACCTATTTTTCCAAACTATGTCTTCCCTAAACTGTGAATTATTATCTCCCAACCTGAACAGCATTTCCTATACACATAGAAAATTTGAACAAATTAAATAAAAAATGTCTTCTTGGTATGTCTTCTTCAATGATCAATTTCCAAACTTGCCTGTGTGCCAGTGACCTTTCTCATTTTCCACTCCAGCCTTATCTCTGAGAATCAAGCCCCATCAGTAACTTCGTAATTGCAACAGACTTCTGTTTATTCTACAGATATTTATCTTTAAAACTAATTCATTTTTATTGTGTATGTATGGGAATTGTGTGGGGGTCTTTTTCCTTGGTTTAATTTTAAAATTAAGCCCAATTCTGAAACCAAGTAGGCTGTGTGCTGTGTTACTTTTAACTATGTATAAAAATATAAAAAACATATTTGGAGAAAAATGTTTCACTCTGAACAGATTCATTGAGACTGCTTGATCTTTGGCATGTGATGGGTGGACCTGAGTGTCATTGCTGGGTATAAACTCGGGATGTCGTTGAATGATGTTTACCTTGGTTTTGGCTTCAATATCTGCATTGTAGTCAAGTGGTTTCCTGTCAATTCTTGTGTTTCCTGGGATGATCCCTCGTCACTATTCTTGCAAGGAGAATGCACTGCTGACACTCGAGTATGTGTGAGTGTGTGTGTTTGTGTACGTGTGTGTGTGTGTGTGTGTGTGTGTGTGTATGAATACTAAAATGTTTACAGTGAATGTATAAATCAGAGGGCCAGTGAGAGGGCTAAGGTGATAAAGGCACTTGCCAGGATGACTGACAATTGGAATTTGATCCCTGAGACTGAAATGGTGAGAGGAGAGAACTGACTGCTATAAATTATCCTTTGACCTCCACACTTCTGCTATGGCACACAGGTTTCTTGCCTTCCCTCATCCACCAAATAACTCAGGACCAGGGTGTCCTCGAATTGACAAAGACCAGCTTGCCTCTGCTTCATGGGTGCAGGGATTAAAGGTGGGCATCACCATGCCCAGCCTGCTATTGATGTTCTTCCTGCCTATATGTTCTCTGGGTTTCAATGTGTCAAACTGGCAGGCTGATGAGGACTGTTGTCTAGGGAGTAGCAGACATGTTGATGCTGGCTACTTATAACAACTTATGATATCTTGGCTTACACTCTGATCATCTGCATTACAATCATATTCATTCTGGGGTCTGGAAAGATGGCTCAGTAGTATAAACACTTATTGCTTTTGTTTCATTCTTATAAAACCCTTGTTACTCTTGCAGAGGGCCTGGGTTTGATTCACAGCACCCACTTCTTGTCTGACAACCATGCAGAACTGCAATTCCCGGGGATCAAATGCCCTCTTGGATGTCTGTGGGCAGCACACACACACAAGGTGCACAGAGAGAATGTATGCAAAACTTTAAAACACATAAAATAAATCAATTTAAAATATACAGGTATGTTGGGTACATTCATGTTGACATGAGCTACCCGAGTCTCCATTATTTATACTCTTCATTTCTATGAGAACTTCTCTCGGTGTTGCAAGTTGCTCAACTTTTGATTTTTTTTCTCCATAGTCTAATTTACTATCACTTACCCGTTAAAACAGTGATTTTCAACCTGTGGGTCAGACCCATTTGGTAATCATAGGACTCGTATTCACAGAGGTCACCTAGACCTTCTGAAAATACAGATATTGACCTTATGAGACATAACCTTAACAAAATTACACTTATGAAGTAGCAACGAAAATAATTTTATGGTGAGGGTCACCACAACATGAAGAACTGCATGAAATGGTCACAGCATTAGGAAGGGTGAGAACTACTGTCTTAGAAGGTCATTAGGTTGGGTGTTCCCAGAAGTGAGGGTAGAAAGGACGTGAAGGACATGTTCCAGGCTGGGTTCTTCTTCTCTGACACTATTTGCAATAATGTAGACATAGGAACACAGAAGCATCATTCCTCTCACAAGCAAATATGTTAGTTTTCAAATTAGTGGGAATTACCACTAAGTATTTTTTTTTTATTTTAAAGCTATCAGTTATTACCTCTCCCAGAGAAAGGAGGTTGACTTCAGTTTTAAACTTCTTTAATGCCCAGGTCTTGCTATCATCAGAAAGATGTTTTTCTGTTTTCTGCAATGGAAAGGTAGAGGATTAACTTTCTTGGTTTGGGTCTGAAATTAATTCTTTTGTTTTGGAGTGCACAATTGTGAAACTACTTTATTCCTTAGCAGGTACTGAAAATTGAAACATGGAAAGTAGAAACTCTCACTGAAAAGTGAAATATCTTCAAATATGCTCATGTATTTACAAATTACTACAACCTCATCAAGAACTAAAAGGTAGCCGGGCGGTCGTGGCTCACTCCTTTATTCCCAGCACTCAGGAGACAGAGCCAGTCCGATATCTGTGAGTTCGAGGTCAGCCTGGGCTACCAAGTGAGTTCCAGGAAAGGTGATAAGCTACACAGAGAAACCCTGTCTCAGAAAAACCAAGAAGAAAACGAAAAAAAAAAACCAAAACGTAATTATGCTAGCCTAGAGTAAGAGAAAATCATGAACTGAGAAACTTGGTCTTGCCCTGTTGCTGAGATTAAACTGAATTCCCTTGGTTTTAGAGTTTCTGATCTTATATGACATGATTATTAATTTTAATTTGGCCTCTTCCCTCAGTGTTTCTCTATCATGGTGGGGAGGCAAAAGTACATGTTATTTTCCATTTAGAAATAAACTCTGATGTAATTACTAGTGTCTTCCATATCATAGTACCTAGGAAACTGCTTTTGTCCACTGATTGACATTCAAAAGCCATAAATATGCAACTTCTGATTCACACAAACCCTCACTCTAGTGCTCCTGGTACAAGCAAACAAGTTTCCTAAACTCCAGCAGCTCACGGTGATGATGTCGCTTTAATATGAATAGATATGTATCTAATTACAACCCTCCAGTATTTTAAATGTTTGCATGTGGCACAAAGAATGTAAGGTTATGTTGTTTTAAAACACAGAACAAAAAATCCGGAAGTTAGAGTGGTACTATATGGTAATTGAATCTTCCCTTCTACAACTGCTGGTAAGTGGGGCAAGGATTCCTATTCTGTAACTAGGGGAAGTTGTCAACATACTCGTAGGGATTCAAATAGAAAACATGCTGTAATCTCTTCATAATGAAAAGTTTTGATGAGCCAATTACACGTGGCTAAATTTGCACTATTTCCTGCTAGTGTCAATACAGAAGCAAAGAGAGAAAGAGAGGAGAGGCTCTCATATGTGATCCTGAAGTAGGAGTGTCCATGGGAAGATAGAAGCTACCTGCCTTTATGCCAAAGGTAAAAGCACCTGGACGATTCCTAGATCACTGAAACAACTGGACCCATTAAAATGTATGCAGGTGTGTTACCACAGTCGTGTTTTCAAATCACTCTAAGGTGTATTTATTTCTGCACAACATCCTTGGTCAAACATGAAACATCTAATCCGTGAGGACTGACCTTTGTCTTCTTATCACTGTCTTTCCAGTCCATTCCTTTATGGGGTCACCACTCCCTACAAGGACTTATTGCTCACTTACAATTTATCAAGTGATGGTTCACACCAACAAAATATTTTTCTCTGGCCATATTTTCATACAAAACTGAGGTAGGTAGACTACTGCTGCATTTTAACAACATTCATAAGAAAATGAATTTCACAAAGGATCACTTTACCATAGGAAGAGATTCAGTTCCATTATCCTCTGGGACAGGTGTGAGAGCATCACATTTTTCAGGGAGCCTTTAGGATAAAAACATGCAATAATGGGTGGATTTGGTCCTTTGACCGACTCTGTTGTAAGATTGGTTACCTGCATATTAAGCAGCAATTTTGCATTACGTATTTCAACATACACCCAAATTTTACAGTTTTGTGTTGCTTTTGTGAATTTCAACTTAACTCAATCTATAAAACATTCAGTGAAGACTCACTCTTAGTTCTATTTAAAAATCAAAATCAAAACAGTCAGTGGCCTGGTAGAGGCCTCAGTCAATAAGAGTGCTTGATGCCCACACATAACAAACTGAGTTTGAATGATCATCAACCGCATAAAAAGCTGGGCATGGACACATGCACTTGTAACCCAGTCTTTGGGTGGAAGAGACAGGGTATCATTTGGGCTTGTTGGCTGCTAGAGCTGCTCCAGGTTCAGTCAGAGACCTTATGTCAAGTGGGTAAGTGAGAGAATGACACAAGAAACCAATATCCTCCTCTTCTCTTCATGTCGCACACAGACATAGGCAAACCAGGCAACACACATCTATGCACACTAGAGACAGGATGGTGGTTTTTGCACACACTTTGTTCTGATGGTTGCAGTAACTAACTGATGGCTTTGTGGTTGTGTGCTCTAGCACTGAATGCTCCTATTTCATTCTTTTCCCTCTACCTCTAAAGTACCACGGCCTCTTTTTTGTCAAGAAACTTTTAGGCATTTCATTGAGTCTAATCATCTCTCCCAGGATAGTTTGGTAGAAAATGAAATACACTCTATCTCTAAGCAACAAGCTGCCAACAATCTCAGAAGTCACTCCTTTTTTGGTGCTTTGAAGCTGCTTTTTCCACCACCCCCACCCCCACACAGACAGGCACACAGGGACAAGGAAGTGGGGTTCTTCTACATCCTTTGTTCTATTTGATGCAGTAGGTATATTTTATAGTTGTATATGTACATGAACAGTTCCTTTATTACTCCTGGTTCATCCCTCCTGTCCTGATCCTATAGCACAAATTCCCTTCTCTGTTCTCTGTTATCTAAGAGATAGACTTGGTGCAACAGGAGAGCAACCCTTGCCTTTACTCTCACAAGCCAACATATGGTTGACAGGTTATAGGCGGCCTTGTATTTGTTGTTGTTGTTACCTGTTTGCTAGTAGAAGCCAGACCATCACCAAATGTTGCCTTGGACTGTTAAGTAACAGCCTGTTCTAAAACTCATGGGAGGGGAGCACAGTCTCTCTGTCTCCTGTCCTTCCTGGCTATGTCTAAGCTCTAGGTGCCTGGGGTTTGTAGTTGGAGAACTCTGATGCAATAGCTGTGTTTTTCTTGCTTCCATGTTGCGCTTCACCCAGTTGAGTGAACCTTCTCTACAGAACCATGTCTGAAGCCTACTGCTGATGGGATCCCCAGCAGAGCCAAAAACTTTGAGTCATAGTTGTTTATACTCATTGTGGGTAACTGTGCCTAACCATGACTGATGTTTCAGGAGTGTGGGTGCACAGATTCACATCTGACCAACACAGCATTGAGACATTTCAGACAGAATCCACTCCCCCCCAAAAAAAGAAAAGAAGTAGCGATTAAAAAAAAAAAAAGAATAGTGTCTGGTAATAGCATTTAACCTTCACTAAAAAATACTAAAATGATCACAAATTTCACTGTGATAAATTAAGTTGAAACTTTTCAAAGTAAACAACATTAATGTGGTTTCCCTAACTAGTTGAAAATCACCAATCAAATCAGATTTCGAATGATGAACTGTTGTTTTTAAATGGGAGCTGAGCCCTATGCACACTGTTCTCTTGTTTGTTTTTCTTTGTTTTTTTTTGTTTTGTTTTGTTTTGTTTTGTTTTGTTTTGTTTTGTTTTGTTTTGTCTTGGTTGGAACAGTCCCTTTGCCAGCTCAGGCTATTTGCCTCTGAGTTGACGCCAATCTTCCTCCTCTCATTTTAGTATTCCTTACTTAAAGAATTGTCACTCTCAAGAACAGGACTAAGATTGTAAAAAACAGGACACATTACCTATTTGACTCAACCTGGTCCTCCATTGAAAACTGGGCCATCTCTTGTTTTCCTTTAGAAGCCATTTTAATTGCTGTCAACCCACACTGTAAAGAAAAAAATTACACTTTATATATCAACATGCTTCTCAACTGAAAATTTATCAGAGAATCTGTAAAGAATCAGTCACAAAGGACAGATTTTCCTTCATCCCTTGCTGCAAGTTCACACACACACAGCTGGACCCTTCCTTTGGACACACCATTGCCCTGTCCAACATTGCCTGTGAGCACCCCTCCTCTCCAGAACTCTCCACAAACACTCACTGGTTCCAAGCTTCTTAGCTCCATGGAGATGTGACTCTATTGCCCCAACCCCATTATGTGGCATCTAGGTTTGGTGTGCCTTTGTTCGGTAAGAGAGCTCAAGTGGCCTCTCTGGAGCAGTTTGTTAACCTATTTTTCCAAACTATGTCTTCCCTAAACTGTGAATTATTATCTCCCAACCTGAACAGCATTTCCTATACACATAGAAAATTTGAACAAATTAAATAAAAAATGTCTTCTTGGTATGTCTTCTTCAATGATCAATTTCCAAACTTGCCTGTGTGCCAGTGACCTTTCTCATTTTCCACTCCAGCCTTATCTCTGAGAATCAAGCCCCATCAGTAACTTCGTAATTGCAACAGACTTCTGTTTATTCTACAGATATTTATCTTTAAAACTAATTCATTTTTATTGTGTATGTATGGGAATTGTGTGGGGGTCTTTTTCCTTGGTTTAATTTTAAAATTAAGCCCAATTCTGAAACCAAGTAGGCTGTGTGCTGTGTTACTTTTAACTATGTATAAAAATATAAAAAACATATTTGGAGAAAAATGTTTCACTCTGAACAGATTCATTGAGACTGCTTGATCTTTGGCATGTGATGGGTGGACCTGAGTGTCATTGCTGGGTATAAACTCGGGATGTCGTTGAATGATGTTTACCTTGGTTTTTGCTTCAATATCTGCATTGTAGTCAAGCGGTTTCCTGTCAATTCTTGTGTTTCCTGGGATGATCCCTCGTCACTATTCTTGCAAGGAGAATGCACTGCTGACACTCGAGTATGTGTGAGTGTGTGTGTTTGTGTACGTGTGTGTGTGTGTGTGTGTGTGTGTGTGTGTGTGTGTATGAATACTAAAATATTTACAGTGAATGTATAAATCAGAGGGCCAGTGAGAGGGCTAAGGTGATAAAGGCACTTGCCAGGATGACTGACAATTGGAATTTGATCCCTGAGACTGAAATGGTGAGAGGAGAGAACTGACTGCTATAAATTATCCTTTGACCTCCACACTTCTGCTATGGCACACAGGTTTCTTGCCTTCCCTCATCCACCAAATAACTCAGGACCAGGGTGTCCTCGAATTGACAAAGACCAGCTTGCCTCTGCTTCATGAGTGCAGGGATTAAAGGTGGGCATCACCATGCCCAGCCTGCTATTGATGTTCTTCCTGCCTATATGTTCTCTGGGTTTCAATGTGTCAAACTGGCAGGCTGATGAGGACTGTTGTCTAGGGAGTAGCAGACATGTTGGTGCTGGCTACTTATAACAACTTATGATATCTTGGCTTACACTCTGATCATCTGCATTACAATCATATTCATTCTGGGGTCTGGAAAGATGGCTCAGTAGTATAAACACTTATTGCTTTTGTTTCATTCTTATAAAACCCTTGTTACTCTTGCAGAGGGCCTGGGTTTGATTCACAGCACCCACTTCTTGTCTGACAACCATGCAGAACTGCAATTCCCGGGGATCAAATGCCCTCTTGGATGTCTGTGGGCAGCACACACACACAAGGTGCACAGAGAGAATGTATGCAAAACTTTAAAACACATAAAATAAATCAATTTAAAATATACAGGTATGTTGGGTACATTCATGTTGACATGAGCTACCCGAGTCTCCATTATTTATACTCTTCATTTCTATGAGATCTTCTCTTGGTGTTGCAAGATGCTCAACTTTTGATTTTTTTTCTCCATAATCTAATTTACTATCACTTACCCGTTAAAACAGTGATTTTCAACCTGTGGGTCAGACCCATTTGGTAATCATAGGACTCGTATTCACAGAGGTCACCTAGACCTTCTGAAAATACAGATATTGACCTTATGAGACATAACCTTAGCAAAATTACACTTATGAAGTAGCAACGAAAATAATTTTATGGTGAGGGTCACCACAACATGAGGAACTGCATGAAATGGTCACAGCATTAGAAAGGATGAGAACTGCAGCCTTTGAAGGTCATTAGTTCGGGTGTTCCCAGAAGTGAGGGTTTAAAGGAGGTGAAGGACATGTTCCAGGCTGGGTTCTTCTTCTCTGACACTATTTGCAATAATGTAGACATAGGAACACAGAAGCATCATTCCTCTCACAAGCAAATATGTTAGTTTTCAAATTAGTGGGAATTACCACTAAGTATTTTTTTTTTTTATTTTAAAGCTATCAGTTATTACCTCTCCCAGAGAAAGGAGGTTGACTTCAGTTTTAAACTTCTTTAATGCCCAGGTCTTGCTATCATCAGAAAGATGTTTTTCTGTTTTCTGCAATGGAAAGGTAGAGGATTAACTTTCTTGGTTTGGGTCTGAAATTAATTCTTTTGTTTTGGAGTGCACAATTGTGAAACTACTTTATTCCTTAGCAGGTACTGAAAATTGAAACATGGAAAGTAGAAACTCTCACTGAAAAGTGAAATATCTTCAAATATGCTCATGTATTTACAAATTACTACAACCTCATCAAGAACTAAAAGGTAGCCGGGCGGTCGTGGCTCACTCCTTTATTCCCAGCACTCAGGAGACAGAGCCAGTCCGATATCTGTGAGTTCGAGGTCAGCCTGGGCTACCAAGTGAGTTCCAGGAAAGGTGATAAGCTACACAGAGAAACCCTGTCTCAGAAAAACCAAGAAGAAAAAGAAAAAAAAAAAACCAAAACGTAATTATGCTAGCCTAGAGTAAGAGAAAATCATGAACTGAGAAACTTGGTCTTGCCCTGTTGCTGAGATTAAACTGAATTCCCTTGGTTTTAGAGTTTCTGATCTTATATGACATGATTATTAATTTTAATTTGGCCTCTTCCCTCAGTGTTTCTCTATCATGGTGGGGAGGCAAAAGTACATGTTATTTTCCATTTAGAAATAAACTCTGATGTAATTACTAGTGTCTTCCATATCATAGTACCTAGGAAACTGCTTTTGTCCACTGATTGACATTCAAAAGCCATAAATATGCAACTTCTGATTCACACAAACCCTCACTCTAGTGCTCCTGGTACAAGCAAACAAGTTTCCTAAACTCCAGCAGCTCACGGTGATGATGTCGCTTTAATATGAATAGATATGTATCTAATTACAACCCTCCAGTATTTTAAATGTTTGCATGTGGCACAAAGAATGTAAGGTTATGTTGTTTTAAAACACAGAACAAAAAATCCGGAAGTTAGAGTGGTACTATATGGTAATTGAATCTTCCCTTCTACAACTGCTGGTAAGTGGGGCAAGGATTCCTATTCTGTAACTAGGGGAAGTTGTCAACATACTCGTAGGGATTCAAATAGAAAACATGCTGTAATCTCTTCATAATGAAAAGTTTTGATGAGCCAATTACACGTGGCTAAATTTGCACTATTTCCTGCTAGTGTCAATACAGAAGCAAAGAGAGAAAGAGAGGAGAGGCTCTCATATGTGATCCTGAAGTAGGAGTGTCCATGGGAAGATAGAAGCTACCTGCCTTTATGCCAAAGGTAAAAGCACCTGGACGATTCCTAGATCACTGAAACAACTGGACCCATTAAAATGTATGCAGGTGTGTTACCACAGTCGTGTTTTCAAATCACTCTAAGGTGTATTTATTTCTGCACAACATCCTTGGTCAAACATGAAACATCTAATCCGTGAGGACTGACCTTTGTCTTCTTATCACTGTCTTTCCAGTCCATTCCTTTATGGGGTCACCACTCCCTACAAGGACTTATTGCTCACTTACAATTTATCAAGTGATGGTTCACACCAACAAAATATTTTTCTCTGGCCATATTTTCATACAAAACTGAGGTAGGTAGACTACTGCTGCATTTTAACAACATTCATAAGAAAATGAATTTCACAAAGGATCACTTTACCATAGGAAGAGATTCAGTTCCATTATCCTCTGGGACAGGTGTGAGAGCATCACATTTTTCAGGGAGCCTTTAGGATAAAAACATGCAATAATGGGTGGATTTGGTCCTTTGACCGACTCTGTTGTAAGATTGGTTACCTGCATATTAAGCAGCAATTTTGCATTACGTATTTCAACATACACCCAAATTTTACAGTTTTGTGTTGCTTTTGTGAATTTCAACTTAACTCAATCTATAAAACATTCAGTGAAGACTCACTCTTAGTTCTATTTAAAAATCAAAATCAAAACAGTCAGTGGCCTGGTAGAGGCCTCAGTCAATAAGAGTGCTTGATGCCCACACATAACAAACTGAGTTTGAATGATCATCAACCGCATAAAAAGCTGGGCATGGACACATGCACTTGTAACCCAGTCTTTGGGTGGAAGAGACAGGGTATCATTTGGGCTTGTTGGCTGCTAGAGCTGCTCCAGGTTCAGTCAGAGACCTTATGTCAAGTGGGTAAGTGAGAGAATGACACAAGAAACCAATATCCCCCTCTTCTCTTCATGTCGCACACAGACATAGGCAAACCAGGCAACACACATCTATGCACACTAGAGACAGGATGGTGGTTTTTGCACACACTTTGTTCTGATGGTTGCAGTAACTAACTGATGGCTTTGTGGTTGTGTGCTCTAGCACTGAATGCTCCTATTTCATTCTTTTCCCTCTACCTCTAAAGTACCACGGCCTCTTTTCTGTCAAGAAACTTTTAGGCATTTCATTGAGTCTAATCATCTCTCCCAGGATAGTTTGGTAGAAAATGAAATACACTCTATCTCTAAGCAACAAGCTGCCAACAATCTCAGAAGTCACTCCTTTTTTGGTGCTTTGAAGCTGCTTTTTCCACCACCCCCACCCCCACACAGACAGGCACACAGGGACAAGGAAGTGGGGTTCTTCTACATCCTTTGTTCTATTTGATGCAGTAGGTATATTTTATAGTTGTATATGTACATGAACAGTTCCTTTATTACTCCTGGTTCATCCCTCCTGTCCTGATCCTATAGCACAAATTCCCTTCTCTGTTCTCTGTTATCTAAGAGATAGACTTGGTGCAACAGGAGAGCAACCCTTGCCTTTACTCTCACAAGCCAACATATGGTTGACAGGTTATAGGTGGCCTTGTATTTGTTGTTGTTGTTACCTGTTTGCTAGTAGAAGCCAGACCATCACCAAATGTTGCCTTGGACTGTTAAGTAACAGCCTGTTCTAAAACTCATGGGAGGGGAGCACAGTCTCTCTGTCTCCTGTCCTTCCTGGCTATGTCTAAGCTCTAGGTGCCTGGGGTTTGTAGTTGGAGAACTCTGATGCAATAGCTGTGTTTTTCTTGCTTCCATGTTGCGCTTCACCCAGTTGAGTGAACCTTCTCTACAGAACCATGTCTGAAGCCTACTGCTGATGGGATCCCCAGCAGAGCCAAAAACTTTGAGTCATAGTTGTTTATACTCATTGTGGGTAACTGTGCCTAACCATGACTGATGTTTCAGGAGTGTGGGTGCACAGATTCACATCTGACCAACACAGCATTGAGACATTTCAGACAGAATCCACTCCCCCCAAAAAAAAGAAAAGAAGTAGCGATTAAAAAAAAAAAAAGAATAGTGTCTGGTAATAGCATTTAACCTTCACTAAAAAATACTAAAATGATCACAAATTTCACTGTGATAAATTAAGTTGAAACTTTTCAAAGTAAACAACATTAATGTGGTTTCCCTAACTAGTAGAAAATCACCAATCAAATCAGATTTCGAATGATGAACTGTTGTTTTTAAATGGGAGCTGAGCCCTACGCACACTGTTCTCTTGTTTGTTTTTCTTTGTTTTTTTTTGTTTTGTTTTGTTTTGTTTTGTTTTGTTTTGTTTTGTTTTGTCTTGGTTGGAACAGTCCCTTTGCCAGCTCAGGCTATGTGCCTCTGAGTTGACGCCAATCTTCCTCCTCTCATTTTAGTATTCCTTACTTAAAGAATTGTCACTCTCAAGAACAGGACTAAGATTGTAAAAAACAGGACACATTACCTATTTGACTCAACCTGGTCCTCCATTGAAAACTGGGCCATCTCTTGTTTTCCTTTAGAAGCCATTTTAATTGCTGTCAACCCACACTGTAAAGAAAAAAATTACACTTTATATATCAACATGCTTCTCAACTGAAAATTTATCAGAGAATCTGTAAAGAATCAGTCACAAAGGACAGATTTTCCTTCATCCCTTGCTGCAAGTTCACACACACACAGCTGGACCCTTCCTTTGGACACACCATTGCCCTGTCCAACATTGCCTGTGAGCACCCCTCCTCTCCAGAACTCTCCACAAACACTCACTGGTTCCAAGCTTCTTAGCTCCATGGAGATGTGACTCTATTGCCCCAACCCCATTATGTGGCATCTAGGTTTGGTGTGCCTTTGTTCGGTAAGAGAGCTCAAGTGGCCTCTCTGGAGCAGTTTGTTAACCTATTTTTCCAAACTATGTCTTCCCTAAACTGTGAATTATTATCTCCCAACCTGAACAGCATTTCCTATACACATAGAAAATTTGAACAAATTAAATAAAAAATGTCTTCTTGGTATGTCTTCTTCAATGATCAATTTCCAAACTTGCCTGTGTGCCAGTGACCTTTCTCATTTTCCACTCCAGCCTTATCTCTGAGAATCAAGCCCCATCAGTAACTTCGTAATTGCAACAGACTTCTGTTTATTCTACAGATATTTATCTTTAAAACTAATTCATTTTTATTGTGTATGTATGGGAATTGTGTGGGGGTCTTTTTCCTTGGTTTAATTTTAAAATTAAGCCCAATTCTGAAACCAAGTAGGCTGTGTGCTGTGTTACTTTTAACTATGTATAAAAATATAAAAAAACATATTTGGAGAAAAATGTTTCACTCTGAACAGATTCATTGAGACTGCTTGATCTTTGGCATGTGATGGGTGGACCTGAGTGTCATTGCTGGGTATAAACTCGGGATGTCGTTGAATGATGTTTACCTTGGTTTTTGCTTCAATATCTGCATTGTAGTCAAGCGGTTTCCTGTCAATTCTTGTGTTTCCTGGGATGATCCCTCGTCACTATTCTTGCAAGGAGAATGCACTGCTGACACTCGAGTATGTGTGAGTGTGTGTGTTTGTGTACGTGTGTGTGTGTGTGTGTGTGTGTGTGTGTGTGTGTGTGTGTGTATGAATACTAAAATATTTACAGTGAATGTATAAATCAGAGGGCCAGTGAGAGGGCTAAGGTGATAAAGGCACTTGCCAGGATGACTGACAATTGGAATTTGATCCCTGAGACTGAAATGGTGAGAGGAGAGAACTGACTGCTATAAATTATCCTTTGACCTCCACACTTCTGCTATGGCACACAGGTTTCTTGCCTTCCCTCATCCACCAAATAACTCAGGACCAGGGTGTCCTCGAATTGACAAAGACCAGCTTGCCTCTGCTTCATGAGTGCAGGGATTAAAGGTGGGCATCACCATGCCCAGCCTGCTATTGATGTTCTTCCTGCCTATATGTTCTCTGGGTTTCAATGTGTCAAACTGGCAGGCTGATGAGGACTGTTGTCTAGGGAGTAGCAGACATGTTGATGCTGGCTACTTATAACAACTTATGACATCTTGGCTTACACTCTGATCATCTGCATTACAATCATATTCATTCTGGGGTCTGGAAAGATGGCTCAGTAGTATAAACACTTATTGCTTTTGTTTCATTCTTATAAAACCCTTGTTACTCTTGCAGAGGGCCTGGGTTTGATTCACAGCACCCACTTCTTGTCTGACAACCATGCAGAACTGCAATTCCCGGGGATCAAATGCCCTCTTGGATGTCTGTGGGCAGCACACACACACAAGGTGCACAGAGAGAATGTATGCAAAACTTTAAAACACATAAAATAAATCAATTTAAAATATACAGGTATGTTGGGTACATTCATGTTGACATGAGCTACCCGAGTCTCCATTATTTATACTCTTCATTTCTATGAGATCTTCTCTTGGTGTTGCAAGATGCTCAACTTTTGATTTTTTTTCTCCATAATCTAATTTACTATCACTTACCCGTTAAAACAGTGATTTTCAACCTGTGGGTCAGACCCATTTGGTAATCATAGGACTCGTATTCACAGAGGTCACCTAGACCTTCTGAAAATACAGATATTGACCTTATGAGACATAACCTTAGCAAAATTACACTTATGAAGTAGCAACGAAAATAATTTTATGGTGAGGGTCACCACAACATGAGGAACTGCATGAAATGGTCACAGCATTAGAAAGGATGAGAACTGCAGCCTTTGAAGGTCATTAGTTCGGGTGTTCCCAGAAGTGAGGGTTTAAAGGAGGTGAAGGACATGTTCCAGGCTGGGTTCTTCTTCTCTGACACTATTTGCAATAATGTAGACATAGGAACACAGAAGCATCATTCCTCTCACAAGCAAATATGTTAGTTTTCAAATTAGTGGGAATTACCACTAAGTATTTTTTTTTTTATTTTAAAGCTATCAGTTATTACCTCTCCCAGAGAAAGGAGGTTGACTTCAGTTTTAAACTTCTTTAATGCCCAGGTCTTGCTATCATCAGAAAGATGTTTTTCTGTTTTCTGCAATGGAAAGGTAGAGGATTAACTTTCTTGGTTTGGGTCTGAAATTAATTCTTTTGTTTTGGAGTGCACAATTGTGAAACTACTTTATTCCTTAGCAGGTACTGAAAATTGAAACATGGAAAGTAGAAACTCTCACTGAAAAGTGAAATATCTTCAAATATGCTCATGTATTTACAAATTACTACAACCTCATCAAGAACTAAAAGGTAGCCGGGCGGTCGTGGCTCACTCCTTTATTCCCAGCACTCAGGAGACAGAGCCAGTCCGATATCTGTGAGTTCGAGGTCAGCCTGGGCTACCAAGTGAGTTCCGGGTCAGCCTGGGCTACCAAGTGAGTTCCAGGAAAGGTGATAAGCTACACAGAGAAACCCTGTCTCAGAAAAACTAAGAAGAAAAAGAAAAAAAAAACCAAAACGTAATTATGCTAGCCTAGAGTAAGAGAAAATCATGAACTGAGAAACTTGGTCTTGCCCTGTTGCTGAGATTAAACTGAATTCCCTTGGTTTTAGATTTTTTGATCTTATATGACATGATTATTACTTTTAATTTGGCCTCTTCCCTCACTGTTTCTCTATCATGGTGGGGAGGCAAAAGTACATGTTATTTTCCATTTAGAAATAAACTCTGATGTAATTACTAGTGTCTTCCATATCATAGTACCTAGGAAACTGCTTTTGTCCATTGATTGACATTCAAAAGCCATAAATATGCAACTTCTGATTCACACAAACCTCACTCTAGTGCTCCTGGTACAAGCAAACAAGTTTCCTAAACTCCAGCAGCTCACGGTGATGATGTCGCTTTAATATGAATAGATAAGTATCTAATTACAACCCTCCAGTATTTTAAATGTTTGCATGTGGCACAAAGAATGTAAGGTTATGTTGTTTTAAAACACAGAACAAAAAATCCGGAAGTTAGAGTGGTACTATATGGTAATTGAATCTTCCCTTCTACAACTGCTGGTAAGTGGGGCAAGGATTCCTATTCTGTAACTAGGGGAAGTTGTCAACATACTCGTAGGGATTCAAATAGAAAACATGCTGTAATCTCTTCATAATGAAAAGTTTTGATGAGCCAATTACACGTGGCTAAATTTGCACTATTTCCTGCTAGTGTCAATACAGAAGCAAAGAGAGAAAGAGAGGAGAGGCTCTCATATGTGATCCTGAAGTAGGAGTGTCCATGGGAAGATAGAAGCTACCTGCCTTTATGCCAAAGGTAAAAGCACCTGGACGATTCCTAGATCACTGAAACAACTGGACCCATTAAGATGTATGCAGGTGTGTTACCACAGTCATGTTTTCAAATCACTCTAAGGTGTATTTATTTCTGCACAACATCCTTGGTCAAACATGAAACATCTAATCCGTGAGGACTGACCTTTGTCTTCTTATCACTGTCTTTCCAGTCCATTCCTTTATGGGGTCACCACTCCCTACAAGGACTTATTGCTCACTTACAATTTATCAAGTGATGGTTCACACCAACAAAATATTTTTCTCTGGCCATATTTTCATACAAAACTGAGGTAGGTAGACTACTGCTGCATTTTAACAACATTCATAAGAAAATGAATTTCACAAAGGATCACTTTACCATAGGAAGAGATTCAGTTCCATTATCCTCTGGGACAGGTGTGAGAGCATCACATTTTTCAGGGAGCCTTTAGGATAAAAACATGCAATAATGGGTGGATTTGGTCCTTTGACCGACTCTGTTGTAAGATTAGTTACCTGCATATTAAGCAGCAATTTTGCATAACGTATTTCAACATACACCTAAATTTTACAGTTTTGTGTTGCTTTTGTGAATTTCAACTTAACTCAATCTATAAAACATTCAGTGAAGACTCACTCTTAGTTCTATTTAAAAATCAAAATCAAAACAGTCAGTGGCCTGGTAGAGGCCTCAGTCAATAAGAGTGCTTGATGCCCACACATAACAAACTGAGTTTGAATGATCATCAACCGCATAAAAAGCTGGGCATGGACACATGCACTTGTAACCCAGTCTTTGGGTGGAAGAGACAGGGTATCATTTGGGCTTGTTGGCTGCTAGAGCTGCTCCAGGTTCAGTCAGAGACCTTATGTCAAGTGGGTAAGTGAGAGAATGACACAAGAAACCAATATCCTCCTCTTCTCTTCATGTCTGCACTCAGACATATGCAAAATGTACAACATACAATACACACACACACACACACACACACACACACACACACACACACACACACACACACATCTGGAAACACTAGAGGGAGGATGGTGGTTTTTCCACACACGTTTTTCTGATGATTGCAGTAACTGATGACTTTCTTGTTGCTCAAAGCATTTAAAGCTCTTATTTCATTCTTCTTCTTCTACCCCTAAAGCACCATGGCCTCTTCTCTGTCAAGAAAATTTTTAGGCATTTTAGGCATATCATTGTGTGTCATGCTCTCTCCCAAGAAATTGGTTTGGTAGAATGTGAAGTATACTCTATCTTGAAGCACCCAGCTGCCAACCAATTCAGACTTCACTACATTTTTGGTGCTTCGAAATGCTTTTTGATAGTCCATTCACAAGCATATTATGAAACTGTGACAGGACTATTCTTATATTCTACAAGTGTTTCTGTTTAATGCTTAGTCTTTATGAGGCAGTGGAGAGCAGCACTGTCCTCTCAGTTCTACTCCATCCAAACTACACTGAAGATCTCCACGTTTCAGGGCTTATGGTTTATAAGTTCTGGGGCAACCACTTTTTTTTCCTACCTGACACATCCCTTGTGCTTCACCCCAGTTGTGGAACTCATTGAGGGGACTATTAACCTTCTGTACAGAAGCATATCAATAAGGCCACTCTGAGGCGATCTTCAGCAAAGCCTGGGAGAGTCTTGAACTTTGCCAGTTTACTCACACTCTCTCCAGCAGACAGCTCACCCAAATGTAACAGTGAACCAAATTAATGCCCTGCAAACTAATATTGTTACACATATGTGCATGGCATGTGATGTGCAGTGTATTTGTATGTATGTGTGATTTCAGGTACATACATGCCAGTGTGCTGGTGTGGTGACTGGAATACACACATGAGCGTTGACACTCACCTTCAACCTTATTTTTGTGACTGGGTCTCTCATTAACAAATCCAAACCCCAGGCTATTTATTCATGAAACTTCAGGGGATTCTCTGTCTCCACCTCCAATCTCACCATGAGCTCCCCAGGATTATAGATGCACACAAGACCATCAAGCCTCATGTGGATTCTGGGCATCCAAACTCCCATTCTCACATATGCACAGTAAGCACCTTATCCACTGAAACATTTCCCTAGCCATGGCTTATTAACAGCATTTCATACTGTATCAGAGGTATAATCAGTCATTTCAGTATGAGTGCTCCACAAATAATTATTCAGCTTTGATTAACAAAAAAATAAAGAAGCTGAAATTGTCTTACACAGAGGAAAACATGGTTACAGTTTCTGAATTTTATATTCTCTAATTACTCAGTGTATTTTAAAATGCAGACTCTCTTACCACAGTGAAGGTCTTTCTTTAACTCTTCCAGTAACTGCAAAAGAAAAAGGCAAAATATGGTAGAAGCAACTGCAGAAAATATGGGTATTAAATGTCAAGGCCAATATTTTATTACTACTTGACACCAATTCTGTATACCCTTTAAAGTGGATATTGATTGATAAACAATAAATACATGGAGAACTCTTAATTCCCACTTCCTTGTATATTCAAATACAGAAGATGAATTTATCACAAGTTACTACTTAAAATAAACTGTTGTGTGAAATTCCTTTGACCTTGAGCACTATCAGACAGAGAAACTGGCATCTTAACCAGAATCAACATCACAAACTGAAGTGTTAAAGGGATAGCACAGTGTTGCTGCTCCTGGATTAGTCTTTGGACTAGTGGTGCTAGGAGAACTGTTAGTGAGTACACACATCCTGTATAGAAGTGAAAAGAGATTTTTCAAGGATTCAGTTGAACTTGTTCCATTGAAGATGAAAATTCCAGACACAAGGAAGCTCAGTCTACAGTGACTGCTCTTTGCAGCACAGCAGAACATAAGAAACACAAACAGACCAAGGACAATGACCTTTGCAAAGAATTTCCAGCTGCCAGTGTGGCCAAATATATACACACAGAGGTCAGTGTGTATACTCTCCTCAACTGCTTCCGAGGAGGATGCTGAAGCCTCTGGGTTCCAGCTCTGGTCTCTTGCTCATGTTCAGTGCAAAGAAGTTCACTCTCAGCTGCTATCGCCTTCCATGGTAAGAGCCATTGGAAAGACTTCTGCAGTAGTTATGCACCTGGACTCTACCTCCAGGAAGAGAAGCATAGAAGAAACGTGGGGCCAGAGCACCAATTCCAAGGGAGTAGAACCTCACAGTCTCCCAGGAAAAATAGACGCCAGGAAATTATCAAAGTGAGAGGTGAAATTAATAAAATAGAAACTAAGAGAATAATACAAAAAATTAATGAAACAAAGAGTTGGTTCTTTGAGAAAATCAACAAGATAGACAAGCCCTTATCCAAACTAATCAAAAGACAGAGAGAGAGAATCCAAATCAACAAAATCAGAAATGAAAGGGGGGACATAACAACAGACATTGAGGAAATCCAGGGAATTATCAGGTCATATTTCAAAAACCTCTACTCCACAAAACTGCAAGACTTAAAAGAAATGAACAATTTTCTGGATAGGTACCACATACCTAAGTTAAAACAAGACCAGATAAATATTTAAATAGTCCAATAACCCCTAAGGAAATAGAAACAGTCATTAAAAGTCTCCCGACCAAAAAAAAAAGCCCAGGACCAGATGGTTTCAGCGCAGAATTCTACCAGATTTTCAAAGAAGAGTTAATTCCAATACTCTCTAAATTTTTCCACATAATAGAAACAGAAGGAACATTACCAAACTCCTTCTATGAGGAAACAATTTTATTTGTTTCCACATTTAAAACTTCTAGCGAGTCAAGCTTTCACTCTATGCTAACAGTTTGCCCTCTACAAAGGAATAAAAACAATTCTTATTTCTTTTTTTCAGTTACAGTATGTAAAACTGGAGTGTAAACATCTTAGCATTGCCCATGGCTGAGGCAGAGCATTTGTCCCACCAACAAATGTGCTGAGATTGTGGCTCTATGGTAGAGCCTATGCTTGGCATGTGGGAGGCCTGCATCAACCCTCCTCACCACAAAGAAAATTCCAATGCTGAAATAATGAAGAAACTCACCCACATTACAATAATACTGACTCTTTTTACCTCACCACTTATGTGAAGAGGGTCATTCCGATTCCTCTACACTGTTCACTTGTTGCTGTGCTTTCCCAAGGCAAGGCAGCTGTGGAAGTGTCCATGGTGACAGTTGCTGAAAGCCCAAACCCTGTAGTGTTTCTCCCTCTTAGAATCTCATCCAGACTTGATGGACCAGTCAGTGCCGTCTACTACAGAACAGTGTTCTTTTCTCAGCCTCCCTCCCACTCTGGCAAATTTTTCTGGAAATTATGTCTTGTAGCATAAAAACCAAGAAGCAACATATACTACACTAACTGACAAAACTAAAGGGAAGAGGTGTTGGCAGTGTAGCCAATAGGGAGAGCACCAGCCTAGAATGCTTCTAATGGTAGTGTTGGATCCCCAGCACTGTGTCTAGAACTCAAAATCCATTCATGGTTTAAAAAGTTATTGATAAGCCTATTATTTCTTATGGCAAGGTATATTTACATTAAATGGAGGCTAATTAAAGATAAATATAAAACCATATGTGAATTGTCTAATATGTCTAAATTGAGAAATTATAGGAAGGAAAAAACCAGAAAAAGTTATAGTTAGTCCCAAAAAACTTAATGAAAGTAACTGAATACTGTATTTTTTGTTTTCTTTTTACATGATCACATTTTATTGACCCTGATGTATATAAAATATGTAACATAAATACAGTGTATTTATTTAAAAAAATGAAAGAAAAATCCATTTTATAACATGTCACATGACTATAGATAACACATACTGCGGACTAGGTTAAAAATCTTTATGTAACATAAATACAGTGTATTTATTATAAAAAAAATGAAAGAAAAATCCATTTTATAACATGTCACATGGCTGTCACATGACTATAGATAACACATACTGCGGACTAGGTTAGAAATCTTTTTTGTTTGTTTGTTTGTTTGTTTGTTTAAGACAGGGTATCTCTGTGTAGTTTTGGTGCCTGTCCTGGATCTCGCTCTGTAGACCAGGCTGGCCTTGAACTCACATAGATCCGCCTGGCTCTGCCTCCTGAGTGCTGGGATTAAAGGCTTGCGCCACCACTGCCCAGCTTAGAAACCTTTTTATTTATATAAAGATACTACATGCATCAGAGACTCATGTAAAATAAACATGTTTCAGATGATATAATTTGAGATTTGAAATTTCTCATAAACTATTAGTTAAATAATTCTGAATTCCAAACCATTAAAGGCATGTTCAAAAAGGATATAACTACATTTATATCTCATATCCTTAGTTCCTTCTTTGAAAGAACAAAGCATTTTTTTTTTGCAATTAGGGTAATAGCAGTGGATTATTCACCTTCAATCTTACCTGAATGGATTGGAACAGATGTCTTCAGTATTGATTTTAACGGTTGTGATGGTCTTTCTCCACTGTGGCATATTTTAAAAAGTGATATTTTAATATCCATATAAAAACATTTACCAAATTCTTTGAATTATTTGTTGCTTAATTTCCTAATATACATTGCATTTGAGATTTACCCACACCTTTTAATTTGTCTTTCAAGCGGTTAATTATTTGGTGACACTTTCCTTACAACTTAGTCTCATGTGAAAGAAAGGGAGAATTTAGTCCACAAAAATTAGCCCAATAAAAACACACATAGAGGCACACACACACACACACACACACACACACACACACACACACACGAAAGAAAACACTAGTTCCTCCCCAGCCCTTTTTTAAGGCTGCAGTAACTCATGGTTTTATATTCATGTGCTCAGTGTAATTAGTGATTTCATTTGTCATGTCATTCTGGGCACTTAGAGTACCACAGCACCTTCTCTGTCACCATACTTTGTGGAATTTTCACTGACTGTGATGTTATCTCTCAAGAGGTTGGTTTGTGGACCACGGAATAGATTCCTTCTTCTGCTAGTTAATCTTACAAGCTACCATGGCCTTGGGTATATTCAAGCTGTTCCTTAGCAGCCCATTCATGAGTGAATCCTGAAACCACAATCTGCTGTTTCTATGCCAAACAAGCAATTCTATGAACTTACCAAGATAATAACATGAGCAAACAACAATAAAACTTACTGGATAATTTCAGGTTTTTTACTGTGGAACTGTTTAGAAGTCCCAGTAGAATGTAACATGTGGTTTTTGCAAGGTGTGTCTTTAAACAGTTGTAGCTACTGGAACATTATGAATCTGCACTTTGGACATTAGCTGTGACAATTGGGGATCTTTTAACTTGGAGTAAACAAGCTATTCAATAATGTGTAGGAAATGTTTTATTGATACATAGCCCCACTAAAGAAGATGACATAATTGCCCTCTAGTATGGAAGGAATCAATCAAAAGGAACAGAGAACTGGCTTGAAATACAACCTTTAAATGTCTGCAAAACCCAAGTGTCTGAGACAGAAGATCATCAACAGGAATGGGCTTTCAACTCTATGTTCATGTCCAACCGATAGGGAAGACAAAACCCCCTTTAGAGAGAGATAAATAACAGTCATCTGTGGTGTGGCTCTCTACGTTGAGATCATCTCTTGAGATTCAGAGATTTCATTGCTGGGCACTCTGGAAGACAGAAGGCCTGGGGTCTTCCGCCGTCCGGGAAAGGGTGCTACACCTGACAAAAAGTGCCTCTGCACATGGAGATGGTGTCCAAAGAGGAAAGTAATTTGTGGGCTCCATGTAATACTTTCTGAAAACTCAGAATGATCCCCAATTCTGTAAGCTCTCAGAAAAGATAAAGATCTCAAACTAGAACTCCTAATGAAGGTCTAGTTCAAAAGTTGATTTCAGAAAGGTTTTGAAAAGGTAAGGGGTATCAAATGGACATCAGTGTGTATGGATAACACAAGGAGCCTCATTTTCTAATACACAGAGTTGCTACTTGGGAAATGCTGGTTGAGTATAAACCTCATGGCCATATGAACTAAAAAGAACAACTTTTTAGTCTAAAATATAGTGATAATACTGTGGGTACTGTAACACAAAGCAAAAATTCAGTATATAAAATTGTGTCTATCTGAGAGTACATCCAAGAAATAACTTAGTTATTTTTGGATTTCCCTAGGATTAGTGTATTGTTAAACCTTACCTGCAAAGAGGCCGTTGGTCAGTATTATAATGTATTTCTAAAAATAAAAACAAAATGCATTACATTACAACTCTAGAAAAATATAGCATATAAAAATGATTAGACTCATTGTTAGCATCAATTTCTTCAAGACCAATCTAGAGATTATTCTAGAGAAAATATTCATCTCTAGGCAATTACTTCAGGTAGAATTCTTCCATTTTCTGTATATTTCACATCAAAGAAGACATAAATTCATCAAGCATAATACCTAAAAATAAACACCCATACACAACTGTGATGATCTTAATGAGCTCTCTCAGACTGATGGGGAGCAGCATCCTTACCAGTAAAAGTATCACCAATTGACTGTGTCACAAAATAGCTTCTTGGGGTTCTTGTTTGACTTTGGGCTAATGATACTAGAAAAAATGTCTAGACTGGGTGTGGTGGCACCCAACTTTAATCCCAGCATTTGAGAGGCAAAGGCAGGTGGATCCTTATGACTTCCAGGACCAGGACAGCCAGAATGTAATAGTGAGATTGTGTCTCAAAAATAAAACAACAAACAAAATAGAGAGCCAAAAAGGAAAAAATATCTATGAGCCTATACATACTTTTTCTTCAGGAAAACAAAGTATCTTGTTCAGCTTTTTAGTTGGAACTGTTCATGTTAGGATGCAAATTCCTACCACTAGGACTAGATGTTGGCTACTGTCCTTTGTATCATAATGAAACCTCACAGAAAGAAACAGAAGATGGACAAAGATCTTCAAGGAGCAGCATGAGTGAGGACAACATCCTTACTCTCCTCAACCCTCTGAGAGAAGAAGCTCCTCAGATCTAGTTGTGTTCTCAGCCTTATGTGCAGCTTCAAGGATGCCCATGAAAACATCCATCATCTCTCCTGAAAAGAATGATTTGAAAGATCCCTCCCTTGGTAGTAATGCATCCTGAGCTCTGCCTCAGGTGAGAGGGCAGCAGAGAAGCACCTGTGGGGCTGGAGCAGCAGATTCCGTGGGTCATCTTCTGACATGGAGTCATTGTGCATGTTTACATACATGAACTATGAACTCACTCATGCCCTCACTGTACACCTGCACTTTGCTTTTATTTTAATAAAACTTTCATTTTTTGGTCTTGTTTAAATTAAGAGAAACTTAGTGCATCTTCTTTGCATTCCCCATGACTTAGGAAGGGCATTTGTCCCACCAACTAGTGGGCTGCAATTGTGGCTCAGTAGTAAAGCCTATGCTTATCAGGCAGGAGCCCTCAGTCAGTCCTCACCACCACAAATGACAGGAAAGGCAAATTTCATACTAAAGTGATACAAAATGTTGCCTGCATTACAATAATATCGACTCTCTTCATCTTACCTCTAGAGAGAAGAAGGTCATTTGGATTCAGTACCTAGTGTGATTGTCAATTGCAAGTTAGGTATAAAAGACAGCATGAAACAGTTGCTGATGCACAAACTCAGCATAGTGCCCCTTCCATTGCAACAGAGTCTCTCTAGACTCCATGGAAGAGCAGCTAATTCTCTGAAATATAGAACAATGTCATTTTCTCAACTCTCTTTTTGTGTCTATTGTTTTTTTCTGGAAACCATGTGTTGCAGCAGGTAAGTGATGTATCATCTTACTCAGATCTATTTAACAAAAACTAAAGGGAAAAAGTACTAGAGGTAGAGTTAATAGGTAGGGTGCTTGCCTAGAATGCTCACAAAGCCTTGTCTTCAACCCCTACCACCCCAGAAAACTAAAACCATCAACCAACAAAACAAACAAAAAAGAAAAGAAAAGAAACAAAAGAAAAGAAAAGAAAGAAGGAAAGGGAAAGAAAAGAAAAACATGTCAGGATTGACAAGTTTTCCTAAAATGTATTACATTCACTATAGCACAACACTTCCATCCTAAAACAGGAGATTACTAAAAAAAAAAAAAAAAAAAAAAAAAAAAAAAAAAAACAACAGGGGGTAGGTGAAAACTCTCTAAATCGAGAAAGAAATTGCAAAGAAATTTAAAAAGTCAGACGGTTTTAATTACATCATTAGGTCAGAAATTAATTAATGAAAGTGATTGGTTATTGAAGTTTTGTTTGTGCACAATTGCATGTTAGTGGTACTGAACTATGGAACCGTGTGAGGTAGAAAACACAAGGCATTTTTTGTTATAAAAACAAAACGAAAAGCCATATTTCCGACATTCCAATTTACTACAATGTGACATGGAGGACATGTGCCAGGTTCATAAGTTTTATTCTCATTTATCCAAAAACAGTACATGGATCAATATTAAAATCAAATAAGCAACGTTTTGACAATATATTTTCACAGTTAAAAGTACTGAGAAATAATTCCTTAATTCTCACTTTCCCAAATATTAGGAAATGAATATGAAAACCGTGTAAACGCATTTATACTTGATTTCCTTAACTCCTTTTGGGGAGCTAAAATCCTTACTCTTACTTATTTTATTCAGGGTTGACAGGACCAGATAGAGTAGTTCACTACACAAATCTTACCTTGATTGAACTTGACGCGCTTTTTCTTATTGTGTTTTGCCCTCTCTGAAGATGCGTGTTCACTGTGACATATGTTTAAAAGTGATCATTATTTTATTGTTTGTATGAAGAACACTTAGCATGTTTTCCAAATTCTTTATTTTTAAGTTCCTAAGATACCTTACATTAGATATTTACAAATAACATTTTATTTTTTGAAACAAGATCTCGCTCTGGAGCCCAGCTGACTTTACACCTACTATATGAACTATGTTGGCCTTGAAATAACAGAGATCTCTCTGTCTCCTGCCTCCCAAGTTGTGGAATTAAAGGCATGAGAAAACAGGCCTAGCCAAATGACTTTGAATTTATTCTTCAGCACTTGATTATGATTAGTGACTGCTGTCCTTCTACCTTTTCTCTTTTGCAAAAACTCGGGCCCCAATTAAATCACCACCACCACACAGGCATGCACACAGGGACAGGGAGAGGGGGTTCTTCCACATTCTTTGTTCTAATGGTGGCAGTAAGTAAGTATATTTTATAGTTCCATATGTACATGACCAGTTCAATTATTACTCCTAGTTCATCCCTCCTCTCCTGAACCTACAGCACACAGTCCCTTCTCTGTTCTCTGTAGCAGGAATCTTAACAGGCGTTAGTAATAAAATCAAACCTGAGGCCAGTTATTAGGGTGAAAGCTGGAAGATCAGAGAAGCAGAACAAACCACAGCCACCTCAACTTGCCAATTCCTCAGCTGATTCTTTTTCCTCAGACTGGAAGCCTCTGAGTCCTCATCCGAATGGATCTCAGCTGAACTGCTGCACAAAAGCCTGAAGCTTAACCAGCTAAAAGCTTCTAGTTTCTGGTCCTCACGCCTTATATACCTTTCTGCTTTCTGCCATCACTCCTTGGGATTAAAGGCTCACTTTCTGGGATTAAAGGCGTGAGTCACCATGCTTGGCTGTATCCTTGAACACATGGATTTCTGCCTCTAGAATGCTAGGATTAAAGACGTGGGCTACCACTGCCTATCCTCTATGTTTAATGTTGTGGCTGTTCTCTTCTCTGACCCCAGATAAGTTTATTAGTGGGCACAATATTTTCGGGAATACAATACCACCACAGTTCTCCCAAGAGATGGATTTGGTGGAACAGGACAGCAACTCTTGCCTTTACTCTCACAAGCCAACATATGGTTGACAGGTTATAGGTGGCCTTGTATTTGTTGTTGTTGTTGTTACCTGTGTGCTAGTAGATGCCAAATCATCACCAAATGTTGCCGTGTAATGTAAAGTCACAGCCTGTTTCAAAACTCATGGGAGGGGAGCACAGTCTCTCTGTCTCCTTTCCTTCCTGGCTAAGGCTAAGATCTAGGTACCTGGGGTTTTTAGTTCGTGAACTCTGATGCAATAGCTGTGCTTTTCTTGCGTCCATGTTGGGCTCACCCAGTTGTGTGAACCTTCTCTACAGAAACATGTCCAAAGGTACTGCTGATGGGATCCCCAGCAGAGCCAACCTTGATTCTTATTTCTTTATACTCATTGTGGACAACTGTCCCTAACCATGACTGCTGTTTCAGGAGTGTGGGTTCACAGATTCACATCTGACCAACACAGTTTCAAGACATTTCAGACAGGACAAAAAAAATGAATGGAATGGGGTAATAGCATCTAACTGTCATGATTGTTCAAAAGCCATTTAAAGCAGAGTGAGTGATCAAAGAGACAACATGATTTTCAAAAACTATGTTAAACATAAACATTTTAAAGGAAAATATATAAGAAACAATGAAAATACTAAAATGATGACAAATTTCACTGTTAAAAATAATTAAAGGTGAAACTTTTCAAAATAAACAACATCAATGTGGTTTCCTTAACTAATAGAAAATCACCAATCAAATCAGATTTTGAATGATGAACTGTTGTTTTTAAATGGGAAGCTGAGCCCTGATGCACACTCTTCTTTTGTTTCAGTTGGAACAGTCCCTTTTTCTAGCTCCCACTCACTATGTGCCTCTGAGTTGAACCCAATCTTCCTCCTATCACTTTAGTATTCCTTACTTAAAGAATTGTCACTCTCAAGAACAGGACTAAGATTGTAAACAAGAAGAAACATTACCTATATGACTGAAGCTCCAAAGGTTCATTTGCTCCATTCAGTATTAAGAATTGTGCCATTTCCTCTTGTTGTTCAAATAATGCTATTTTCAATGGTGTCAAGCCATACTGTAAAAAAAAATTACACTTTATAAATCAACATGCTTCTCAACTGAAAATTTATCACAGATTCTGCAAACAATCAGTCACAAAGGACAGATTTTCCTTCATCCCTTGCTGCACATTGACACACACACACACCGCTGGCCTCTTCCTGTTGACACACCATTGCCCTGTCCAACACTGCCTGTGAGTACCCCTCTTTCCAGAACTCTCCACAAACACTCACTGGTTCCAAGATTCTTAGCTCCATGGAGATGTGACTCCATTGCCCCAACCCCATCATGTGGCATCTAGGTTTGGTGTGCCTTTGTTCAATGAGTGATACAAGTGGCCTCTCTGGAGCACTTGGTTAATCTGTTTTTCCAAATTATTTCTTCCCTAAACTGAGAATTACTATCTGTTTATTCTACAGACATTTTCTTTAAAATTAATTTATTTTTAGTGTGTGTGTGTGTGTGTGTGTGTGTGTGTGTGTGTGTGTGTGTGTGTAGTATGTGTGGGCCCAAATCCTTTATCTGTTTAAAGGATTTTAAAATTAAGCCCTATTCTAAAACAAAATAGGCTGTGCTGTGCTCCTTTAAACTACGTATAAAAATATAAAAAACATATTTGGAGAAATGTTTTACTCTGAACAGATTCATTGACACTGCTTGAGCTTTGGCATGTGATCGGTGAATCTGAGTGTCATTGCTCGAAGCATACTGGGGATGTCGTTGAATGATGTTTACCTCGGTTTTTGCTTCTATGTCTGACTTGAAATCCAAAAGTGTTCTTACACTTGACTTGTTGCCCCTTGAAACAGCGTGGTGCAGGGCTGTGTTCCCATTGGAATCACGCAGGTGGGGATCTGCACCCTCAAAGAGTAATATGGACATACACTCCACGTTGTCCCTCTGTGTGGCCTGTGGGTATTGTATAAAGAAAGAGATATTCAGTTCAAGAAAGTCAAGATAGATATTTCTAAAATTTCATTGAATATTAACCCTTAGATCAGACAAATTGCTTAGGTTATGCATATTATCCCTCTGTTTTTGAGACAGGTCTTCTTAAGAACGCCAGGCTTGCCTAAACTCATAATCTCCCCACCAAAGTTTTTCAAGTGGTAGAATTTCAGGGCTATGCCACAACACCTAGATATTGAAGTATCTCATTAGTACTAGTTGGTTATTGTTGTAGTGAGGGTGGTTGCTTGTTCATTTGTTTTGCTAACTTGACACAGTCTGAAGAATCCTGGAAAGACGGATCCTTGTTTGAGGAATTACCTCTATCAGATTGGACTGTGGGAAAGTCTGTGGAACATTTTCTTGATTGAGGCTCATGTGGGAGGGTACATCTTCCTATAGGTGGTGGCACAACTGGGCAGGTAGTCCAGAGTAGTATAAGAAAGCTGAGCAAGCCTTGGAAAAAGCCATGGAAAAGCAGCATTCCCCCCATGATCTCTGTTTCTGTTCCTGCCTCTGGTTCCTGATTTGAGCTCCTGCCCTGCTTTCCCTTCATGATGGACTGGACTTTGATGTGGAATTGTAGGCCAAATAAACATTTCCTCTTCCAAGTTGGTTTTGGTCAGTGTTTTATCACAGCAACAAAAAAACAAACAAGAACAAGATCTAATCCAATTTATACCCAAACTGCTGTCCTATAGCTACCTTAATCAAAGGTGTGCAGCCTTCATCATCCCGGACATCTATTAAGGCCTTTTTGCTTAACAGCAGTTTTACCACGTCTGGGTGGTTGTGGGCACACGCGTAATGGAGTGACGTCCTACAAATTGAGAGGACATTTTAGGAAATTACAGATTATCATAGAAGGCACATTCAACTCTAAATACTAGATAGCAAACTTCATTTCCTTCTAATGTAAGAGAAGTAACTGGGATTTTATTATGTACTTATTTTTCTACTCAAGTGTTCATTTGATATGCTACGGATACAGTGCATGGCCGTCCCATTTCAGGTAAGTGCTCTAGCACAAGTTTCACCCTTCCTCAGAGTAGCCCATCTGCATAACAGAACACCCAATAGATTTAACTCAGCTTGGATTTAAATCCTACTCTAATTGCTGTTATAAACTAGGTATATATTATTAGTACCCAGTAGGTAGGATTGCAGGCCAGTGCTGCTGTGCCTATCTTGCTCTTTATTTTACATTTTAGCATCACTGACATCTCTACCACTTACAATTCATGATACTTTATGACTATAATTGGCAATATTATGTTATATATTAGGCTTTCTATGTGCTCCATAACTCAATTTCCCCATTCACAGGATAGAGGTTCAACACTGTAGCTATCTTACATCGTGCTACTGTGATGCTTCAATTCATGTCTTCAAGAGGATGGACAAGTGCTTCTAGCACCTGACAGTCAGTGTTTGGCGGATACAATAATGATTAGTCTTCCTACTGATAACAAACACAATATTTCAATGAAGAGAAATAACAGAATTCTACTTAATGTGCAGACACAAAATTTTTTATTCAAATATATTTCCAAATTTTAAAACTATATTCCCCAAGATGACCTTGAACTTGGTAATTCTCCCAGTAGGTAGGATTGCAGGTCAGTGCCACTGTGCCGACCTTACTCTTTATTTTACATTTTAGCATCGCTAAAATCTATGCCATGATATTTTATGACTATAATTGGCAATATTTTTAACTTTGATACTATACAACATAAAAGCTTATCATGTAGTTCACTGTGCCTTACATTAAATGAAATATGATACGATCTACAGGCCCATGGGTGGCGCACGCCAGTAGGATTTGCTAAAGGAGGCAGAGGCAGGAGGATCCAAGTAACAGCACCAAATGAAAGGATCAATGGCACTGGTGGTGCAGCTGATTACCAGTGGAAAAGTCACAAGCCAGGGCCACAACTACCAGAGTTACAGAGAGCTTTATTGGAAGGAGGAAGGGGATAGGAAAGAGGATAGCCAGGTCTAGAGGGAGAGAGAGAGAGAGAGAGAGAGAGAGAGAGAGAGAGAGAGAGAGAGAGAGAGAGAGAGAGAGATGGCAGGAGGAGAGTGGAGAACAGAGCGAGAGCAAAGAAGCAGCATGGGGTCTACATCTGGCGTTTTAAGGCATGCACATAGTCGCCAATGTCTCGACGACATAAGACACAAGACCCTAAGCTGCACATGTAGAGGAGTGAGGGCAGGATGCTAACAACAATATTTTTAACTTTGCTACTATACAAAATAAAAGGTTATCATGCATTCCACTGTAGCTTACATTAAGTGAAATATGATACAATCTACAGACCCATGGCAATTCTACAGGCCACTTGTATCTATGTAAATTTTAGCACTTAAGACTATGAAAGCCGGGCGGTGGTGGCGCACGCCTTTAATCCCAGCACTCGGGAGGCAGAGCCAGGCAGATCTCTGTGAGTTCGAGGCCAGCCTGGGCTACCAAATGAGTCCCAGGAAAGGCGCAAAGCTACACAGAGAAACCCTGTCTCGAAAAATAAAAAAAAAAAGACTATGAAATGCAAACAGGTTTAAAATAGCAGTAACAACAAACAAAAATCTAAATCCTCAGTTATCAGTACTTTGAATTTTTTTTTTCATTTCTCAATACCCAAAAGTAATATTTCTATATTGCTGCCAACAGGGACACAGCCTAGTCTTTAGAATATAGAGTGCCCATGATAATTCAGACACCAAATGGTAGCAAAGCAGGCCATTGTGCTTTGCCTTGCACCCCCAGTGTGTCCATGGACTCACACCAAAATTGGGCAAATGTCTCTATAAGGAGATAACCCATTGCATCATAGCTCCCTTGCTTTGATTTTCAAAAAGCTTTAAACCAAAAGAAACTAGAGATTCAAATGAGCATGGTTCATTGTATTCAATATTTAAATTTATAGAATGTAAGGAAAGCTAACTGGGCAGAGAAACAAAGATTTTAAGAATGAGAGAATCTTGAGATGTAGTAGAATGTGTTTTCTGTATAGTAGATAATAACTAAGTTCCATGTGGGGAATAAATGGATTGACAGAATGGACAAATACAGTTGAAAATTCAATGTTTTTAAAGAATGCGTTTGTTAAGCAAAGAATACTTTGAAAATACACTTTATTTTCATTATTTGTAGAAAGCTCTCATTTAGAAGACTAAATAACCACTCAGAACTACAGAAATTATCAAGAAGCATATGCGCTATGGCTATGGAAATTCTACTGTTGAGTGTCATTGGTTCCCCTTTAGAACACAGTGTGAAATAAGAAATAGGAAAGAAGGGCTGGGGTGGCTGGAAGAGCTCAGTTGGTAAAGCACTTGCCATGCAAGCCTGAGGGCCTGAGTTCAGAACCCCCAGCACCTTGACAATCTAGTAGAGATTTGGGTGAGAGAAACAGCCTCAAAAAATGAGGTGTAGGGACCACAAGGTGGTTCATCAGGTGGTGGGACCTGCCAGCAGACATGATGGCCTGGGTTCAACCCCCAGAACCCACAATATGGCAGAACACACAACTCTCAAATATAGCTTTCTTCTGACCTTCATACACTTACCTGCAGATATGTGGGGTACATGTGCACACACACACACACACACACACACACACACACACACACACACACACCTACAATTTTTTAATAAGGTGAAAAGCAATTGAGGAAGATAATGTCAACCTGTAGCCTTCACATATATATATAAACACACACACACACACACACACACACACACACACACACATACACACACACCATGTACACATAGTTCTAGTTAAAAATGTCCTTATAAGATCCCTCAGCAAACATGGGTCCCAATGATGTAAGATTTCTTGGTGATTCTTTCTTTGGCTCAAAGTTGACATTTTATGTGAAAATTTATCTCATGTTACCATTTTCTGTGTTGTATATAACATAGTACTAAAAACATAGACATTAACGGCTGGAGAGATGGCTTGGTGTTTACAAGCTCCAGTTTCACCTGTAGAGGACCTGAGTTAGATTTCTAGCACCCACGGCTGTCGGTAATTCCAGTTCCAGGAGACCCAACACCTTCTGATGCACGTAGTGCTTTGGAAATACATGCAGGCAAAAAGATTATATACATAAATCTAAAACAAATTTAAATATACACATAAAAATAAAATGTATGTAGTTTCATTAGCTAAATCGCTTTAAAGCGCCCAATAAAGTGCTCTAAAAGAGACAATGTAAAAGGATTTGTAAATTAACTGAAATTCTTTCTTTTGCTTCTCTTAAAGAAGGCCTGTGCTGTCCTTCCAAGGTGTGCTGGTCCCAGATGCCTAGAAGCCTAAAGCAGGCACAAACCCCACTGGGCTCAGTCCTGGAAGGTGTGTTTCTCCTTAGTTGGCCCTGACTGTCGCCAACACTTCCTGTCCCTCCTGGCCCTTTCTCTTCCCCGGGCCCCATTACCTGCGCCTTGTGTCCTGTTCATTCACATAGTGTTGGTGGCAGTCGATAAATCGCTCTATTGATGTCACGTCCCCCACGCTGGCCGCCCTTTGGAGTTCCCCGACAGGGTCGTACCCGATGGAGTAGAGGGTAAATTTCGGTTGTCGTTTCCGACACGAGCACCCATGACCCAGGCATGAGGGCCACAGGCGGCTGTACCAGCGAGCCCTCTTTGGGGCTTGAATAGCAGGGGCATCGTAGTCTATGTCCTCCTGCATGTTGAGCCTTAAGGCTCCGCAGGCCCTCCCCGCCCTCCCTGCCCTACCCGCCCTCCCCTTTAGCCACCCACTCCCTCCCAAACCCTAAAGTAAAAAATAGAACACTGGTACACTAAAAATTTGAAATTCGGTTAAAGTCTCGCCACTGACACACAGGACCGTCCTGCTAGCGCAGGTCCTCGGTTCAGTGTGAGCAAAACTCTGCTTCACCCTTAGCAACACAGCTGCTCTGGCATTGTGATGTGCTGTGAGCACACAATGGTGCTCAGCAGCTGTGAACCGTGAGCGCGTGCTCCGCCCATGCCCATGTCAGACTCCAGTGGCAAAAGCCTACCATGCCCAGCCCCTGTGCAAAGCACTGTCAAACGGAATTTTGGGGTAGAGCTACCTGCAGGGCCTCCATAGCAAAACACTGGGGAATGGGTTGGGTCCTTACAGTCCTGCAGCCATGAGAAAATACCTCCCTAAGACTGGCCTGATGGAGCTAGAAAAAAATTCATCCTGATGGGGCCAAGCCAGACCCAAAAAGACAAATATTGTTTTTTTTTTTTCTTTTTTTTTTCTTTTTCTTTTTCTTTTTTTTTTTTTTTTTTTGTCTTTCGAGACAGGGTTTCTCTGTGTAGCTTTCATCTTTTCCTAGAACTCACTCTGTAGCACAGGCTGGCCTCAAACTCACAAAGATCTGCTTGCCTCTGACTCCCCAGTGCTGGAATTAAAGGCATGTGCCACCACTGCCCGGCTTGGTTTGTTTGTTTGTTTGTTTGTTTGTTTGTTTGTTTGTTTTTGTTTTGTTTTCTTTAAAGGTTCTGCAATGGGAACTACAATCTGAATAACCACAGATGTTTGGTACCTGGTAAAGGACCAGAAGGGAGGAGAGTATCTCTCAAGGAAGGGGAGAGTGTATAGTGTTATGAAGATATAAATGAACACTAGATTAGAAGGATTTAATGAGAGAAGGATGGGATAGAAAGGTAAAGGAGAAATATGGGCAGGGACAGTCAACACTGCAAACCCTTTAAATAACTATATGGAAACTGACTACCCCAGAAGCTTACCATACATATGTGAAAGGGATCTAAATGGGCTCAAAACATAACAGGTTTGACAAGGCTCCAATTAGACATCTTATGCCACCATCTTAAACCTCCTGTGCCAGGAACAGGGTACAGCCTCTTGAGTCCCTAACCAAAGGGACCCACAGAATCCCCAAATAGCACAGGCTATTTCCAAGGCTGTTGGGGGCTCTGCAAAGCTGATGTTAAGGTCTTGTTTCTGAAGGTAACATTTCTATCATTGAACACTGAGAAGTTGAACTGATGTCTAACTAGATTCTTCACCCACTAACCAGAGTTCATGGTACTGGAAGGCAGTTTGTGCACTACTGGAGGAGAAAGGTAATCCTCAATATCTCTCAGCTACAAACCATGTGACCCACAACAGCACCCACATGGAAGCTCACAACCATCTGTAAATGCAGTTCTAGGGGATCCAGCACCCTCTTGTATCTTCACAGGCACCAGACATGCGCACAGTGTACTACATACATGTAGGCAAAACATAATACACATGAACTAAGTGTAATCTTTAGATAATAATGTAAGACACTTATGTAGTAGGTTCTCTCTATTAAAGCATACAATCCAGCAGGGTTTTCTTAGTATGTTCTTAAAATTATGCAACCATCACCCTATTTGATTTTAAAATATTTTTGTTATTTGAAAAGAAACCATTTATTTATTAGTAGTTATTCTTGGTTCCTCCAGACCCCATCCCCTATCAGCTACCAATCTAACTTTCTGCTTCAGGTTTCTCATTCTGGGTGTTTAAAAGAAATCAAGCCATCTCATCGAGAACTGTCCTATGCTTCTGTCATTTCGCTTCTTTCACTGAGTGTTTAATGTCTGTCATGTTTTTTCATGTTGTAGGATGTAGCGGTACTCTACCCCTTTTCATGGCTAGACACTTGACCATTGTATTAACACTGCACACTTTGTTCACCCATTCATCAAGCTGTAGGTATTTGGGGTTTCTACCTTTTCTCTATTATAAATGCTGTGCATACTCTGGTGCTAGTGGCTGCATCATTTTATGGCTACAGTTCCAGCAGTAATGTAGCAGGTTCCTGTACCTCGGTTCCTTTATACTCTCACATGTGCCCCAGCACCTGTACATGCTAGACAAGTGCTCTACCCCTCACCTATATCCTCAGCATGCAACATGTACATTTCAATTTTTCTTTTTTCCCCATTATTTTACAATGATTACATATTGAAGTGACAATTACATTAAATGAAAGTAAAATACTAACAAAATTAATTTCACTTGCTTAGTTTTACATTTACCGTAATTTATAAAGATATTTAAAATTCAGAATATGCAGCCAGAAGTGGTGGTACATTTCCTGTAATCCTAGCACGCAGCGGGTAGAGGCAGGAGCATCATCTGTTCAAGACCATCTTCACTTAAATTTGAGATTTATCCCAGTCAGGGATACATGCATTTAGAAAGCATTTTGTGTTCATAAATAACAAGGAATTTGCAGGGTGCATGTAAGATGGAAAAAGTGATTTAGGAATCCACTAAGAATGTTATATTGCAAGGGAACTAAAACAATTTTGAAGTGTGTTGAGTGTTAATTACAGATTCTCTTTTTTTTGTTTTTTGTTTTGTTTTGTTTTTTCAAGACAAGGTTTCTCTGTGTAGCTTTGTGCCTTTCCTGGAACTCGCTATGTAGACCAGGCTGGCCTCGAACTTACAGAGATCCGGCTGGCTCTGCCTCCTGAGTGCTGGGATTTTTTTTTTTTAGTCTTCCTTTTTTTGGTTTGTTTGTTTGTTTGTTTTGTTTTGTTTTTTTATTTTATATATTTTTTTTATTTTACAATACTATTCAGTTCTAAATAATAGCCACAGATTCCCTTGTTCTCTCCCTTCCTGCCCCCTTCCCCTTCCCCCCCAGCCCAACCCCAATTCCCACCTGCTCCAGATCAAGGTCTCCCCTGCGGACTGGGATCAACCTGATAGACTCAGTCCAGGCAGGTCCAGTCCCCTCCTCCCAGATTGAGCCAAGCGTCCCTGCATAAGTCCCAGGTTTCAAACAGCTAACTCATGCAACGAGCCCAGGGCCTGGTACCACTGCCTAGATGCCTCCCAAACAGATCAAGCCAATCAACTGTCTCACCTGTTCAGAGGGCCTGATCCAGTTGGGGGCCCCTCAGCCTTTGGTTCATAGTTCATGTGTTTCCATTCATTTGTTTATTTGTCCCTGTGCTTTATCCAACCTTGGTTTCAACAATTCTCACTCATATAAACCCTCCTCTTTCTCACTAATTAGACTCCCAGCGCTCCACCAGGGGCCTAGCCATGGATGTCTGCATCCAGATTCCTCAGTCCTTGGATGGGGTTTATGGCACACCTATTAGGGTGTTTGGCCATCCCATCACCAGAGTAGGTCACTCCCAGCTGTCTCTCGACCATTGCCAGCAGTCTTTTGTGGGGGTATCTTTGTGGATTTCTGTGGGCCTCTTTTGCTCTTTGTTTCTTCCTTTTCTCATGTGGTCTTCATTTACCATGGTCTCCTATTCCTTGTTCTCCCTCTCTTTTCTTGATCCAGCTAGGATCTCCCACTCTCTTTCCCTCGACTCTCGCCCTTCATTGCTCCCACTCATGTCCAGGCTTTTCATTTAGATCTCATCCATTTCTCCATGTCTTTCTTGGGGTCCCATTTGCCAGGTAGCCTCACTGGTGATGTGAGTAGCAGTCCAGTCATTCTTGTTCCACATCTAGCATCTTCCTATGAGTGAGTACATACCATATTTGTCTTTCTGAGTCTGGGTTACCTCACTCAGGATGATTTTCTCTAGATCCATCCATTTGTCTGCAAACCTCATGATGTCATTGTTTTTCTCTGAAGAGTAGTATTCCATTGTGTATATGTGCCACAATTTATTTATCCATTCTTCAGTTGAAGGGCATCTAGGTTGTTTCCAGGTTTTGGCTATTACAAACAATGCTGATATGAACATAGCTAAGCAAGTTCTCTTGTGGTATGATTGAGCATTTCTTGGGTATATGCCCAGGAGTGGTATAGCTGGATCTTGGGGGAGATTGATTCCCAATTTCTAAGAAACTGCCATATTGATTTCCAAAGTGGTTGTACAATCTTGCATTCCCTCCAACAGTGGAGGAGAGTTCCCCTAGTTCCACATCCTCTCCAGCATAAAGTGTCTTCAGTGTTTTTGATCTTAGAGCCATTCTGACTGGTATAAGGTAGTATCTCAGAGTTGTTTTGATTTGCATTTCCCTGATGATTAGGGATGTTGAACAATTCCTTAAATGTCTTTCAGCCATTTGGGTTTCCTCTGTTGAGAATTCTCTCTTTAGTTCTATAGCCCATTTCTTAATTGGACTGTTGGTCGTTTTAATGTCTAATTTCTTGAGTTCCTTATATATTCTGGATATCAGTCCTCTGTCAGATGTGGGGTTGGTGAACATCCCATTCTGTAGGCTGTTGCTTTGCCTTGTTGACCGTATCCTTTGCTCTACAAAAGCTTCTCAGTTTCAAGAGGCCCCATTGATTGATTGTTTCTCTCAGTGCCTGTGCTACTGGTGTTATATTTAGGAAGCGATCTCCGATGCCAATGCGTTCAAGACCACTTCTTACTTGCTCTTCTAGCAGGTTCAGAGTAGCTGGATTTATGTTGAGGTCCTTGATCCACTTGGACTTAAGTTTTGTGCACAGTGACAGATATGGATCTATTTGCAGTCTTCTACATGTTGATATCCAGTTATGCCAGCATCATTTGTTGAAGATGCTTTCTTTGTTCCATTGTACACTTTTGGCTTCTTTGTCAAAAATTTTATGTTTATATGTGTGTGGGTTAATGTCAGGGTCTTCAATTCGATTCCATTGGTCCCCATGTCGGTTTTTATGCCAATACCAAGCTGTTTTTATCACTGTAGCTCTATAGTAGAGCTTGAAGTCAGGGATTGTGATGCCTCCAGAGGTTGTTTTATTGTACAGGATTCTTTTGGCTATCCTGGGTTTTTTGTTTTTCCATATGAAGTTGAGTATTATTCTTTCCAGGTCTGTGAAGAATTGTGTTGGTATTTTGATGGGGATTGCATTGAATCTGCAGATTGCTTTTGGTAAAATTGCCATTTTTACTATGTTGGTCCTGCCTATCCATGAACATGGGAGATCTTTCCATTTTTCTGACAAGTTCTTCAATTTCTTTTTTCAGGGACTTAAAGTTCTTGTCATATAGGTCCTTCACTTGCTTGGTTAGTGTTACTCCAAGGTATTTTATGTCATTTTTGGCTGTTGTAAAGGGTAATGTATCTCTGATTTCCTTCTCAGCTTCTTTGTCCATTGTATATAGGAGGGCTACTGATTTTTTTTTGAGTTGATTTTGTATCCTGCTATGTTGCTGAAGGTGTTTATAAGCTTTATCATTTCCTGGGTGGAATCTTTGGGGTCACTCAAGTATACTATTATGTCATCTGCAAATAGGGAAAGCTTGACTTCTTCCTTTCCAATTTGTATCCCCTTAATCTCCTTATGTTGTCTTATTGCTCTGGCTAGAACTTCAAGTACTATATTGAATAAGTATGGGGAGAGTGGACAGCCTTGCCTTGTTCCTGATTTTAGTGGTATTGCTTTGAGTTTCTCTCCATTTAATTTGATGTTGGCTGTTGGCTTGCTGTAAATTGCCTTTATGAAGTTTAGGTATGTTCCCTGTATTCCGGATTGTTCCAAGACTTTTATCATGAAGGGGTGTTGGATTTTGTCAAATGCCTTTTCTGCATCTAGTGAGATGATCAGGTGGTTTTTTTTCTTTGAGTTTGTTTATATGGTGTATTACATTGATGGACTTTCATATGTTGAACCGCCCTTGCATCCCTGGGATGTAGCCTACTTGATCATGGTGGATAATTGTGTTGATGTGTTCTTGGAGTCTATTTGCCAGTATTTTATTGAGTATTTTTGCATCAATGTTCATGAGGGAGATCGGTCTGTAGTTCTCTTTCTTTGTTGTATCCTTGTTTGGTTTAGGAATCAGGGTAATTGTAGCCTCATAGAAGAAGTTTGGTAATGTTACTTCTGTTTCTATTATGTGGAAAAATATAGAGAGAATTGGTATTAACTCTTCTTTGAAGATCTGGTTGAATTCGGCGATGAAACCGTCTGGTCCTGGGCTTTTTTTGGTTGGGAGACTTTTAATGACTGTTTCTATTTCATTAGGGGTTATTGGACTATTTAAATAGTTCATCTGGTCTTGATTTAACTTAGGTATGTGGTACCTATCTAGAAAATTGTCCATTTCTTTTAGGTTTTGAGTTTTGTGGAGTAGAGGTTTTTGAAATATGACCTGATAATTCTCTGGATTTCCTCAATGTCTGTTGTTATTGTCCCCCTTTTCATTTCTGATTTTGTTAATTTGGATTCTCTCTCTCTGTCTTTTGGTTAGTTTGGATAAGGGCTTGTCTATCTTGTTGATTTTCTCAAAGAACCAACTCTGTTTCATTAATTTTTTGTATTATTCTCTTAGTTTCTAATTTATTAATTTCACCTCTCACTTTGATAATTTCCTGGCGTCTATTCTTCCTGGGAGACTTTGCATCTTCTTGTTCTAGAGCTTTCAGGTGTGCTGTTAAGTCACTAGTGTGAGATTTCTCCAACTTCTTTATGTGAGCATTTAGTGCTATGAATTTCCCTCTTAGCACTGCTTTCATAGTGTCCCATAAGTTTGGGTGTGTGGTGTCTTCATTTTTGCTGATCTCTAGGAAATCTTTAATTGCTTTCTTTATTTCTTCCTTAACCCATTGGTGATTCAGTTGAGCATTATTCAGTTTCTATGAGATTGTAGGTTTTCTGTAGTTTTTGTTGTTGAAATCTAACTTTAAACCATGGTGGTCTGATAAAACACAGGAGGTTATTCCAATTGTTTTGTATCTGTTAAGACTTGCTTTGTAGTCAAGTATGTGGTCGATTTTAGAGAAAGTTCCATGGGGTGCTGAGAAGGTATATTCTTTTTTGTTAGGATGGAATGTTCTGTAGATATCAATTAAGTCCATTTGAGTCATAACATCAGTTAAGTCCTTTATTTCTCTGTTAAGTTTCGATTTGGGTGATCTGTCCAGTGGTGAAAGTGGGGTGTTGAGATCTCCCACTATTAATGTGTGGGGTTTTATTTGTGGTTTAAGCTTTTAGTAATGTGCCCTTGTGTTTGGGGCATAAATGTTCAGAATTGAAACTTCATCTTGGTGGCTCTTTCCTGTGATGAGTATGTAATGCCCTTCTTGATCTCTTTTGATTGATTTTAGTTTGAAGTCTATTTTGTTGGATATCAGGATGGCTACACTCGTTTCTTAAGACCATTTGATTGGAAAGTCTTTTCCCAGCCTTTTATACTTAGGTAGTGTCTATCTTTGAATTTGAGATGTGTTTCTTGTATGCAGCAGAAAAATGGGTCCTGCTTTCGTATCCATTCTGTAAGCCTGTGTCTTTTTATAGGTGAATTAAGTCTGTTGATATTAAGAGATATTAATGACCAGTGATTGTTCATCCCTGTTATTTTTGGTGGTAGTTTATGTGTACTCCTCTTCTTTGGGGTTTACTGCTATGGCTTTATCTATTGCCTGGGTTTTCGAGTGTGTATCTGACTTCCTTCGGTTGGAATTTTCCTTCTAGTGCTTTCTGTAGGGCTGGGTTTGTGGATAAGTATTGTGTAAATCTGGCTTTGACTGGAAATGTTTTGTTCATTCCATCTATGATGATTGAAAGTTTTGCTGGGTATATTAGTCTGGGCTGACATCTATGGGCTCTTAGTGTCTGCATTACATCTGTCCAGGTCCTTCTGGCTTTCAAAGTCTCCATTGAGAAATCGGGTGTCATTCTGATGGGTTTACCTTTATAGGTCACTTGGCCTTTTTCCTTTGCTGCTCTTAATATTCTTTCTTTATTCTGTACATTTAGTTGTTTAATTATTATGTGTTGAGGGGACTTTTTCTGGGGTCTAGTCTGTTTGGTGTTCTATAGGCTCCTTGTATCTTCATCGGCATTTCCTTCTTTATATATATATTTTTTATTTTACAATACCATTCAGTTCTACATATCAGCCATGGGTTCCCCTATTTCCCCCCCCACCCCCTCCCCTTACCCCCAGCCCACCCTCCATTCCCACCTCCTCCAGGACAAGTCCTCCCCCGAGGATTGCGATCAATTTGGTAGACTCAGTCCAGGGAGGTCCAGCCCCTTCCTCCCAGACTGAGCCAAGTGTCCCTGCATAAGTTCCAGGTTTCAAACAGCCAACTCATGCAATGAGTGAGCACAGGACTTGATCACACTACCTAGTTGCCTTCCAAACAGATCAAGCCAATCAACTGTCTCACCTATTCAGAGGGCCTGATCCAGTTGGGGGCCCCTCAGCCTTTGGTTCAGAGTTTATGTGTTTCCATTCATTTGGCTATTTTTTTTAATAATTGAATAAAACTGAAATTTATTATATGCCACAGTCATCCTAGGGACCTCCATGATATATATATAGCCTCTATGGTTCTAAGGGTTGTGGTCTGATTGTTCTTTATTTTATATCTAGAATCCACCTATGAGTGAGTACATACCATAACTGTCTTTCTGGGTTTGGGTTACCTCACTCAGAATGATTTTTTCTAGTTCCATCCATTTGCCTGCAAATTTCATGCTTTCATTGTTTTTCTCTGCTGAGTAGTACTCCATTTTGTATATGTACCACATTTTTTTCCATCCATTCTTCCGTTGATGGGCATCTAGGTTGTTTCCAGGTTCTGGCTATTACAAATAGTGCTCCTATGAACATAGCTGAGCATGTATCTTTATGGTATGTATCAGCATTCTTTGGGTATATGCCCAAGAGTGGGATGGCTGGGTCTTGAGGTAGTTCGATTCCTAATTTTCTGAGAAACCGCCATACTGATTTCGACAGTGGTTGTACAAGTTTACATTCCCACCAACAGTGGAGGAGTGTTCCCTTTGCTCCACATCCACTCCAACATTGGTTGTCATTGGTGTTTTTGATTGTAGCCATTCTAACAGGTGTAAGGTGGTATGTCAGAGTCGTTTTGATTTGCATTTCTCTGATGATTAAGGATGTTGAGCATTTCTTTAAATGTCTTTCAGCCATTTGTAGTTCTTGTTTTGTGAATTCTCTGTTTAGCTCTTTAGCCCATTTTTTAATTGGACTGTTCAGTACTTTGATGTCTAGTTTCTTGAGTTCTTTATATATTGTGGAGATCAATCCTCTGTCAGATGTGGGGTTGGTGAAGATCTTTTCCCAATCTGTTGGCTGTCTTTTTGTCTTATTGACTGTGTCTTTTGCCCTGCAAAAGCTTCTCAGTTTCGAGAGGTCCCATTTATTAATTGCTGTGTTCAGGGTCTGTGCTATTGGTGTTTTATTTAGGAAATGGTCTTCGGTGCCAATGCGTTCAAGAGTGCTTCCTATTTTCTTTTCTATTAAGTTTAGAGTAACTGGATTTATGTTTAGGTCTTTGATCCACTTGGACTTGAGTTTTGTGCATGGTGACAGATATGGATCTATTTGTAATCTTTTGCATATTGAGATCCAGTTATGACAGCACCATTTGTTGAAGATACTTTCTTTGTTCCATTGTATAGTTTTGGCTCCTTTGTCAAAAACCAGGTGTTCATATGTGCATGGATTAATGTCACGGTCTTCAATTCGATTCCATTGGTCCGTATGTCGGTTTTTATACCAGTACCAAGCTGTTTTTATTACTATAGCTCTATAGTAGAGTATGAGGTCAGGGATGGTAATGCCTCCAAGATTTGCTTTATCGTATTGGATTCTTTTAGCTATCCTGGGTCTTTTGTTTTTCCATATAAAGTTGAGTATTTTTCTTTCCAAGTCAGTGAAGAATTGTGTTGGGATTTTGATGGGGATTGCATTGAATCTGTGGATTGCTTTTAGTAAGATTGCCATTTTTACTATGTTAATCCTACCTATCCATGAGCATGGGAGATCCTTCCATTTTCTGATATCTTCTTCAATTTCTTTCTTTAGAGATTTAAAGTTCTTATCAAAAAGGTCTTTCACTTGTTTAGTTAGTGTTATCCCAAGGTATTTTATATTATTTGTGGCTATTGTAAAGGGTGATGTTTCTCTGACTTCTTTCTCAGCCCTTTTATCATTTGTGTATAGGAGGGCTACGGATTTTTTTGAGTTGATCTTGTATCCTGCCACTTTACTGAAGGAGTTTATCAGCTGTAGGAGTTCCCTGGTAGAGTTTTTGGGGTCACTTATGTATACTATCATATCATCTGCAAATAGTGAAAGTTTGACTTCTTCCTTGCCAATTTGTATCCCTTTGATCTCCTTTTGTTGTCTTATTGCTCCAGCTAGAACTTCTAGTACTATATTGAATAAATATGGGGAGAGTGGACAGCCTTGTCTTGTTCCTGAATTTAGTGGTATCGCTTTGAGTTTCTCTCCATTTAATTTGATGTTTGCTGTTGGCTTGCTATAAATTGCTTTTATTATGTTTAGAAATGTTCCTTGTATTCCTAATCTTTCTAAGACCTTTATCATGAAGGGGTGTTGGATTTTGTCAAAGGCTTTTTCAGCATCTAAGGAGATGATCATGTGGTTTTTTCTTTCAGTTTGTTTAGATGGTGTATTACATTGACTGATTTTCGTATGTTGAACCATTCTTGCATCCCTGGGATGAATCCTACTTGGTCGTGATGGATGATTGTTTTGATGTATTCTTGGATTTGATTTACCAATATTTTGTTGAGTATTTTTGCATCAATGTTCATGAGGGAGATTGGTCTGTAGTTCTCTTTCTTTGTTGCATCTTTGTGTGGTTTGGGTATCAGGGTAATTGTAGCCTCATAAAAAGAGTTTGGTAGTGTTCCTTCTGTTTCTATTGTGTGGAACACTTGAAGGGGATTGGTATTAGTTCTTCTTTGAAAGTCTGGTAGAATTCTGCACTGAAACCATCTGGTCCTGGGCTTTTTTTGGTTGGGAGACTTTTGATGATGTTTCTATTTCTTTAGGGGTTATTGGTCTATTTGAATGGTTTATCTGGTCTTGATTTAATTTTGGTATGTGGTATTTATCCAGAAAATTGTCCATTTTTCCTGGTTTTCCATTTTTGTGGAGTACAGGTTTTTGAAGTATGATCTGATGATTCTCTGGATTTCCTCGTTGTCTGTTGTTATGTCTCCCTTTTCGTTTCTGATTTTGTGAATTTGGGTGCTCTCTCTTTGCCTTTTGGCTAATTTGGCTAGGGGTTTGTCTATCTTGTTGATTTTTTCAAAGAACCAACTCTTTGTTTCATTGATTTTTTTGTATTGTTCTCTTGTTTTCTATTTCGTTGATTTCAGCCCTCAATTTAATTATTTCCTGGCGTCTATTTCTCCTGGGTGAGTTTGTTTCTTTTTGTTATAGAGCTTTCAGTTGTGCTGTTAATTCATTGGTATAGGATTGCTCCATCTTCTTTATGTGTGCATTTAGAGCTATGAATTTTCCTCTTAGCACTGCTTTCATAGTGTCCCATAAGTTTGGGTATGTTGTACTTTCATTTTCATTGAATTCTAGGAACTCTTTAATTTCTGTCTTTATTTCTTCCTTGACCCATTGATGTTTCAGGTGGGCATTATTCAGTTTCCATGAGTTTGTGGGTTTTCTATCATTTTTGTTGCTATTGAGGTCTAACTTTAAGGCATGGTGGTCTGATAAGATACAGGAGGTTATTCCAATTTTTTGTATCTGTTGAGATTTGTTTTGTGTCCAAGCATGTGGTCAATTTTTGAGAAGGTTCCATGGGGTGCTGAGAAGAAGGTATATTCTTTTGTGTTAGGATGGAATATTCTGTAGATATCTATTAGGTCCATTTGAGTCATAACATCTGTTAGGTCCTTTATTTCTTTGTTAAGCTTCAGTCTGCTAGATCTATCTTTTGGTGAGAGTGGTGTGTTAAAATCTCCCACTACTAATGTGTGGGGTTTGATGTGCGTTTTAAACTTTAGTAGTGTTTCTTTTATGAATGTGGGTGCTTTTGTATTTGGAGCATAAATGTTTAGAATCAAGACTTCATCTTGGTGGATTTTTCCTGTGATGAATATGTAATGTCCATCCTGGTCTCTTTTGATTGATTTTAGTTTGAAGTCTATTTTATTAGATATTAGGATAGCTACACCAGCTTGTTTCTTAGGTCCATTTGCTTGGAAAACCTTTTCCCAGCCCTTTACTTGGAGGTAGTGTCTGTCTTTGGAATTAAGGTATGTTTCTTTTATGCAGCAAATGGATGGGTCCTGTTTTCTTATCCATTCTGTTAGCCTGTGTCTTTTTATAGGTGAGTTGAGACCATTGATATTGATGGATATTAATGACCAGTGATTGTTAATTCCTGGTTTTTTTTTTTTTTTGGTTTTTCGAGAGAGGGTTTCTCTGTGTAGCTTTGCGCCTTTCCTGGAGCTCACTTGGTAGCCCAGGCTGGCCTCGAACTCACAGAGATCCGCCTGGCTCTGCCTCCCGAGTGCTGGGATTAAAGGCGTGCGCCACCACCACCCGGCCTGTTATTTTTTTTTGGTTGTGTTGTGTTGTCCTTCTGTGGTGTTTGTTGGTGTGGGATTATCTATTGCTTGATTTTTCATGGATGTGTTTAGCTTCTTTGGGTTGAATTTTCACTTCTAGTGCTTTCTGTAGGGCTGGGTTTGTGGACAGGTATTGATTAAATCTGGTTTTATCCTGGAATATTTTGTTTACTCCGCCTATGGTGATTGAGAGTTTTGCTGGGTATAATAGTCTGGGTTGGCATCCGTGGTCTCTTAGTGTCTGCATGAGATTTGTCCATGATCATCTAGCTTTCATAGTCTCTATTGAGTAGTCTGGTGTTATTCTGATGGGTTTGCCTTTATATGTTACTTGGTCTTTTTCCTTTGTGGCTCTTAATATTTTTTCTTTGTTCTGTGTGTTTAGTGTTTTGATTATTATGTGGCGAGGGGACTTTTTTTTTTGATCCAGCCTATTCGGTGTTCTGTAAGCTTCTTGTATCTTCATAGGTATTTCTTTCTTTAGGTTAGGAAAGTTTTCTTCTATGATTTTGTTGAATATATTTTCTGTGCCTTTGAGTTGGTATTCTTCTCCTTCTTCTATCCCTATTATTCTTAGGTTTGGTCTTTTCATGGTGTCCCAAATTTCCTGGACATTTTGTGTTACGACTTTTTTGTCTTTAGTGTTTTCTTTGACTGACAAATCTATTTTCTCTATCGTGTCTTCAGTGTCAGAGATTCTCTGTTCCATCTCTTGCAATCGGTTGGTTATGCTTGTTTCTGTAGTTCCTGTTCGTTTAGTTAGGATTTCTATTTCCAGTGTTCCCTCACCCTGTGTTTTCTTTATTGTCTCAAATTCATTTTTCAGATCTTGGAATGTTTCTTTCATCTGTTTAATTGCTTTTTCTTGACTTGATTTGATTTCTTCACATTTTTTGTTCGTTTTTTCTTCCATTTCTTTAAGGGAGTTTTTTATTTCCTCTTTAATGGAGTTTTTCATTTCCTCCTTAAGGGAAGTTTTTATTTCCTCTTTAAGGTAGTTTTTCATTTCCTCTTTAAGGAAAGCTTTTATTTCCTCTTTGAGGGAATGTTTTATTTCTTCTTTAAGGGCTTCTATAATCTTCTTAAAGTCATTTTTAGGGTTGATTTCTTCTGTTTCTTCTGTCATGGTATGTTTAGGTCTTGCAGGTGTAGAATCACTAGGTTCTGATGTTGCCATATAGGTCTTTATGTTGTTTCCTGTATTTTTGCACTGGCGTCTACTCATCTCTTCCTCTGTGCAGTGCAGGTGGTGTCTGTGTCTGAGAGTGTCTCTCTTGTTCTAATTTTTAGTCTTGGTTTAGTAGGGGTTCTTGGTTAAATTGGTGCTATTGGGCTATTTCTTCAGGGGCAGCAGATTTCAATCAGTGAATTATATACTTATGATTCTGGTGATCTGGTTTGGTGGCTGGGTAGCACCTTCTTTTGTGTTCCCAGGTCACGTTTTGTTCATTTGTCAAGTCCTCAACTGATCTTGTTTCTTCAAACTTTAAACTGTAGGCATCTGAATCCTCTCCCAGATGGGTTTCAACTGAGCATGGTAGTCTCACCAACACCTACAAGTTGTTGGGTTTCACAGGATTAGCAGCTGGGCCCTGGGTTGTCCTCAGACGGAATGTTCAGATTCGTTCTGGTTCCAACCCTCGGAGATAGCTTCTTCCCCAGGTGTTGGGGTTAGGGGCGTCCCTGTTCCAAGCTGTGTCTGCTTGTCTCCATCCCTGGGCCTGTCTACCCCTGCAGTCCACCGCTGGGCCTGTATGTCCCTGTCAGCCACTGCTGCCAGGCCCATCTACCTCTGCGGGCCGCCTCCGCGGGCCTACCTGCGTCTGCTTGTCTCCACCTCCAGGCCCATCTGCATGAATCTTAATTAGTCTTATTAATAAAAACCTGGAGTCAGATATCAGGGTAAGTGCTGAAAGATCAGAGGGACAAAGGAACAAGCCACAGCCACCTCTTACCTTACCAACTCCTCAGCTGAAAGAATTGAGCTCCTTTCTCTGCCCAGCCATATCACTTCCTCAGCATTTCCTTCTTTAAGTTGGGAAAGTTTTCTTCTATAATTTTGTTGAATATATTTTCTGGGCCTTTGAGTTGGTATTCTTCACCTTCTTCTATCCCTATAATTCGTAGGTTTGGTCTTTTCATGGTGTCCCAAATTTCTTGGACATTTTGGTTTATGACTTTGTTGGCTTTAGTATTTTCTTTGACTGATCAACCTATTTCTTCTACTGTATCTTCAATGCCAGAGATCCTCTCTTCCATCACTTGCATTCTGTTGGTTATACTTGCATCTGAAGTTCCCGATCTTTTACTCAGATTTTCCATTTCCAGCATTCCCTCTGTTTGTGTCTTCTTCATTTTTTCTATTTCCCTTTTCAGGTCTTGGAATGTTTCCTTTATTTGTTTCATTGCCTTTTCATGATTTTCTTTTAGTACTTTATTGTTTTCTTCCAGGACTTTATTGTTTTCTTCCAGGACTTTATTGTTTTCTTCCAGGACTTTATTGATTTCTTCTAGGACTTTATTGTTTTCTTCTAATTTGTTTGCCCTTTCCTCTAGTTGTTTACAGCATTCTTCCCATTTTTTTGTCTTTTCCTCTACACAAGCCTCTACCTTCTTCATGATGTTATTCATAAGGCTGTATTCTGCTGCTTCTTCCAATTTTTGATGTTCAGGTCTAGATGTTGGAGTCGGGCTAGGTTCTGGTGATGCTGTATTGCTCTTCATTTTGTTGTATGTACTTCTGCCTTGACATCTGCCCATCTCCTTGTGGTTCGTTCTTGGTCTTATCAGTGCAATTGGTTCAGACAGAGCTGACAGATTCAGGAAGTCTCTCTCTCTTGTCCAGATGGGAGCTCTTTTGTCCAAATGGGAACTCTGGGGCAGGATGGAAGCTCTTATCTGGACAGGAAGTCTGGGGCAGGATGGGAGCTTTTTTCCAGACAGGCAGTCCAGGGTAGGATGGGCGCTCTTGTCCAGAAGGAAAGTCCAGGGCAGGATGTGTGCTCTTGTCCAGAAGGGAAGTCCAGGTCAGGATGTGAGCTCTTGTCCAGAAGGGAAGCCCTGGGCAGGATGGGAGCCCTCTCTGGTGCAGAAGGGAAGTCCAGGGCAGGAAGGGAGCTGGGGGCCGGTCTCTAAGTCTCAGGAAGTGGCTGGGGTCTCTGGCAGATGGGCGTGGGGACAGGGCATGGAAATTGCAGGGGCTGCCAGAGGGCTTGGAGAAGGGGATCCTTCCCTGTGGGGTTAGAAGGGGACCTGCCCGGTGGCCAGAACCTGGGGCCAAGTTGGGCAGGTCTTCCCCGGAGTGGCTGGTGCCCAGGGATGGAGTCCAGGCTGGGCCCGGATACTCACCTCTGGTCCACAAGGGTGTTTTTGGTTTTTTTTTTTTAAGGGTTTCTCTGTTTAGCATTGAAGCCTTTCCTCGAAATATAGCCCAGGCTGGCTTCGAACTCACAGAGATCTGCCTGCCTCTGCCTCCTGAGTGCTGGGATTAAAGGCGTGCACCACTACTGTGTGCCCCCCCCACTTGTTAACCACCTCCTCCCATTTATCTATCAAGAGGCTGATTTTTCCCTCTTCTTGGCTTCAAACTGAGCATGAGAGTATAACGAGATGTCTGAAAGACCCTCCCTATGCAAAAAGTAAATCAGGCAAAGAATTTGTATGTGTGGCAAGCCTATTTTCTGAGGCCCTCACACTGTCTCCCTGCCCTCTCACAACCCTTTCCAGGAAAAGATCAAACATCACCATTCACAGCTTCTTAACAAGTATTTAGTTTGGTGATCTGTACCATCATGGGCATTTTTGTTCTCTATTTAATCTCAATGGCCACAGTGAAAGGTGGAAAGTGGAGCCCTGGGAGGAGGCAAAGAATCTATGGGACCTCAAGTTTACAACCCAGACCCAACACTCTGGTTCCATCCCAGTTTTGACCACAACTCCTGTTTCTGTTTCTCTAAGAAATATCACTGTGGTCCTTCTTTTCCTTCTTCTAATTGACACAGTGTGAAAAAGGTGACCGGGTTTGATGGGCTCGCAGGGGTCAAGAAGACCCACTTTTATCCTAGGATCCACTGTCCACTGCTGACCCCATTACTTATAGATCTGATGCTCCTATCTGGGTTAAGCAATGACCTTTAAATGTTAAAATAATAATAATAATAATAATAATAATAATAATAATAATAATAATAATTATACCTGCTACCTATCTTGTAGAGGAAAAAAATGAAATATTGGGATTTAAAGCCCCAACAGCCCTTAAATCACCCCAATGTTATTTTATTTTTTATTTAGGAAAATCAGACTTATATACTACTACAAGACCTCAACAAATTAAATAAAGTTCATTGAAACCAAGGAGAATCTCATAGCCTGGCTTACCATCTCTACCGGCCATCTCTGTATATACATAAATATCACAATACATTTATTGTGGCCATCTCTGTATGTACATATATATCACAATACATTTATTGCATGGATGATATTATATTTATATCAAACTATAGAACTTATAAGTCTATAGATTGACAGATAGGTCTACAGGATATCCTTATACTTTCTTATGCCTGACTAACAGTTATAAATTCTCTCCCTGTGGAATCTTAACCACAAGGCCTACATCCTTATGATTTATGGCCATGTTACAAAGGTAATACAATATTTTTTTCACTGCTTTTCAATCTTAGACATGCCTAAAGCTCATACTTGGACAGAGGCCTTACATATACTCCAAGAGCTCCTAAGAATTGGTGCTTATCTTCTCATATCTCCTACTAAAGGCATTCCTTATTACCCCTAGACCAAGTCACAAACTTGCATCTAAGCCTCTAGGATCATGTTAGTGATATTTTCCAAGGTCCTGATGTTTTCATTATGTCAAATAGAGAATATGCTTACATGTTTCACAGAGCACTGACCCACCTTTATGAATCCTGGATCGCCTAGCCATGCCATATACTAGGCCTCTGCAGGACAGAGGTGCTCTATAGCGCCTTTAATTACTGACTGTTAATTATTTAGATTCTTAACATTGAGCTTTAACTTTATGAACAAAGTAATACAATTTTAGGTGATGAGCTCTGTTCATCGATGGTATCAAACTTATAGGAATAAAATTATAAATAGTAATTCCATCCCAGATGTATTTTATCAATTCTGATCCAAAAATAAACAAGATCCAATGTGTGTGTGTGTGTATATGTGTGTGTGTGTGTGTGTGTGTGTGTGTGTGTGTAATTTCAGATTTAATTCTCAGACTATACTTCTGTTTTTGTTAAGGTTCCAAGGATTCATAATTTTGCTCTGACAAAATTTACCACTGTTATGTTCCTAATATGCCTAAAGATTTTTTGTCTTTTAAGAAGGTTCTTATAAGCTTCAGGAGATCAAAATTCACCAATGCTCACAAGCCAAGAAGGGCCACTAATAAGCCAAGACAGACCAGGCAAAATGTCACCTGACTTATATAAATTTTCTTTTTCTTCTATAGGGAGGGGGTAACCTCACCTCCCCTGACCTAGAATCTGCTAACCATGCATTTAATATTCCATAGGTATACCTACAAGAAAAAGTTTCCTCTTTAAAACTCCTCAACTGCATGTCTTACCATTGACACTTATGTTTACTCCCAGCAGAAATTCTAATCACCTAAAGAGTTACAGGTTGTCATCCTCTGGACCAAGACATTCTGTCTAGCTGCAGGTCTGCACCCCATCCTCCAGCCCACATGGATGTGCTGTCCAGCTCAGCCCTGCACCCCGCCTTCCAGCCCACAGGACAGAAAATGCTGCTATACATGTGCCACAGAGCCTGAAACAGCCTGCGCTTCCTGGGTTTCCACTGCATTCTAGCCCTCAAGACTCACAGCTTCACCCCATATCAGCAGGGAATAACCATGAGAGACTTCTATAGCCCCTTTGCTACCCCTTTTTCTGAGCTGAACTCTCCAGCCCAGGGACTGAACTACCCTTAAACAATATTCTATTACTATTATATTACTATTATATTACTAATTGTATAAATTCTGCCCATGATCCTGAAATGTATGTGCTACCAGATATTTATTTCCCCATGTACTTTCACAATTCTTTTATATGTATGTCTTACTATGTATACCCTGACACAGGTTACTACTGTCCTCTTATAGCTTATGGTTTAATATTGAATTGATTACAAATTTAAATTAGGTAAACTTCAGCAGCAGCCTTGGTCCCATAGGTGATTCAGGTAACTTTATCTAACTATACCTCCTTAAAATACAGTTTAAACAAATTTATACTTGAGACTAATAGATAGAGTCAATGTTCAAGACTAATCATTTCTTTTTGATAAGTCAGAATCATAGTATTTAGACATATTTAACCTTATTATGATATACCAACTAATGATAGATTTTTATGTTATTCCTCTGCACCCCTTATTGGGATAGAGTTATTTTAATTATATACAAATATACCTATTAGATGGTTAAACTAATTCTCAGCTTGCCATTTATATAGATTATTGATTATAAATGTATTTTATAGATTATAAGTATATATTAACGATACAAATATTGATCATATATCAATATTTACTGGCCGCTACTTATTATTTATTCCAGTCATATACAAAATCAATATTCCTCCACATCATTCATTGCCCTAGAGAGAATTAAATTCCCCCCCCCTTTTTTTTAATTCAGAGCTGAGGACCGAACCCAGGGCCATGTGCTTGCTAGCTAAGTACTCTACCACTGAGCTAAATCTCCAACCCCAACTTCCCTTTTTTACTATACAATAAAACGGGAACTCTTGTGGGCCACAAGAATATATCATAGAGATTCAGCTGTGTATTAAAGCTGAACTTTGACTGGCCAAGGGTCAAATGGATAGGCATGCCTTCAGTTCTACCATGCTAGAGGCAGAAGACAGGGATTTCATTGCTTCCAGGACAGCCTTGACTATCTAATCAGTTCCAGGTCAGCTAGATCTACATAGTGAGTTCCTCTCTCAAAAATACAAGCAAAAATAAAATGAATGGGAACACAAACAGGCAAGGGAATGGAAATGTGGAATCATACTCACTACTGGTGGGAATGTCAACTGCTGCAAAAGAGTGAATTCATTTTGGAGGTTTCAAACCACATTGTTTGTTACCTACCACAGTTCAACTGAGTTTTCACTCACAGCTCCTAAAGTCTCTCACACAGAGACTTACACACACAGGGTTACTGATACATTATTCACAAGAGTCAGTTAGTAGAAAAAGCCCAGAATCAAAATGAACAGTTTCAAGGTAAAAATGACAACCATGAACCTAGTATTCAAATCAAAATAGTGAAAATGACATTGAGTGAATAACCAATGAAAAAGTGAAATCCTCCATGTTTTCTTAGGACAAATCCCATATTTCGTTTTGTCAATGTGCTTGTGGTGATAGTCCATGACTCTATACAGAAGAGTATGTGATGGGAACAAGGTCTCACAATGGAATTAAAATTAAAAATAGTGAGTATTAGAGGACTGGCAATGGTTGCATCATCAAAGGCAGGGGACACACATTTGACCTTCAGGAGTGAAGTGTACAGAGGAAGCACATGGTAACCAGGCTGTGGCCTTGAAGCAGAAGAACATCACTGTGTTCTTCATATGGCTAATGGAAGGCAAGAGTGCACAGTTTAATGACAGTGTCTCAAACTCATAGCTCAGGAAAAAAAGACTACCATCCTGATAAAGGCTAGGGTAAGACTGTGTATCCTCAGGATAAATACAGGAAATTATTTCCAACATGAACACAGTTATAATCTCTGATCAGTCACTTCCTGAAAGAAGGAGGTAGAGGCTCTAAAAGTTTCCACTATTGCATATTGATATTGGTAGAAATTACTCCCTGCGTATGACCAAACTTCCTTTAATTCTAGATGGCAGATGCAGGACATATATTTACAATGTTTTTCAGACCCTCTTAGAGAACTGAGTAATCATGTCATGGTGCAGTCTATCTTGCAAATAAATACCATGCTTTTCTTAATGTGGCCATATTACTGTCAATCCAGTTAGAGCCATTCCCAGCATTATCCAAGTAGACCATAGATGTTTCACTGAGGTAAAGTGTACTTTTCTGAGTTCCCAATACTTACACAGGAGGATCAAGCACAATCCCTACATTTGAGAGCCGAACTCTGATCTTAACTGCTGTTTTGTCTTCAGACTGGAACGGAAGTAGGGCTATCTGATGCTGCACCTAGAGACCCAGTGTATTTAGGAGGAGTGTGAAGAACTGAACAAAATGAAGTCACATAGGCTGGATCTCTGTGCCCTAACCTGGTTTTCAGACAATAAGGTAGAAGTGGAGAGAAAACAAAAGGGGGAGGTGGTGGTGTTTGTGGCCTACTTGGAAAAGTGGTTATAGCACCCTGGGTACAGTGCTTGTAGCTGAGTAATTTTTGTGCTTCTAGCTCAGTGGGCGGAGAATGTTTGTCTCAATGAGGAGAGTGTCTGTAGTTCTGTAGCAAGAGCACCTGCAGCTTCCGTGGATACAGTGCTTAGAGATAACTGGGTCTGTTGCTTGGAGCTCACTGTGGTCAGTGCTGGAAGTTGAGTTATTACAGTGGTTGTAGCTTGATGGGTAACTGCTTTAAAGAGCTCACATTCCAGCTGAGGAAAAAAAAAGCACTCCAAGAAATAATCAAGATACAAAGTAGACTGCAGGCTTATACTTCATATCACTGCTCATCAGTGAAGGAAGTCAGGACGGGAACTCAACTCAAACGGGGCAGGAGCTGATCCCTAGGCCACAGAGCGGTGGTTCACAACCTGTGAGTCATGAACCTTCTGGGGTGCTGTTGAGGTCCCCTTTCATAGGGTGACACGTCAGATATCATGCATATTGGATATTTACATTACAATTCATATCAGTATCAAAATTAAAGTTATGAGTAGTGACAGAAGTAATTTTCTGGTTGGGGTCACCACAACTTGAGCCACTGTATTACTGGGCCCCAGTATTAGAGAAGTTGAGCACCATTTCCAGGGAGGAATGCTGCTGACTGGTTTGGTACCCAAGTCTTGCTCAATCTGCTTTCTTATAGAATCTAGTACTTCCATCCCTGGTACAGTACCACCCACAAGGAGCTAGAACCTCCCAAATAAATCCCCAATTAAGAAAATGCTCTACAAGCATGCCTACAACATGATCTTATGGAGGCATCTTCTTAACTGAAGTTCCCTCTTCTCAGATGACTTAAGCTTGTGTGACACAAAAATCCAGCATAGTCACTATTGCCTGGGTCCCTGCTGTGAAGGCTGAAGTTGAATCAGCATTGCAGGCACCAGCACCTGGATTCAGGCTGCCAAGGCTTCCAGGGACTGATTCAGCCACAGTCTAGAGTGGGAACAAGAGTGGAGTGTGGGGAACACAGGGAACCTTCTGCCCAGCTGGATCTTCATGGCCCCATTTACCCTGCCCTTGACTGGAAACTTCTCTTTTACCGTGGAGCAGCTAAGACCCAGAGAGGACCACGTGTTAAGTCTAAGTCTCTCTTCTCTCTTGCAGGAAGCTAGGTCATTCCTGCGCCTTTTATCTTTTAATTTCAATGTCTTTAGCTAGGACTGAGCCTCCCAGAGGTTTTCATGTGGAATAGTAGGGGAGAGGGTACAGACCTGTGGTATCAAACAGGTCTAAGAGGAACACCAAGAAAGTATACTGGTGGGGCTGGGTAGGAGGCTGTGGTAGAGTGACAGGAGCCATGAGCCATAAGCCTAAGCGACCCTTGACACACAAGCTGCCATATTTAGGCTTCTCTCCTCTTTTCTTAGATCTAGGCCTTGCTTAAGTCTCCATAGCACCAGAACCTCTTCTCACAGATACCAGAACCTCTTCTCAGATATCAGGTGAATGAGCTGCAGTTAGGCAATTAGGCAGTTAGACGAGACTAGATAGATAACCCTCAGAACAACATTTCCTGCTGGCCGAACAGCCCATAATCAAGTCCCTTCCTGCTTGCAACCCCCATAATTAAGTCCCTTCCTGCTTGCAATCCCCATAATTAAGTCCCTTCCTGCTCTCAACCCCCTTTGCCTACCTATATATGCCTTATGAGAAAAATAAAATTTTGGAGCTTGATCAGACGTCCTGTCTTGCTCTCAATCTTTGTGTCTCTTCTCCCTCTCATTCACCAGCCCTCCCTTTAGGTCCCCGTTGAAGACCCCGCTGGCCGGGACAGTAGACACCTGACATGTCACACCTGAGTTCTATCTCTAGCAGGGTAAGAAGGAGAAAAACAAACAAACATACAAAAAGTACTAAGGATACTATCCTTTTCAAATCTTGACACAACTTATGTGTAACCTTAAATATAATATTTTATTTTTAGACATAAAAATTAGTACTTTATTGCTTTTATTTCAGTGGACAGGGTCTCACTATAAAGCTCTGGCTGTCTTGGAATTCATTTTGTAGAACAGGCTGGTTTCGAGTTCACTGAGATCCACCTGCCTCTGCTCCTCATATGCCTGTGCCACCATGTCCAGCTAAGATTTTTAAAGTTATTTTTAAATTGTGTATAAATGTGTGTGCGAGTGTGTGCATGTGAGAGCAAGTGTCCACAGATGGCACTAATGCCCAAAGGGCATCAGATGCCCTGGAGCTTGAGTTACAGGTAGCTGTGAGCTGCTTGGTGTGGATGTTGGGACCTGAACCTCGGTCTTCTGCAAGGGCAGTACTCATTCTAGATAACTGAAACATCTCTCCAGGCCATGTGTACAGTTCTGATTTGTGTTATCAGGCAGGGGTGTGAGTACATGTACATGCACACATATCTACACAGAAGAAAAGTTCTATTCCAATATTTGGGAGTTGGGATGCACCTCAGTTGTTAGCACTGCTTGCCTCAAGAAACCCTGAGTTTGGTCCAGGGCATCTCCTATGTCAAGTATGGTAGTACACAGCTATAATCCCAGCACTTGGGGTGAAAACAGGAAAATCAGAAGTTCAAGGTCATTCTTGAAAGTAGTGAGTTTGAAGCCAGCATGAGATACAGGAAAATTTGTCTCAAAAAAAGAAGGAAAAAAAATTAAGTATCTTAGAGGCACCACCACTGCACCCCTGGCTATCAGCACCCTCAAAGGTAACCAGGCCCAGAAGTTGTTTCCAGTTTCCAAGGGTCTCTGAGGACCAAGCTGAGCTGGGCCATTCTTGGGCCTGACAAGGATAGCTGCTGACTGCCAAGTTTCCAGGCTGACAGCCTTGTGCCTCTTTCCCTGATATTGCTGTAAAACGCAGGAGAATGCTACTACCTGTCTTTGGTCTTTAAGCATGACTCCTGGCTCATCATCTTCATGTCCCTCTTTGAATACTCCAAACCCCTGCAGGCCACTGCATGTCTTAGACACCAACTAAGGGAATCATGACATCAGGCAGCATTTAATGAAGAGACCCAGGGGTGTCCCTAAGTATAATGAGAGATGACAATATGGGAGCCATTTAGCCTCCAAGCTGCAAGCTTCTAGTGAGGGGCACAATGCATAGGCTGTGGGTTTCAGGGGCAGTCAGTGAAAGGGCTTCCCTGTGATATTTGTCTGCCTGCCTAAAATAAAGATGGGGTGAGGCTTAAGGCCTGACTGCTGTATCATGTGATCTGATGTTCACTCTCTGTCCTTTCTTCTGTAACTGGTCTCTGTGTCTCTGTTCCTTGTCAGTTTACTGCCTTTTTTTATACTGACATAAACCAGGTCCCTTCAAAGGCCCTCTGATTAAACAAACACTCTTTCCTCTCCCCAGTTCCATGTGCGGTCCTTGGCCTAATTCCTAGACTGGACAGAAGGCTGGCACCCTGGGTCTAGAAGTTGATCATGACCCTAGTGTGGGCCTGGACATATGGGGAGTGAAGGGACACTAGCCCACTCGAGCATGTGGCTCTGGCAGCCTTGCCCTTCTCCCCAATTCCCTCTGCCTTGCTAAAAACGACTAGATTACACTCCTAAAGCTAGCCACTATTACCCTACTTGGCACTCCTACTGAGGTGACTATCAATGCCCAGCTTTCTAAAACCCAGTGGTCAAAAGCCCCCTTCGGTTCATCTAATTAACATGCCCTATTAAAATGCACATCCTAGATCTTGACCTGCCTTTTTTTTTCTTTTTCTTTTCTTTTTTTTCTTTTTTGGTTTTTCGAGACAGGGTTTCTCTGTGTAGCTTTTCATCTTTCCTGGAACTCACTCTGTAGCCCAGGCTGGCCTCAAACTCTCAGAGATCTGCCTGGCTCTGCCTCCCAAGTGCTGGGATTAAAGGCATGTGCTACCACCGCCTGGCTTTATCTTTTTTTTTCCCCATTTTTTTCTTAAGAAATTACACATGCAAGGTCATTTGCTGCTGTTTTTCTGCCTGAGCCAGAAAGCAGCCACTTTAGCTTTACTTCCCTGCTTAATAAAGCATCTCCCTGTGAAAACAGTGTTTGGATGTGGTTTTTGCCTAATCCAGGGTCCAGGTGGAAGCCCCTACTATGTGGGGTGGGGTGGGGTCTCTTCAGGAGAATGGAGCCTTTTGTTCAGAGAGGAGCTGCAGTGCCCCCTGCTGGGACCACACAGGAGGGACAGGCTTGGAGTAAAGACATCCAGATTGTGACCCTGATATATAAAGGCTATTTTTTTTCCTGCCCATTTTTTGTTTTATGAGACAAGATGTACTTGGGTATGACCTTAAACTGTTCTCCTGAACTTCACTTCTTTTTTTATAACATTTCTGAAGCCTTTATTTACAAAAGCTTTAAAAACAAATAATACCCTTTGTTTGCAAATAATGTTTAGTTTAAAAAGGACCACCCAGTTCCAGCATTTTAGTATCAAGAATATTGAATGTACAAGGGAAATGAACTATGTTGCTAACATTTGGAGACTTGCTAATATTACTGACTGAAGTGTAGCTAACACACATTACAACTTATAGTCTATCAGTTCAGGGTAGAGTTAATGATCACCAAAATCTTCCAACACATGCTCTGGTCTGGTCACATATTCTGCATGGCTAAATATTTCATGGTCTCTTGTCAATATATATAAAATAGATTGCAAAGATATACACAAAAATTAAACCAGCATTACACTCCTTAGGTAATACCATCATGTCCTAGACCCAGGTATCAAATCCAGTGCTCTGTGCATGCTAGGCAAGCACTCAGGTAACTGAACCACATCCCAGCTTTTCTTTTTTCTTTTTGGCTTGAGACAGGGTTTCTCTGTGTAGTTTTGGTGCCTCTCCTGGATCTCGCGCTGTAGACCAGGCTGGCCTCGAACTCACAGAGATCTGCCTGTCTCTGCCTCCTGAGTGCTCAGATTAAAGGCGTAAGCCACCACTGCCAGGCAGCTTTTCTTACTTATTTGAAAATACTGGAAATGAAATCAGTTTTGGATCTTTCCCTTGTACTCACTGTTTCATTCCCCTCCCCAACAAATGCTGTTTTCAGCTCGGGGAATGAATTCTGCCAAACTGGCCCACACAACACCTCGCTCCTGGCCATACTCCCCCATCCCAGGCAGAAAAAGGCTGGAGTCCCTGTTCTCCCTTACCTTAGCACCAGGCCCTGCCATGACTGTTGGAAGAAATCACAGTAGTGCCAGTGTGGCTCCTTCCTTCACAGACAGCCAGAGAAAAGCTTCCAGCTCACACACACCGGTTCCCGCTGCTCCTCAGAAGTCCGGGGGTGGAGAGCTGCAGTTGGTCCACTGGATGCCACTCTTTTAATGCAGAGGAATCTGAGGCAGGGCCAGAGAGGAGACTCTAGTTAAAATGGAGGTCCTGGTGCATGTGGGAGAGTTTTCTTCAGTCACTCCCCATGCAGCTAAGATTTTGTGTGAGAGTCAGTCCACCACACACTTTGTCCTACTGTCAAGCCATGACAGACTGCCCCTGGTCACTCTTGAGACTCCTTCTCAAGAGCCTCACAGTGATATGATTATCTGTTGTCTCAAAGGCTCCCATCATCCGGGCAACCTATGCAAGGAACCTGGAAAGTCCCCAGCTGCTCAAGGCTGTCTGTGGTGCAAGCTTGTGGTAAGACTCCCTGGAGCGTTTAGATCAGCAGCTCACAGGGTGGGGACACAGCCTTTCCTGTCCAGGTGGCCTCTCCCACTGGGAGCCTACACTGTACACAGCCATTTTTGCTGTCCCCTTCTGTCGGCAGCAGTAAGTTTGCTGCCTTCATTTTAAATGCCCTTTTTTGTCCTGTCCCAGTTAAGTTGTTTGTGTGAAAAATGTGCAGTTGGGTTCGGGAGGGTGCTGGGAATCAGTTCCCCTGTGGTTTTTCCTGTTTGGAAAGCATTGTCCACCTTGCGTCTGGATACAGAGTAGCCATTCCTTGACTCTGGCTGTTAGAGGGGTATATAAACCCATGTTGGTACGAATAAAGAGAGCTGCTTCCCTGACAAACTGAAACTGGGTATCTAGAGTGCTGTTTAACCTCGGCGTCCCTCACCAGATTTCCTGCTCCAGATTCGCGGGCTGCAGCACCCTTCTAGATGTGGCATCTGGGTCTTAAGCATCTGCTCACTGGTCATCTGCTCTGTACCTGAGCTTGGCCTAGTAAGGCTGGCCGGGTCACCTGTCCTGAAAACCTTTCCCAAGGTACTTGTTTGGGGGAGGGATACAGAGGTTGACAGGAATGCTTGAACCCACCGCACTTTTCCTTTCTAGATCTTTCCTGAGCTCCCAGGGGAGGAGGAGGAGAAATGGGGAAAGGGCAGGAACAGAAAGATTCTTAGGTTCCTCCTCTCCCAAGAGCTCAAGATTGTTGTGGAAGCTTCTGGGTGAAGGGTTCACAACACGGTTGCATTTACCAGGCGAACACTTCCGCCTAGCCAATTCCAGTCAGGCCAGACACCTCCGCCTAGCAAGTTCTGGCCAAGGCATCTCGAGTGACCAGAATCCATGACGTTACATGGCTATGTAAGTGCACAACGTGACCATGTGATCTACGAACACGCATGGAATAGTGACGTGACCTGGCCATGCCCCCAGCCGGTTTTTAAAGCGGAGCGCCATATTCCCAGTTCTCTCTCTTCTCTCCACGCACGTGTCTCTCCCACAGGCCTGCGCACTCTGTTCCTTTAACTCTAATAAACTCTTATAAGCGGATTCTGTCGTGTTTCGTGACATTTCCTTGCAGGGTAAGAACACAACGCAGCTAAATAACTAACACTGGGTCCCCACAGCAGTGACTAGATGCTGGGTGGTGGAAAGGTGTACAGTAACACCTCCTCCCTTGTGGTTCCTGCCCAGGCATGCTCTGCAGTGACTGGGCTGGCTGGAGAGCTTCCATCACTGTTTCACTTGTGTTGGGCCTATGCAAGTCTTCACAGAGAGCATCATGCTGGAGCTTTTACCCCACTGGCTCTTTGTCCTGATTTAATTGCCCTCTGAACACCTCCACTCCTGTGCTCTGGGGTTCCTGTTCCCTTCTGGGTGGCACTGTACAACTGTTTCATCAACTTATGCTCCTGGGGAAAAGCACAGAGAAATGGCTGCTGTTCCTCTTAGTTTTTTCTTCCCCCAAATGATGAAAAAGGTCTGTTTAACAATCTACCCACTTATAAGTACATGGGTGCTGTGTAAAGTTCTTAATCTAGTTAGCTGGATTTTTCCCCCAAGATGTACCGGCAGGTGTTGGGGTTCTGAGCCATCTAGCTGAGCTCTAACAAACAGTTCAGAGTCTGACTTTCCATTGGTTGAAAACCATTCTTTGAATATTTTCCACTCTTGATTTCCCTTCTCACTGAAGTTTCAACGACTTTTTAAAAATGTCTATTCTCATCTCTTGGGACTTAAAGCAGTATTAACTTTGCCTCTGTATAAGGCCACTTAATTGAAACAGGTGAACATTAATATTTTACAAGGTGTAGCCATTGTGGTTCATGGTATTACATGGCCTTTTCATTAATGGATGCCAGAGGAAGAGGTGGAGAACTTTGCATTTCACTCACCTCGTGTCCCTCATCATCAAGGAAAATTTCTTATAGGAGTTGTTTTTTTTTTTTTTTTTTTTTTTTTTTTTTTTTTTTTTTTTTTTTTTTTTTTTTTTTCGTTTTTCGATACAGGGTTTCTCTGTATAGCTTTGTGCCTCTCCTGGATCTAGCTCTGTAGATTAGGCTGGCCTTGAACTCACAAAGATCCACCTGCCTCTGCCTCCCAAGTGCTGGGATTAAAGGCCGATAGAGGGAAATGTGGCTGCGCCAGCAAGTCCAGGTGCAGAGAGTTTTTTATAGGGAAAAACTGCAAGTCAGGGCTTACATGCTTTGGCATCTTGGGATTGGGTAGTAGGGATATGGGGCAAGGTGATTTTGTAAACAATTGGTCTAGATTTTCAGCGCAAAGCCACATTTGAAACCATTGGGTTAGACTTTTGGCTGGGGAACCACAACCTGCTGAACAGGATTTTCTGGGCTGCTCAGCAGGATTATCTAGACATCTTCAAGGACCATAAACCACAGACAGGATGTCTGCAGGAGGATACTGCTCTGTATCTGTTAGAGTTGTCATGGCACATTCCTGAGGTCCTTCCGGAACTGAGTACAGCAGGTGTTCTGAGATGGTGGCCCTGCCCTAAGGTGGAGTCTGTATTGCCATCACAATTCATTTTTTTCTTGTTCTTCCTCTAACTTAGGACTACACTAGCAGAGGAGCATGTTGTTTGAGTCCCAGTTGTATCAGCTGTGGCTCCAGCTTCCAGGTAGGAAGAGGTAGAAGGCCTGTCCAGCCTTCAGGCAGTACACTGCTGTGGCTTCCTGAGATTTTCAGGTTATCAAAAGCCAAAAAGAAGGGTGCTTAGAAAGAGAATGAAGAGAAACTGAGATAGTGTCATGAGATGCTGCAGCAAGGTCCCAGGAAAGCTGCTAGGCAGGCAGCACTCTTCCCACCAGAGCTGAAGACCAGCAGGGGACTCAGTCAGACTTCCCAGGCAGTGTGTGGTCTGAGGATGGCCAAGCTCCAAAGTTTGAGACAAGCTCTCCTAAAAACCATGCAGTGTACATAGGCTAGGAGTGGCTTAGAGGAAAAATCCATTTTCCTACTTTTTGTGGCTGTTTTACAGGTGTAAAGGATCTCATTATGTAGCTCTGCCTGTCAGGAAATTCACTGAGTAGACAAGGCTGACCTCAGACTCACATAGTCCTGCTGGCATTTACCTCCTGGATGCTGTGATTAAAGTCATGTGCATCTTGGCCCAACTGAATTCCTCCCCTCCAAGTGCTCTACCACTGAGCTAAATCCCCACCCCACCCCGTAATATTTTTATGTATGGAAAACTTCAGTTTTGCCTCTTTTTTTTTTTTTCGAGACAGGGTTTCTCTGTGTAGCTTTTCACCTTTCCTGGAACTCACTTGGTAGCCCAGGTTGGCCTTGAACTCACAGAGATCCTCCTGGTTCTGCTTCCTGAGTGCTGGGATTAACGGCGTGCGCCACCACCGCCCAGCCAGTTTTGCCTCTTAACAAAACCAAATATGTATGCTGTTATGAATTATTATGAGGTGGGGCCCCCCATGGGTATCCCGTGCACAGGGAACCATGCTGGCATGCTGGACAGATGCAGCGCAGCGGTGGCCGGCGGGCATGGCATCAGGGTGGCCCTTGGACATTGACAACCCAGAGGCTGCATCCATGTGGAAATGGTTTATTATAAAGATGCAGAGAGACAGAGGAGAGAGGGAAGGAGGAGGGGGAAGAGGAAGGGAAAGAGAGTGAGAAGGATATGGAGAGGTGCAGGGCGGGGAGAGAAGAGAAAGAAATGGGTGGAGTTATCCCTTAATAAGAGACTTCTATGTCAGGATGCAGGGCGGTCCCAAGGGGCAGGGTCAGAATATTAACATATGCCCTCCCCCCCAAAAAAAAAACCTAACACCTAGAAATGGGAGGTATACATGTATAGTTGCACATATGTGGTGAAGTTGACTGTGGACACATGCTGAGGCATGGCTCTCGGGTTTCTCACAGGCCTCACCATTCCCTTTCTTTTATCTGGTAGCTTCAGTGATTCACTCCTGTTTGGCAGTTCATGTTTGGGCTCCTGGGGCCTGACCTGTTAAAGAAACAATCTGACTGGGGCAAAATCAGCTCATGGTGCCTCAGTTGGTAAGAAGCAGCTCTGTTCTATCTCCGAAGGTTTTTTGTTTTGTTTTCTTTTGTTTTGTTTTTTTATAGAGGTGATCTCATGTAGCTTAGGCTGGCCTTGACCTTTCTGCACAGATGAAAACAATCTTTACTTTTTGACCCTCCTGACTCCATTTCCCCAGTGATGGAATAGCAGGTATATGCCACCTTATGTGGGGCTGGGAATTGAACCCAAGGCCCCTTATAGGCAAGGGAAGTACCCTGTCAACTGAGTCACATCTTAACAGTGGTCAGGGTCGGTTCCCTAGTGAAAGTACCCCTGTTATGGATGGGAGGCCATGCGGTGCAGAGCACATATCTCTTACATTCTCACCCTGGTCCTGGGGTGCCTCATTTTCCATATTCAGCAGCAGGGAGTCAGCAGCAGCCTCCCAAACAGTGGAAGCGATGCTGTTGAGGCCTCGGTCAGTTGCCAGGTACACAGGTGTGCATTCATTGAGCATGGGGTCATCTGCCTAGGGACAGCTTGGACCAGGAACTGCACCATGCTGTGCTCCTGAGCTTCCACAGCCAGGTGCAGTGCAGTCCATCCCCTGGGCCTCCTGGATAGGAATATGGATGTCAGCTATGAAGTTCAGAGGCCATACACTGAGCCTGTGCCCTGGAGATGGAGTTTCAACAGATTTGACATTGTCAGGGGACTTGTGGCTGGACCAGAAGGAGTCAGGTTGTGGACCAGGTGGCATCCTGGCTGCATTCTGAAGCAGTGACTCTATGAATGGTTGGTTCTTCTGCAATGTGGTGACTTGAAGACAGAAAAGGCCTGGGGTGGACTAGGGCAAGGAGAGTTGTTGGTCATGTACTGGTCATTTCTTCAAGGACCACCCTACCCTTCAGCCTCAAGGGACCACTGCCAACACAATTCCTCTAATCCCAAGACTATAAAAACACAACCTCCCAACACCACCCTCAGATCTGAGAAGAAAGGAACTTAAATGTTCCACCTTTCCAGCCATGTTATTGAAACTTTCATGTTTCAAGGATCAGGCTGCTGAATGGCAGTCCCCAACATACCCACTCTTCCAATGTACATTACCAACCTTGCCAGCTCTAAACTCTACCTGTCTTCCAGGCCCAGCTAGACTTCTTACATAAGCTGGCTGGTTCTCTTCATGGCCCCGATCTCTACACAGGGATTACTCCTTCCTGTATGCCCCATGACTTTAGTTTTACTCTGTTATCTCCCATATGGTCTGGATCTCCTTCTTTTCTCTAACCCTGTTTATAATGGAGATTTAGATTCCAACTTTGCAATCTAAAATCCAATTTAGATTTCATCCTTTGTCTCTTTCAAGTTTCTGTTCAAAGGTTCCTGACTCCAAGGCCTTCCCTGAACATTACTCCAGAGAAGTAGTTTTGGAGCTTGGAATTTTCTGGCTGAATCAGTTTCTCACAGTTTGAGGAGTGGGTGGTAAAGGTAGCAGAGAAGCAAAAGACTTATACCTGACAGCTACCTCAAGATATCACTTTAAAGGATAATGCTGCATCACCTACAAAAAGAGCATTTTGAACTAAAGGAAACACAAGATAAATATACGTTAAAGATCCAGAAACTAATCAATAGTAGAATCAATGCAGAATCCAGTGCCTTTTATCAAGGGGATAAAAGAAAAACTTGTAACAGGAGACAACATGATCTTGTTTGCTATGCTCAGGCAACTTTCCCTCTGGTAAACTACTGTCTTAGGGGTGAAACATTTTTGGTTCATTTGTTTTGTTTTGTTTGGAAAATACTATTATACTACCCCTTGTATTGATTATAAAGGCTAATATGGGACAGGATATATTATGCTCATTTTCCTCAGTAAATTTTTGCAATTGGTTGGTCATCAGAATTAAGAGAGCTTTTTTCCCCTGAGAATTGTGTTGTTGTTGTTTTTTTCTTACTTTTCTTATTCTTTTTAATTTTATATGTATGACTGGTTTTTTGTTTGTTTGTTTTTCCTTTTATTTTCTTTTACAATACCATTCAGTTCTACATATCAGCCATGGATTCCCTTGTTCTCCCTCCTCCTGCCCCCTCCCCTTCCCCCCAGCCCATCCCCCATTCCGACCTCCTCCAGGGCAAAGTTTCCCCAGAGGACTGAGATCGGCCTGGTAGACTCAGTCCAGGCAGGTCCAGTCCCCTCCTCCCAGACTGAGCCAAGTGTCCCTGCATAAGCCCCAGGTTTCAAACAGCCAACTCATGCAATGAGCACAGGACCGGGTACCACTGCCTAGATGTCTCCCAAACAGATCAAGCCAATCAACTGTCTCACCTATTCAGAGGGCCTGATCCAGTTGGGGGCCCCTCAGCCTTTGGTTCATAGTTCATGTGTTTCCGTTCATTTGGATATTTGTCCCTGTGCTTTATTCAACCTTGGTTTCAACAATTCTCACTCATATAAACCCTCCTCTTTCTTGCTAATTAGACTCCTGACGATCCACCCGGAGCCTAGCCATGGATCTCTGCATCCAGATCCCTCAGTCGTTGGATGGGGTTTCTGGCATGACTATTAGGGTGTTTGGCCATCCCATCACCAGAGTAGGTCAGTTCCGGCTGTCTCTCGACCATTGCCAGCAGTCTATTGAGAACAGAGAACAGAGACTCACTGGGGGTTCTAACTGATGTACTTCCTTTAAGCACAGAGGCAGAATAAGGGCAGGGAATATTGTGTTCCTTCAAAGGATTGTAATTTACATAATCACTTGTCTCACCAGCAGCTTTTACCCTCATCTCAGATCTCCTCAGCAGTAGCATTTCTGTTAAAATAGGTAACACGAGTTCTCTAGAATGCTAGCAACTATGTCTAATACCTTTTGAGCTTTCTTTAATGCCAGATAAGCTTACTCCCCTTGGGGTACATGTGGGAAACAGATGAAGTTCTCATTGAATGTGTATAGTTGACACAGGCATGGTCATACCAAGGATTTCAATGTCATACCCATGGGGATGGCAAAGTCTTCCCCTGTTCAGTCTTGAAGAAAAGCAAAAGCCGCCCTGAGGACCTATTATCAATGTTGACTGTATGTAAAACTTAGAATCTCAGCTTCCTTTCCCAGGCCAACTATAATCTGGCTTACCTTCCCTACAAAGACCTTGGACTAGGATATTACCTCCAGCTGGGGCAAACCCTGAAAGTAGGTTGGAAAGCAAGTATGTCCACTATGGTTCCTCCTATGAAGGAAGAGCAGAAACCAGTAAGAGAAAGCAATAGCAACTCAGTGCTGGCCCTCTGACATTTACCCTATTGTTCAAGGGAAGTTTGAGATAAGACTGCATCCTCTGCAGAAATGCTTGTCTATTTGCTCAGATAGAATCATCTTAGTCTCTTTCTGTAGTAGTATTTAACCTTTGTGAAAACTTGTTTGCAGCTTGGGTGGCATGAAAGGGAGCTGACAGAAAAAGCCTTTCTACTAATATTTTCAGGGTATATCACCATGGTGCAGCAAAATAAACATTATCCTGTAATACTCTGTAATCGAGTCAGCAGGATCATACTGGAGGTTAAGTGTGCAACTCTGTTGACATCTATGAACTCCAATGTTTGCAATATAAAAATAGTTCCAAAAAACATTTTCATAGTCACTTAGAAACAAGAATTCTCACCCAAAAAAATGCATTAGAGGTTCATAAGTTTCTTAATTGGATTATGCTAGCTTATATGATGTCTACAAATCTGTGTTTGTATTTCTATATGAATCTTCTATAATTGATTTGCTAATTATGTTGATTAGTATTTTTCCTACTGCACGCGGTACTGCTAAACTAATTTTCTTCACACTTTTGGGGTTTTCTAGTTGTATATGACCATGCATGTTAAATTATTTCTATTTGTAGGTTTTCACTGGCGAATCAGTATTTTAAAGGTGGATAACAATTGAGTATTAGCATTAGTGTGTGTATGGGTTCCTTTAGGATCAATTTTCAGATGGATCTACACTTTTAGCACTAGTTTTGACAGATGCTATGCATTTTGGGGCTTTTCTAGAATGGACTTTATAGGGTGCATTAATAATGAGGCATTAATTTAACAAAACTGAATAAAGTGTTTTCTCCTTACTATCAATTTTTTGGTGGACAAAAGTTTTGAGGAAAAATTGTGGGTTCATTACATGTTTTATAATATGATTATTCAAGAGATGAAACATGAATATATATTTACTCATAAAAAGAGAAGAACTGAAAAAGAACAAAGTATGGATGTCACTGAAGTCCGTTTTGTTGGATGAATGAGTTTTACTCAATTAGAGGAATATGTGAAAGGAGTTGCTTACAGTAGTAAAAGGGGCTCAGACATTTGCTACCATGAAACACCGTGGGATACAACTTATGAACATTGGACACCCTGAGCCCACTGCACATGTGTAGGCCTATCTACATGATGTAGGGTATCATTTCATCAGAGCTTCTTCTAAGCATCATTTCTGGTCTGAGTTTCTTCGGGAGACTTAAGCATAAGCAGTCTTATCAGTTTTGCAGACTTCCCAATGACATATGAAGATGTTATTTTTGTGTGTGTGTTATTACCTTCCCTTCATGATGAAATGTTACAGTCTCCAGAAAATATTTAAACAACAGTACCTCCCTATTTTTATCAATTTGCATAAATTATGCAGTCTTTGAGATTAAGAGTAAAATGTTTTAATGAATTTTTTCTACATTTAGAATGTTTGCTTAGTGCAAAGTATAGATATTTTCTAAGAGTTGAATATTACATAAAGGTTATTTAAATTCATAATATTTTCTAGGGTCCTTTAAGGACAGAGCTTGGAAAAATCATATACAAAATCATTTACAACAGAAACTTTTCTCCCCAGGATGAATTTTCTGATGGATCCTTAGCTGTGTCTGCTAGCTAAAGCATTAGTAGCATTAGCTACAAGGATTCTCTCTTGTATGATCTCTCTGATGTTTAAGAGTTGAGGCACATATGAATGATTTCACACATTTACTATATTTGTAAGGTTTCTCTCCTATATGAAGTTGCTGATGTATTCTAAACTCTGAAGCACTTGAAAAGGACTTCTTACATTCCCAACATTTGTAAGGTTTTTCTCCTGTATGAATTTTCTCCAGTTTTCGGAGACCTGATCTATAGTTAAATAATTTCTCACATTCACTACATTTGCAAGGTTTCTTTCCTGTATGACTTTTCTCATGTGACTCAAGATTTGTGCTACATGCAAAAGGACTTTACACATTCCTTACATTTGTAAGGTTTCTCACCTGTGTGAGTTCTCTGATGTTTTATATGAGTTGAGCCACATGCAAAGGATTTTTCACATTCCCTACATTTGTAAGGTTTTTCTCCTGTATGAATTCTTTAATGATTTGTAAGGGTTAAACTATTTGTAAATGACTTCTCACATTCACTACATTTGTAAGGTTTCTCTCCTATATGAATCTTCTGATGATATTTAAGAGTAGAACTATATGTAAACGATTTCATGAATCCACTACATTTGTAAGATTTCACTCCTGCATGAATCCTCCGATGATTTTTAAGAGTTGAATTGTGTGTAAATGACTTCTTACACTCACTACATTTGTAAGGTTTCTGTCCTTTATGAGATTTCTGATGTGTTCCAAGATTTAAGCTACATCCAAAAGATTTTTCACATTCACCATATTTGTAAGGCTCCTGTCCTGTATGAATTCTCTGATCGTTTCCTGTAGTATTGCTGGTTTTATAAGGCATGCACCTAGATGATTCATAAAGCATTTTGCCAAGGTCATTATCTTTATAAGACTTCTTTTGGATATTCACATGCTGATAGTACTATTTGATCCTTGATCCATGATGTTCTCATATTTACCACATATGCGATGTTTCTCTGGAAATTCAGACCAAACACAGCTAACAGGAACTGCTGAATGAGTAAGAGCTTCAATACTTGAAGTTCCCTCAAGGTAACTAGCATTTACTAAAAGCAGAGCTCTCAGCATAGGCCTTCTGTGTTTTACTCTCATTAACTGAACAGTAATAAAAAACCACTCTAGTCTCCATTAAACACAAGGATCACTGAAGGGGCTTCCATCCTCACATGAAATGGATATTTTGAAGAGGCAGGAAAAAATGGGTGATTGAGAAAGCATCATATGTGGATTATTTCTATACAGAGTCATACTGTACAGCTGTGGCTGACTAGGAACTCACTAGGTAACTCAAGGTAGCCTGAAACTCACCAGTTCCTCTTGGTTCAGCCTCCCTAGTGCTAGGATTAAAATCATGTTCACCAGGACTAAAGATACAGACCAGATTTCAAAAATTGATCAATAAAACAAACAAAAAACAACAACATAGTTACCATAGTATTTTCTCTATTTTAAAACTTCTCCATTTTTTAAGTCAGAAAGAGGTGAATAGTTTAATTCAATAGTAAAATAAAAATATTCCAATCACTAACGGTATTTCACTACATTTCCATGCTCTGAATATTCAATATTCTTTGAAGTTTTCAGTTAAAAACTAATTAAGAGGCCTTGAGAGATCACAGTATATAGCATTTGTTGCTTATGCAGAAAAAATGTAAAAGAAGCACCAGGTAAAATTATGTTTATTACCAGAACTTCCCTCATTTCTGGTAGTCATAGAATGTTCATGGAGTTTATTTAAAAATAACACACAAAAAATAGGTAAATATAAACAATGTGCCAGGAATTCTACAAGAAGATCATTCTTACCTACAAAAACCAGATTTCTGTAATTCTCCAACATCACATCAATATATAAAGTCCTCCAAGCAGGATTCAGACATTCCCATTCCTCATGGGAAAAGTCTTCATCCAAATCACTGAATCCCAACAGACCCTGTAATAGAAAATTACCTTTTACCATATGCTTTGGGCAAAATGCTTTCCTATGGAAAGAAAGGTTAGCAATTTCAAGCACTAGCTGCTCTTTTCAGAGGATTCACATTCAATTCCTACTACACACTGAGTTTAACTCCAGTTCCATGGGATCCAATGCTCACTCCTGATCTCTGCAGGCAGGAGGTAGACAGCAGTCATGCAGATATTTTAAAGGAAAAAAGAAAGTTAATTTTGAAGATACATTCTAGAATATTCATACTGTTTTTTATTAAAGCTCTGGGAAACCCAGTTCTATTCTGTCTACACATGTGGCAGCTCAATACAGTACCAGATTCCAGAGCCAAGTGTTTTGTGCCAACCTCGGGACTCCATATTCACCAGCAGGCATGTGGTACATATAAAAACATGCTGAAAACATTCACATATGTAAATACATTGTATTTAAAAGAAAGAAATGGAAACCTGTCCATTGCAGCCTCACTTCAGAATCTCCACCTAGGTCATACAGTAACTTTGGGGAAGCAAAACAATAGGGTGGGGGAGCTTTCCTCTCCCCAAAAGAAAAGAGAGCAAAATCATTAACAGAGGCATTCACTGAGGCTAGAAAATTGATGGTTTATGCACAGCTCCAAGACAACTGTTTCTAGAAAAGTCTTACTTTATATTTCACATGATGCAATATCAATATGGGGCCTGCTTTGCTTATAAAATGGTCTGTGGTACAATGTTTGAAAAACAAAATGAAGGACAAAGAGAAATTACTAATCTATTGAAAATGTACCATTGACCATTGGAATTGAGAGAATGATAACAGCAAGAGATATCCTGAGACAAATATATTTCAGGTATTCAAATCCTGTGTTCCCAGTCCCCAACTCAAACAGAGACCCCTGCCTGACCAGAGGCCATGCAGGCCACCAAAACTGCAGGTATGCCATCTGCCAGAGGACATTCACTCACTCTGTAGTCGCCTGACCACTCTACTCTCAAGCCCCTCCCATCTTCACCACGGTGTCATGTCCCCACCCACAACTCAGACAGAGACCCCCTACTTGATGAGATGTTATGCTGGCCACCAGAAATCTAGATAGGTCACCCACCACAGACCACCTCTACTCTCTCAGTGCCTGCCCAACCTACCCCCAACATTCTTTACCCTCCTCATTACTTTGTCCCAGCTCCTGACTCAGGCAGAGACCCCCTGCTTACCAGAAGCCATGCTTTTACCATAAGACCAAGTAGGCCACATGCCTCATACTCCCCTCATACACTCAGTGCACTCCCCATCCTCAATTCACCCACAACACCTCATCACTATGTCCAAACCTCCAACTCAGGTGAAACCCTGCTTGACCAGATGCCTCCCCAGCCACGAGAAATTCAGCCCTCAACATGAATGAAAGACACATACTCAACCACAGGCCACATCAACCTGGAGACCAGAGATAATACATAAAACAAACAAACAAACAAAAACAACAACAAAAAAAACCTAAAAAAAAAAAACCAAAAAAAAAAAAACTAAAATAAAACCACCCAATAAACACCCCTCCAACAAAGATAAAATCAGAAACTGACACCTGCACCTATAACCACCACAAACCCAGATGCCTAGATGCCAACCCAAGAGCACAATCCACAACAGTCAAGGCCACATGACCACCAGAGCCCAGCTATCTTACTAAATCAAGTCCTGAATATTCCAACACAACTGAAGCACAAAAAAAAATAAAGACATTAAAACCAGGTTTATGCAGGTGATAGAAGTCCTTAAAGAGGACATAAATAAATCCCTTAAAGAAATCAAGAAAAACACAAACAAAAACAGAGAAAATTAATAAATCTCTTAAAGAATGATAACAATAAACAGTTAAAGGAAATGAATAAAATTTTTCAAACTTAAAAATGGAAATAGAAACAATAAAGAAAATACAAACTGAAGGAATTCTGGAAATAAAAAAAGGAGTTAAGTAAACAGGAACAAAAGATGCAAGCATCACCAGGAGAATCCAACACATGGATGAAAGGATTACCATGCAGGGAATGCCCTGGGAAGGGGAAATAGAATAGATTTGGCCAGTGGACTAGGGGCAGGTGGTAACTGAGAAATGATCTACTTCAAGACCCAGCTTTAATACTTTTGTGTATATACCCAAAGGATGCTCCATCCTACCACAAGGACACTTGCCCAACTATGCTCATAGCTGCATTATTCACAATAGCCAGAAACTGGTAACTCATGTCCTTCAGTCAAAGAATGTATAAGGAAATGTGGGGTGTTTACACAATGGAGTGTTGACGGGAGCCAAAAGCCTAAGTGATCCTTGACACACATGCCACCACATTTAGGCTTCTCTCCTCTTTTCCTAGATCTAAGCCTTGCTTAAGTCTCCATAGCACCAGAACCTCTTCTCATAAATATCAGAACCTCTTCTCAGAAATCAGGTGACCGCACTGCAGTTAGGCAGTTAGGCAAGAATAGATAATCCTCATAACAACACTCACGGCTGGCAGAACAACCCATGATTCAAGTCCCCTCTCTGCTTGCACCCCCCTTTGCCCCTCCCTATATATGCCTTAAGAGGAAAGTAAGATTTTGGAGCTTGATCAGACATCCTGTCTTGCTCTCATTCATTGTGTCCATTGTCCCTCTTCACTCGCTGGCCGTCCCTTCAGGTCCCTGTTGAAGACCCCACTGGCAGGGGCAGAATATTACTCAGCTGTTGAAAATAATCACATCATGAAATCTACAGGTAAATGGATGCAACTACAAGAAATTATCCTGAGTGAGGTAACCCATTATCGCAAACATGGTATGTACTCACTTAGAAGTTAGCTGTTAATAAAGGTTAAGAATGCTACAACCCACACACCCAGAGAGGATAAGTAACAAATTGGGCTCAAAGCTGGATGTATGGATCTCCCTGAGAAGGGGAAATTGATTTTTCAGATGGATTAGGAGGGATCAAGTGGTAGGGGAGGGGTGGAGGAAGACAGTACAGGGGACAGAGGCTAATGGAATTGGAGAACATTTGGGGGGCTACATGGAACCCTAGTGCAGTGGAAACTTCCACAATACTATGAGAGTAACCCTAGGGAAGACTCCTAGTAATGGAGGAAATAGAGTCTGAACTGGCCATATTCTTTAACCAGACACCTTCCAGTGTTGAGACTGGGACACCAACCCAGCCACAAAACCTTCAACCTACAATCTATCCTGACTGCAAGATATGCAGGGACAATGGAAGTGTAGAACTTTTGGGAGTGGGCAGCCAGTGATTGGTCTAAATTGAGGCCCAGGATACAAAAGAAAGTCCACGCCCAACACTGCCAGGAAGACCAGGAAGCAGAGGCTGGAAAGCCCAGAGACCTGTAATAGAAAACAAACAAACAAACAAAAAAAAAAAACATGTGTTCAAATGATCCAAGTGATATTCTGCTATACTCATGGATCAGTGCCTAGCCTAATTCTCATCTGGAAAGCTTCTTCTGGCAGCTTATGGGAGCATACAGAGATCCACAGCCAAACATTAGATAGAGAGAGTCCAAATTGGAGATCCCCATGAGGTCCCTCCCCTCAGAGCACAAGGCCTGTTCATTTCTGAAAGGAACCAGAGGAGTACAGAGTGGGAGGTGGGGAAGTGTGGGAAGAAACTGGGAGGAGTGGCAGGAGGGGAACCACAGTTGGTTGGGATGTGTTGTATGTGAGAAAAATATAAATCAGAATTAAAAAGCTGAAAAAGAAAACCAAACAAACACCTAGAGGCACATCATCACTGAATGATATCAAATGCCAATGAGAAAAACCAGTATACTGCAATCTGCATCTCTTCACAGAAACATCAGTTTCATGGCAAGAGCAAGGCAGAGCATTCCATCTCTCATCTGCCCACTCTACACTGCTGAAACATTTAGTATTAGGATTTAGACAGTGAGTCTTTTCTGTGATACAAGGAAATAGTTTCATGTATTTGCATGGCCACATTCAAAATCCTGGTTCTGGAAACCTGACCATCCCTGAAATGTAACCTTTGCAGCACATCAGACTTTCCTTCATCACTAATATATAGGGACACAGATCCATCCTCAGTAGGAACTGTAGGGCAGCAATATATGTCATTGATCGTCATTCACAGTGGACTCTCTTTCACAACTGCAGGTCTTAAGTCTATGAAAAATAGTTGCTTCACAGTAGTAATGGAGAGAATATAAAATAGAACAAGGCTGTGCTATGAAGGTCACATGATTTAACGACATTTTTGATAACCAGAGAAGAAAAAAGGAAAAAAGTCACAGGAAATAAACACATCTGATGAAATTGTCCAACGCAGAGTACAAAAGGCCTTCCTGACTTCAATATCAAATAATTTTCAAGGAAATATCCAGACACAACACTGACCTGCTGCTCATTTACAGGAGACACAGCCATTCTCCTTGTTGGTCTTCTCCGAGTTTCTGTCTCTGGAACAAAGACCAGAACTCTTGTTTACATTTCACATCAACGTTTAAAAAGCACAAACCTACAAATCTGCAACCGTGTTATGTGTGTTATGGACAATGTCATACCACAGGAAAAAATCCAAACACCCAAGTGATACCAGGTCTTGTCAATATTTCTACAGAGAGGAGAGCTTGTGAAATTATACTTGGAGTTCTTAAAGAAAATAACTCTCAGGTGGTGGGAGTCATCACGGCCTTCTTTCTGTTTCTAGGCCTGGCTAGGGGAACAATATTCTTATTAAGGGCAGTTTTGTGACCATATGGCGACAGGACGGTACTGTCTGCCTGCTTCCTGCTCATTGCCTTCTCTGCCGGGGTCAATGAGCAGAGGTCCAAATGTTTGCTTTTCTAGCTGACTTCTGCATTCTTCCGGTCTGTGCTGGGCTCAGATATCTGGGTCCCAGGGAGGGAGTCTCTGCAGATGGACTTGTCAATGGGGGTCAGAGTGGCAAGGGTGCACAGCTCTGACTGATCTCTGCTTAAGCCAAGCACAAGAAGCTCCTAGGCTGAGAGAGAGCTGTCTCTCTGCCTATCACAAGGATGGGGGTGGAGGTGGCAGGCCTGACTGGAGTATGTGATCTGATGATGTTCCTTCTCCCTTCCTTCTTGAATGCCTGTTCTCTGTGACGGAAACTAGACGCCTTCGGGGGCTCTCTGATTAAATAAACTTTTCCCCCTCCCCAGCTCCTGTGACCTCCCAATGCTTAACCCCTTGGACAGGCTAGGAGGCTGGCAGACTGGGTCTAGGGGTTGAACATGGCCCTAGTGTGGACCTGGGTATAAGAGGGAGAAGGAACACTTCGGCCTCAGAAGGGCAGAAGTTAAATGACAGACCTAGGCCCAAGACAGCCAGTGTTGCTCTGATTTAGAAAGGCCATTTTTTTTCTTTTTTGCTCACTTTTTTTTTAAGACAAGATGTAGCCCACAGTGACCTCGCATTTCATATGTCCCTAAAGATGACCCTGAATGGATCTTGTTATCTTCACCTATCACGTGCTGGTATTGCAGGTATGCACCTCCATATCCTGGATCAGGAGATCAAATCCAGGACTCTGTGAGTGCTAAACAAGCACTCAGCTAACTGAGCTACACTCCAGCCCCTTTCTAATTTCCAAGTACTGGCAATGGAGTTTCCTCTTCACTGTTTATTCCCTCCCCCTCCGCACCCCTCCCCCACAACTCTGTCCACAGTTCCTGGAACAAACTGCCAAACTGGCCAGCACCACCCCTAGCTCCTGGCCGTCCTCCCACATCCCTGTGCAGAAAAAGACTGAGGCCGGGGTTCTCCCTTACCTTGGTACCAGGCCCTGATGGGAAACTACTGGAAGAAATTGAAATATGGCATTGGCTTCTCTTTCAGCCTGGAAAGGGCAGAGATTCTGCCAGTCCAGGCCCCTTTTCCAACCCAGCAGGCCTCCTTCTCAAGGGGGTGGGCCATGGCAGTGGCAACTCTGAGATCCCATTCCTTTAAAACAGAAGGGTCCCAGGCGGATCTCTGTGAATTCGAGGCCAGCCTGGTCTGAGTGAGATCCAGGACAGGCACCAAAACTACACAGAGAAACTCTGTCTTGAAAAACAAAAGAACAAAAACAAAACGACAAACAAAAATAATGAAACAGAAGGATCTACTCCTGGCTGACCTTGGAGTGAACCCGCTGCAAGTCTGCCCCCGTCTGGATCCGCAGCCAGCAAGGCAGTGGTTAGACTGGTGATTGGCAGCCACATGTGGGAGCCACGAACCCTGAAGGTAGACATATTGACCTTCGAATTTCATACACTGTTGCAGGATCCCAAATGTCTGCAAGGTGGCGGATTGCTTTGTGGGTGACTCAGTACAGCCAGAGAGTCTGGCCCTACCACCTGTCCTGGAAGCCTTTCCTAAGGAGCTTGGTTTGGTGGAGCTGTCCATGGGTTGGCAGGGTTCCTTGAGCCCACTTTGCTTTCCTTTTATAGATATTTTCTCTGCTCTCCCAGTGGAAAAGGAGGAAAAACTGAGAGGGGTGGGCCCAGAAAGATTCATAGGCTCCTCCCCACCAGAGAGCTCAGGTTGTTTTGCCCAGATGCATAGTAGTGGGAGGGTGTAGAGTGGGGTGCTCTCCCCGTGTGGCTGCTCCCCATGCATACCCTGCAGTGACTAGGGTGGCTGGGGCCACCATTTACTTGTGTTCAGGCCAATGCACGTGTGCAAAGGAGCAATCATGGAGGAGCTTTTACCTCATAGACTCTGTGCTGATTTAGTTGCTCCTTGAACACCTCCACTACTGTGCCCTTGGGTTTTCTTGTCCTGCTGGAGGGAAGAGCAAACTCTTTCAAAGGGCTGATGTTCACGTGGAGCAGCACACAAAAACGCTATTTCTGTTAAAGTTTGTTCTTCACCCAAAAGAAAAATTTCTTTTTTTTTTTTTTTGTTTTGTTTTGTTTTGTTTTCCGAGACAGGGTTTCTCTGTGTAGCTTTGTGCCTTTCCTGGAACTCACTTGGTAGCCCAGGCTGGCCTCGAACTCACAAAGATATGCCTGCCTCTGCCTCCCGAGTGCTGACCCCAAAAGAAAAATTTCTAATTAATGAATTTCTGATTTGTAAGTGAACCAGGGGGTCCCATGGGGGTTCTTAATCTGTTTAAATCTCATTCAGGATTTTCTCCAAGGTGTATCAGCTTCCAACCCACATAGCTGAACTCTAATATATCGTTCAGAAATTCTGACTGTCCATTTATTTAAAAACCATCTTTTGTGAATTTTTCCACTCTTGATTTTTCTTCTTACTGTAGCTGCAAGGTCTTTTTTTTTTTTTAATAATAGTTCTTCTCACTTGGATCTTCAAATCAGTGTGAACTGTACCTCTAAATATGACTTCATTGTAAGAGATGCACTTTCAGATTTTAAAATGCAAAGGCATTGTGGTCATGGTAATACATGATCCTTCATTCTTATTTGACAGAAGAGGAGGTGGGGACTTTTGCCTTTTAGTCAGAAATTGCTCAGCCTCTGTCCCTCATCTTCAATAGTATCTATTCAAATGGGAAATTTTTTCCTTTGGGAGTTGACTTCTAAGGCTTAGGATGTGGGTATCCTTTTGTGTTTCTCAACCTTTATATAGGGGAAGTGTAATATGAGATGTAGTGGGAGTGATTTGGAGGGATAATTCAGCAGTTGATCTCCAAAATTGTCACAAGTTTGAAAGGGAAGGGACTGTTGGACAAGTGGAATAATGTGGCTGTGCATATATATTAACAGGCATTGGACAGTATTCCATAAGAGGAGTTGAGAGGCCCTTCCAAGTTGGACAGGAGTAAAGAGCAGAAAAATGAAATCTGCCCCAACCGTCAAGGAGCACAGGAACTGCAGGTGAGGAGCTTTTAGAGCAAAAGATGCTGCTCCAGGGCTCTAATGCTCTACTCTGTACTCTGATACTGACAAAGCATTTTGCACTTGAACCCTTACTTGAAAATCTAAAGAAATTTAGAGTGATGAGAACAGTGACTATGTTTGCAGTTCCTCAGCCCCTGTGCCCTCCTGAGGCAAGTGTACCACGGAAGTGTCTAATTGGCCTCCCTTGCCCCTCTGCAGAATCTCCAGCTGGACAGAAAAAGAAACTCTTAGGGGTCTGGGTCAGGTCAAGCATAAGCTTGTCCCTTTCTAGGAGTGAGCCTCATAGATTGCCTCTGTTCCCTCCAGCTGAGCTTCAAGGACAGATCAGACCACAGGCTTCCCCACTTCTAGTTAAAGGGGTCCACAATCCTGCATCTGCTCAGCACTACTGATGCCCACATTCCCATTCAAACTGGCTCCCAACAGTATCAGGCAAGTTGGAAGCTTGGAGCACCATCCCCACCCCCCAACTCTCTGCACCTGGTGTCCTTGCCTGAGCACAGGTATAGGGGAAGACTAGAAATGCATGTTCCCTCAGCTCCATCCACTACCCAGCTTGAGCAGCCATGGGCCCACTGGCTTCTAGCCTTGTCCACTCCCTCCATCACCTCCCTCCCTGGCTTGTCTGGCACAGCTTCTCTTACATGGCTAGGAGATAGGCCAGGCCAGATTTCTACAGGGAACCCCTTTAGTGATGCTCTCCCTCTTCACCAGCCTGCTTGGTCACAGCCATCAGCCTTCACCATTCTGGACACAGTGACAACCATTGCCACTTAGTGGGCCAGACTTGTGAATATCTGAAGCCCAAGGGCTTCCTCTTAGGTCAGGTTCCCCGTTTTCTAACAATGGTGTCTCCTTCCCTGTTTGCCTGGGTCAGTGATCTAGGACCAGTGACTCTGACCTTCAAAGATCTGTATGACCTGCTGCATCTTCCCTCAACCACTTACCCAGCTCTGGAGAGATCTGGTGACCTGATGTAAGTTCTTTTCCCCATTGCTTTGTTCAGTCCTTGCTTATCCTATGTCTTAGTTGATGAGACACCAATCTGAAGCTTCCCTGGAACACCCAAAGAAGGATCTTCAACCTAATTTATTGTCCTCCCTCCTGCTAGTTTTTCCCTTCCCAGCATCCATTACAATTTATAAGTGTTTATGATTTTAATAGCTGTCTCACTCAGAGTAAGCACTTAGAGTATACAAGCAATAGGTGTCAGAAACAATGTTGGTTTATTCTTGTTCTTCCTCTCATTTTAGGACTGCACTGGCCCCACTAGAGGGGCACATTGCTGGGCTCAAATTACAGCATCTGTGACTCCATCTGCAGGTAGGAAGAGGTGGGAGCCCTGTTTTGGGTTCAGTCAATACATAGCAGTGGCTTTCTAGATATTCCCATCTCATCAAATGACAAGTAAGAAAGGCGCTGATATAAATCATCAGAGAGGCTTCCTCCAGTGGCTAATGGGAGCAGATGCAGAGACCCACTGCAGAGGGACCCGCCTTTTGCACATCAAAGACATTGGCAATGAGATGCAGAGTCAGTGAGAAAAAAACACACAGACTACTTTCCCAAGGAATAAGTGCTTCTCATCTGCTCTTTATTTTTAGCCACCCTGTTTATAGTCACCACACCAAGTTGATTACAAATAGGAGGATTTTCCCCATAATCAAATGGTACACAGTTACTATATGATCATCATAAAACCATATTTTTCTGGAACAAGTCAATCTCAGTACATTTCTTAGTCGCATATTTATGTACTTTCTGAGAAACCCACATTCAGTTAAACATTCATTTTTTAGACTTCTCACAAAACCAAGATCCTTGCTGGGCAGTGGTAGCACATGCCTTTAATCGCAGCACTAGGGAGGCAGAGACAGGAGGATCTCTGTGAGTTCCAGGCCAGCCTGGACTACAGAGCAAGATCCAGGACAGGCACCAAAATTATACAGAGAAACCCTGTCTTGAAAAAATAAAAAACAAAACAAAACAAAACCAAGATCCTTTCATCCATGGCTGTTTGCATAGGGAGTGGTTTTTTTGATTGCCAGGAAAACAGGTTACTAGTTTCACTTTTCATATTTTTTAGAGTCCTGTGCAATTATCTTAACTAGGCACTCAATTCTTTGTTTTGTAGTTACATGAAGTCCTTATTGAAACTGTTGTTTCAGATATGATGCCCACTGAAACTCATGAACACATTCATCAAGATTAAATGAACTTGAGCCAGCCTGGCTCCTGAGACCCAATTGTTTTTCTTATTCCCTAACCAAACCCACAATCTATATAGCTCTTCAAGGTAAACTCATGAGTCTTAGCTGTGAGACACTTCCTTGTTCTTATTTTCTATCCTTTGCAGCCTCTGCTTTGTCAAGGCTGGGCAACACTAATCCTACCTTTACCTATGTTAATTTCCCACTCAGATGACCTCTGTCACAGTCCCTCACTATATTTATCAAAAACTCTTAGTCATCAAATCCCATTTACACTAACACTATTATAGTATAAAATCACTGCTTCAGTTAAAGAGTACACATTAAGAGGAAATCATCTTCATAATAATCCATAGGAAACATGCCAAGTAGAGCAGAATATTTCCAATCCCAGTACATTAAAGGCAGTGGAGATCTCCCTACCCCCATTTACATCCTGCCAGATACCAGAGAAAAATGGCAGACCAGAGAAATGCAGCAACCATGTAAAGGCACAGCAATAGCAAGAGACAGTCCAGAGCCAAAGCCCTAAGGGCCTTGCCTATGTAAGACTCACCCATCAATGCTTTCCTTCCTGGTGGTCTAATCTCTTGAAACTTAATGGCCACCTGATGTTCCTCTCACATGTCCACCAGCCCCACAGCCAAACATTAGGCAAAGCCTAAACTGGACACCTCCATTGGGATCCTCCTGTTGGAGCTCAGGGAACCCTGAAGAATAGGGAGAGGAGGAAATGTAGGAATCAGATGGGCCGAGAATACTAGGAGGATAACTTGGCCCAAAAAAAACTAAGAATGACTCATAGGGGCTCAGAGAGCCTGAAGCAGCAATAATGAGGTCTGCATGTCCCTTCATTAGGTCCTCTGCATATTAGTTTTGCTTGTTAGCTTAGTATTTTTTGTGAGACTCCTAACACTGGGAGTGGGGATGTCTTTGACCCTATTGTCTGCTCTTGGGATCTTTTGACTGGGTTACCTCACCCAGCCTTGCTATGAGGGTTTGTGCCTAGTCTTATTGAATGTTTTCATGCCATGCTCAGGTAATATCCTTGGGAGGCTCTTTTCTCAAGAAAATCAGAGGAGCAATGGATCTGGTGGAGAGGGGGGCTGGGGGCTGGGAGGAGTAAGCAGATGGGAAACTGTGATCAGGATGCATTGTATGAGAAGAATAAATAAAAATATATGCTAGGGGTGATGGTACCGGCCTTTAATCCCAGAACTCTGTAGCCAGAGTTAAGCAAGTTTCTTTGAGTTTGAGGCCAGGCTGGTCTACAGAGCAAGTTCCAGGATACCCAGAGAAAGATATTTTTATTTTGGTTATGTCTGTTGATAATCCAGCAGATTATGGAATATTCAATGATCAAATAATGGCACTTAATAAATATTTCCTTTTAAAATAAAATCTTCATTTATTTCACAGTTGTATATATTTATGACATATGATATTTTCTAAGCAGGATTTAAATATAATGCTCAAGTCTGGTTGATTTGTCAACATCCACATCATTGCTTTGTGTTTGGAGATTTGAGGTCCTCACCTGTATTGGTTATCCACTATATGTAATAAAGTAGATGATGTACAATGCAGGTCTTTAGATATTGTTGTTCACTCAAATTGTGCTTGCATCATAACTCTCCAGCCTAAGTTTACCCCTCCAGTCTTCACAGTCCCTCCCATGTAGACATTGCTAGTCTATCCAGAGTGCTGTGTTTCAATGGCAGTTGTATGTATTCTACTGGTCAGGAGACAGAATCTATTATATCAATATCATTTCCTTTGATATCCAGAGAAGTGGACTAGCTGTCCTGAACATGCATGGTTCTTAGTGATGATTTTAATAATCTATAGCACTAGCAGCTGTATAAGGGATTCCTCTTCCTCTACACCATCACCAGTATGTGTGACCTAATCCCTTTAACAGTAAGATTGTAACTTGGGAGAAATGATTGCTCCCACTTGTTATGACATGTCTTACCATGAAAAAATAATGAAATCAGGCAATTATTCTAAAAACATGCTAACAATTGGAGGTATCCTTTTAGTCTATGACTGTGCTTTTGTTTTCTGACAACTTCACACAAACTGGAGTGAACTGAAGAGAAGAGACCACAACTGAAGAATTGTCCACTTAACATTGCCAAGAGTTGTCAGGAGTTCCTGGGTTGTATAAAAAAGCAAGCTGATCAGTCAATGGAGAAATCATCATTACTCCATGCTTTCTACTTCAGTTACTGCCTTGAGATCTGGATTTGGGGTGCTGAGAAGAAGGTATATTCCTGTTTGTTAGGATGGAATGCTCTATCGATATTAATTAAATCCATGTAAGTCATTACATCAGTTAGGTCCCTTATTTCTCTGTTAAATTTTGATCTTGCAGATCTGTCCAGTGGTGAGAGTGGGGTGTTAAAGTCTCCCACTATTAATGTGTGGGGTTTTATATGTGATTTAAGCTTTAGTAATATTTCTTTTACATATGTGGGTACCCTTGTATTTGGGACATAATGTTCAGAATTGAAACTTCATCTTGGTGGATCTTTCCTGTGATAAGTATGTCATATCCTTCTTGATCTCTTTTGATTGATTTTATTTTGAAGTCTATTTTGTTAGATATTAGGATAGCTACACCAGCATTCTTCTTTAGTCCATTTGATTGGAAAGACTTTTCCCAGCCTTTTACTCTGAGGTAGTGTCTATCTTTGAAGTTGAGGTGTATTTCTTGTATGCAGCAGAAAGATGGATCCTGCTTTCATATCCATTCTGATAGACTCTGTCTTTTAATAGGTGAATTAAATCCATTGATATTAAGGGATATTAATGACCAGTGATTGTTGATTCCTGTTATTTTTTGTGGTAGCATGTGTGTACTTCTCTTCTTTCAGGTTTACTGCTGTGGGGTTATCTATTGCGTGTATTTTGTGGGTTTATCTGAATTCCTTAGGTTTGAAATTTTCCTTCCAGTGCTTTCTGTAGGGCTGGATAGGTGTTGTTTAATTCAGATTTTGTCTTGGAATGTCTTGTTCACTCCATCTATAGTGACTGAAAATTTTGTTGGGCATATTAGTCGAGGCTGACATCCATGGTCTCTTAGTGTCTGTATTACATCTGTCCAGGTCTTTCTGGCTTTCAAAGTCTCCATTGAGAAATGGGGTGTTATTCTGATGGGTCTGCCTTTATAAGTCACTTGCCCTTTTTCCTTAGCTGCTGTTAATATTTTTCTTCTTTTTGTATTTTTAGTGGTTTAATTATTATGTGGCGAGGGGACTTTTTTGGGGGTCTGGTCTATTTGGTATTCTGTGAGCTTCTTGTATCTTCATAGGTATTTCCTTCTCTATGTTGGGATAGTTTTCTTCCATGATTTTGTTGAATGTATTTTCTGTGCCTTTGAGTTGGTATTCCTCTCCTTCTATCCCTATTATTTTTAGTTTTGGCCTTTTCATGGTATCCCAGATTTCCTGGACAGTGTGTTTTCTTTGACTGTTGAATCTCTATTCTCTATTGTATCTCCTATACTGGAGATTCTCTCTGTCTCTTCCATCTCTTGTATTCTGTCGATTATACTTGCACCTGTATTTTTGTTCATTTATTCAGATTTTCTATTTTCAGCATTCCCTCAGTTTGTGTCTTCTTCATGGTTTCTATTTCACTTTTCAAATCTTGAGCTGTTTCCTTCACATGTTTAATTGCCTTTTCATGGTTCTCTTGGCTTTCTTTAAGAAATTTATTGATTTCTTCTAATTTTTTGTCTTGTCCTCAATTTCTTTAAGAGAAAAATTCATTTCTTTTTTAAAGACCACTAGTGTCTTCATGAAGTTATTTTTAACTTCACTTTCTTCTGTTTCTGTTTCATTGTGATGTTCAGGTCTTGCTTTTGTAGAAGGGCTAGGTTCTTGTCAGGCCATATTGCTTTTTATGTCATTGTACGTATTTAGGCACTGGCATCTATCCATCTCTTCCTCCAATAGGTGCAAAAGGTGCCTGTGTCTGAGCGAGCTGCTATTGGTCCAATTTGTGCTTGCTGTGTCTGTGTCTCAGAAGGCCACTCTGGGTCCCATCTTAGCTTATTTACATTGGAGCTGCCAGTTTCTGTATCCAGGGAGCTGCTCTTGGTCTTGTCTGGGTTCTTGGTCCAATGAGAGCTGGCAGTTTCTATGTCTCAGGAAGTCACTGGGATAGCAGCAGAATGGGTATGTTTGCAATAGGGTGTATGTCTTGTAGATTGCAGGGTCCAAAGGGGGGGCGTTGATGGATGAGTCTGCCCACAGGAGTCTTCCCTGCTCCTTGGCAACTGGGGCAGTGATGTGTGTGGGGTTCCCAGAGACTGTATGTGTCCCAGGGCCTAGGTCCTAGAGGCAGGACCCTCTAGGTGAGAGATGAGTCATTCACCTATTGGTCCAATCAAAGCTGATGGATTCTGTGTCTGAGGAAGCCACTAGGGTCATAGGGGGATAGGTATTGAGGTAGGGCATGGGTCTTGTTGATTCAAGGTTGAATGGGGGGTATAGGTGAGGGAGCCTGTTGTCAGGAGTCTTCCCTGCTGGCTGGCAACTGGGGTAGAGATGAGTCAGGGTTTCCAGGGACTGGTTCTATCTCAGGGCCTAGCTCCTAGAGCCATATCTAGGATGTGGCTGGGGCTTTCTCCCATGTAAAGAGACTGTACTTTAGGCCAAGTATATTTTTCTTTCTATCACTAACTCATGCCTTCATGCCCCCACCATTTGCTTTCCTGATCACCATGACCCAGAAAGAACATCCAGAGCTTTGAACCATACTCATGTTCTTTTACCCCCAATGCTCCCAGCTCCTGTCGTTTCTCACCTGGTGATTGGCTTCTGCTCTGATTCCATAGGCAGGTGTAACTATGAAAGGAGGCCTGTTCTGAGTCAGGATGGAACTTAGGTTTCATTAACTCTTTACAATGTCTGTAGTGGATATTAGAGCATCTCTGAACTGAGGATCCAGGAAGTGGGAAAAGTGAAAGCTGGGGTAGATGACCCTAAGCTGTGTCCTGGCTCTGAGTGTCCAGTTTAAAGATTCTGTGAACATCAGCACAAGTGAGGATTGTTGGGAACTGAGAGAGACACTTACTTGGATAATGGGGAACTTCCAAGTAGCATCCTTGTGGAGGAGAAGAACTTAACAGTTTGAAACAGTGTACTAGTTAGCATTAACAGTCACCTTGACAAAGCCCAAAGTCATATTGGTGGAAAAAGTGTCCCAACTGAGTAACTGCAACTTCATGTCTATGGCCCATCTTTATCAAGTTAGGCTGTGGACATGTCTTGATGGAGTATCTTAATTGGCTCAGGAGGGACCAAGCCTCTTTGGGCAGCACCATCCCTATGCAGATGGTCCTTGAATGTATGAGATAGAAAGCTAAACATGAGCCAGAGTGTGAGCCTGTGAATGAGCCAGCAATCAGCATGTTTTCTACCTTGACTTCCTTCAGTGCTACACTATGATACAGCCCCAGAAGGAAATGGACAATTTACTCTTTCCTAAACTGCTATGCTCAGGAGAAAAGAATACAACAGTGTATTGGGAAGAGCAGAAGACATGTCAATTTGAATCAGTGTTCTTTGTACTAGAGAACAGACCTTTCAGCAACATGTGGACAAAGAAAAGGAAGGCTTTAGACACCAATGATGGGCCAGAAAGTGCATGTGCAGCCCCTGTATTAGACTCTCGAGAGAAATGTTCTAGGATTTTCCTCTGAAATTTTCTAAGCACAGGGCTCCTTCTGAAGGTGCCTATCCTCTGGATGTACACTATTTCAATTCTTGTCATGGACTTCCTTAGAAAAATCTGAAACCTTGTGTAGATCCAACCTACACTAGAAGGAATTAGGAGTTCTGAAGAGCACAGTGAACCTGATGACAGGCCCTACATCCCACCTGTGCTGAGGGTCTCAGGGCAGTTCACTGTTGACTTGTTGACCATGCCTACTGTAGCCCTAGACGTGAGATTGTCATTCTCCCAGTGATCTCCATGGGGTGATATCAGGACACACCATTAAAAATCAGAAAATTGTTTTCCTGAGCCATGACCTTGCCTAGCCAACTCATTTCTATTTTTGTCTCCACTAATCCAGAGCTTCCTCCCTAGATTCTGTTCAGAACTACTGGCTCCTTCCTTTTTTCTGAGAACACATGGGGAACACTAAAGTCGCCTCTCTTGGCATCTCTCATAGGGCAATACAGGATTACTACCAGGGAATGACCTAGGCAAAGGGCAAAGGGGACCCAGGAAGATCGGGGGTATATGTGCTCACTGAACACACAGCTCAGCCAACACATAATGCTGAAGGTTACTTTGAAGCCCTCCACAGATAGAAGGAGCTAACAGACTTTTCAAGAACACACAGATCGCCTCTACCCCAACACTGAGTACATGGAACTCCTCACACCATGGCTCCTGGAACATTCTCCTGGATCAGGCAATTGACTGGTGGCATTAGTGATACAGGATTGATCTTCATCCCTAGTCATCACTTAGCTAGTCCCTTTGCAGTCTTCAAAGACTGTCCTTTTCCTTCAGGGAGTAAATCTTACCTTCCCAGAGCACTGAGGACACAGGGCAGACCGGATGCTCAGCTGGGTCTCTGTGTCACAAAGACACATAGACAGGATAGAGGCTCCTTCTTACGTGCAGACACAACCAATGCCGCAGGATAGGAGAGGTGATTGATCAAGATTACCAAGGTGAAATTGGATTGGTGCTCCACAATGGAAGTAAGAAAGGTTATGGCTGTTAAGCAGGAAATCCTTTAGGACTACTCTAGATTCCACCTTGTTTTATAATTAAAGACAATGGGAGACTGCAACATGTTAATACTGGCAGATAACAAAAGATACAGACTCACCAGAATGAACATATATGTCACAGCTCCATGAAAAGAGCCAAGGATGTGTAGTTTCATTCTCACTGAATGAGAGTAAAAGCCATGTATTCAAAATTTAGTCAAATTATGTAAGTTTTAATTTCTGCCATAATAGGTTCCTCCCTAAAAGCAGGTTTGAGAAAAGACCAAGGAAAAAAGGGGGCAATGGGGTTTGTATATATCCTCCCAAAATAGGGGAAAGGCTTTCCAGGGCTTAGGAGTTCCAGAGGAACTTTGATGATGTAGGTACTTGGCAGAACAACTTTGCTTCTGAGGGTAGAGGTCTAGGGTTAGGGCATGGAACATGTTCAGTTCCAGAATCTTAAGTTTTACAGTAAATAGAAACAAACTTCTTTTGACACCATGAAAAGATGGTTTCTGATATTAAGATGGAGTCAGGCTGGTCCATCAATCATAGGAGAAGGTAATTACAAATACTAGCTAAAGCATGTGAACAATTTCAGAAAGATGGATTAGAGTTGACATGAGTTATTCTGTTGTATTTTTTTAAGAATGTGCTCATACAGATATTTGTGTTTTCTTCTTATTTCTTTATCATAGGATGTAACATCAATCAAGAGAATACTAATGATTATTATATTTCAGTTTGAGATACTGAAAGAATATCTCTCAAGGAATCTTGCTACCTCTTCTAAATTAATAATGACTTTGTGGTTTTATGGGGACAGTTTTAGCATGTTTGGTAAAATTGTAACCAGGTTAAATATATATTTCATTTGCAATTACATGTGTGATAAATAAATTATGTTTAGTTATAAGCTAGTTATTGTTTTCATTTAGAAATTAATCACCGCATAAGGATATATGCTTGAGTGACAGGTTGACAAGAGGTAGACTCATAAAGGCTGTTCTTGGTTATCAACTTGACTATATTTGAGATGAACGAAAATCTGAAAATGAAATGCATACCAGTTAGGGATTATTTTTAATTAATTTTAAGTAGGAAGAATCACTTCTAATCTGGTTCTTGAGGCAAGAAGACTCACTCCTTTATTCTGGGTGTTGAGGCAGGAAGACACACTTTCAATTGGGCCATACTTTCTGCTGAAAGCCTGTAAAGAGACACTGCAGATAAAGTCTTTGTGCTTTGCCTTCTTGCTCTTGACTTCCTAGCATGTTTGCCTGCTCGTTCGCCTTCACTGGCATTAGAGCCTACTCCTTTCGATTCCCCATCTACTAAAGACCAGGTGAGTCATCCAGCCTCATGGACTGAGCATCTTTTAGATTTATGGAATTTCTTTTGATAGCCACCCATTGTTGTATTAGCAGGACTACAGGCTGTGCGTCATTCTATTAATCACACACACACACACACACACACTCAGAGAGAGTCTCATTCCCTTTGACTGTTTTGGTGTGTGAATGTGTGGTAACCACCTCTGGTTCACTTTATAGTGTCTCCCTCTCTGTGTCTCTCAGTTTTGCTCAGTCTCTGTCTCTCATTCTCATTCTTCCTCAGTCCCACTGTCTCTCCATATCTTTCTCTGTCTCTCCCTATGTGTCTGTGTAGATGAATTTCAAAAATGGTTTTATTATATGAAACCACCCAGCCAAATATAGGGGTGAAAGCTTTATATCAGGAAAAGCCACCAGGCAACCATACCTTACCAACTCTTCAGATTCCAAATGTGAGTTACTTCCTGTCTGCCCATGCCTTTATTGTGTTGCTTTTCTGCCCTCTCCTTGGCTCTCTTAGCCCAGCTACCTCACCTCCAATACCTACACAGCTCAGTCACTTTCTGTCTGTCTGTACAGACCTCCAGGCTTCTCTGGTTGGTACTGGGAATAAAGGCATGTTTCACCATGCTTGGCTCTGTTCCCTACCTTGAACACACAGAGACCCTGCCTGCGAAGTGATAGGATTAAGGAAGTGCACTCTCTGACTTTTGTGTTTACTATAGTGGCCGGCTTTCCTCTGATCTCCAGGCAAACTTTATTAAAGCATAAATAAAATGTCACCACATTTCCCCTTTTTTGTCTAAAAAAATTATAACTAATATGAGAAAGACTATATACATTAGTACAATAACTATATATAATATATACAAGCAAAATATACATCAACAATGTCTAGTCCATCTGCATTCGACAAATTCATAGAAATGGCTTCTTTATCTATCTTATTTTGTTGAGTCCAAAATGTACCTAATTCACTTTCCATCCTATCTTGTATTACCAACAGAAAAGTATTTTATGGTGTCTTTGAAATCTATAAACTTACACCTCCTTAGTGAAATTCTTTTCTGAAATTTCTTAACAAGGAAAACTGTGACCATAACTATCTCATCTTCAACTCCCTCAGAGACCCAAGAAGGAAATAATATTAACTAGTAAAACAGGAAGTGCAAACAAGCTACTTTTAAAAAATGAGTTATGACAAAAACAACCAACTGCCTGGACAGTCGCCCAAGGTTTCTCTGCACCTTGGGGCATCATCTTTGGCCTATAGGTTTAGCATATTTGACAGACGTTTTTGTGAAGTGGGATGTACACAAGGTCTAAAGCTTTACCCACATTTGGTGTGAGAATTCCATGTAACAGATAAACCTGAATTCCACCAGTGTCCTATCATGATTTAGAATTTTAAATTCAGGAAATTGCTGGTATATTTGGAATTCAGCTTCCCATTCTTCTTGACTTGTGGGTGACTTCATCTCCTTTATTACATGCCAGTCTACCATTGAGAGGTTAAACTCCATCAGCCTAGTTCCTCTTTCAAGAATAAATGTTTCAGGTACTGCTCCACTACACACCAGAAGCCATCGGTCCACTGCCTGTTCAGATGCCTTCAAAGAAAGGGGCACTGTACCTTTTCCAGATTGCAAAGCCACTTCAGTGATGGTGCCATATTTTCCTGGCCTCAGGGGACACTTGGTGCCAAAGCTGCAACCATTCTTGTCTTGTCAAGGATTGGTAATCCTTTGTTTTGTTTACTTTTTGTCCATTTTGGATAGCATACTGTCAGCAGTCAATGCAAGAGCACTTTCCTGCACTGTGGCTAACTTTTGCAACAATGAAAGTTAACTCTGTATGCATTTTCTTCAATGGCCATACCTTCTCTGAAGTAGACTGGTGCTGCCAGGAGCAGAAATGTCTCATAGTCATTATAAAAGAAATAAAATCTGTGTTACTAAAACATTTTAAATGCCATATTCTGTAGATGTCCAAAGGGTTTGAAGATGACCTGTCTATCTAAAATTTATCACTGCTTGACCTTGAAAGCATACCTAATATGAATACAAGTTTGATTGTAATGTCTAAGTACTAACTTTCATTTCTTTATATCCTAATAGTTGGTAATAATAACATCCAAGGATTAGAAAACTGCATTATATTGTTAAATGAACTGTATAGCTACAATATCATGGCAAGATTAGAACTATATGTACAGCATTTTCTAACTAACTAACTAACTAACTATATAATATAAAATCCAATCCAATGTAATGTATTTAAAACTAGTAGTTGTCTTTTAAAAGTAGATTCAATAATATACCTTTTTGTCTATATCATATCTATATCCTCTCTTTTTTTTCTTTTCAGAGTAGATTCAATAATCTACCATTTATTCTATCATTTCTATATTTTTTCAGAGTAGATTCAATAATGTACCTCTTATTTATATCCTCATTTTTCTTTTTTTTAAAATAAGAACCTAAAATCTAATCCACTTTGTTTAGCCTCTTTCCTGACCATTAACAATAACACCTTATAACCAACCATCCTAAACAATGACAGCTATTCCTCAGCTGATCCTTTTGCCTCAGATTGGAAGCCTCTGAGTCCTCATCCAGAAAGAATCCCACCTGAATTGAGCTGCTCCAAGCCTGAAAGCTTAACCAGCCAAATGCTTCTAGTTTCTGGCCCTCACGACTTAAATATCTTTCTGCTTTCTGCCATCACTCCCAGGGATTAAAGGCTCATTTTTGGGATTAAAGGTGTGAGTCACCATACCGGGGTGTTTCCACTGTGGCCTTGAACTCACAGAGATCCAGAGGGATTTCTGCCTCTGGAAAGCTATGATTAAAGGGGTGTGCTACCACTATGCTTATTCTATCCTCTATGTTTAATATTGTGGCTGTTGTCTTATCTGACCCCAGATAAGTTTATTAGTGTGCACAATATTTTTGGGGAACACAATATCACCACAAAATACTTTTGTCTAAATCAGGTCACCTCATGAAGCTTCCACCAATGGGAAAAATAAAAGCTCCACCTGTGCCTCTCCATTAATGGGAAACTTTATGAGCCAAGACCATGCTTACTGCCCCAGGGGTTCTCAGTTCCTCTGTGACAAGTCACACTTGCCCTGGAGGAGCATGCTCATTGGAGCCTAGCACTCACAATATAGAGCACCATTTTTGGAAACAATGGGTGTTGAAGTGTTCACATACAAACCCTTCAAATGTCAGATTTGAGGGAGGGGTACCTAATACCCTGACCCTGAACTTGCCTAATAAAGACTCACCCATGCTACAATGTAGCCATTGGCACAGGGTCTACCAGATGAATCAAAATCAAGGGACCAAAAAAATTGATTGATTTTTTTTCTTGTATTGACAGTTAAGTAGTGTTGGAGCCAGACTACAGGAGAGCCAGACTGAGAATGGCTGAGCTGATTGAATCTGTACTTAATTGTGTTGTCTAGGCTTAATCAGTCTCCAGAAGACAGGACTAACTGGAGAGAGATGAGATGTAGGTGTTGTGCCTGAATCTGGAGACCCCAGAGCAAGACAACCACAGAACCTATATCCAATGTGAAACACACAGGGGTTTATGAATTAACAAGCAGCCTGGGCTTGGTCTGTGTCCAAATCTCTGACACAGGGGCTAGAAGGAGGACATCCCTGAGCTCTCAGAATGGGGGTTTTTAAAGGGAAATATTGCAAGCACGGTGGTAAAAGGCTTTGTGTCATAGGACTGGGTGAGGCTGTATAACCATTGAACCCTCTGGTTGGGGTCCAGAGGAATTTTCCAACATTTATCAGAAGGACATTTGGAGCCTGCAGATGTTGTTTATCAGGATTGCTTTATGCTAGTGTTCTGCCAGGGAGGCTGGCTGGCCTAGCACATAATGGCATCCAACAGGTTGGCAAGAGTTTCCACCTAAAACCTGAGAAAAAAGATTCTAAAATGGAGCTAAAAATAGCCTCCTAGTGGTCTCTCTCAAGTTAGTGGCAACCTGTGGGTTTGAGCTTCTCTATGGTGGGTTCGTGGCGTGCAGGCTTGACCTATGCTATGTTAAACAGCGGTGTCTCCAAGCTGTGCACTATGCTGTGTGTTGGATATAGTTTTTGTTAGTTAAAAAAAGAGCTTTCTGGGCTACACAGTGCTGTGGATATTGCTCTGTATAAATAAACACTGATTGGTCAGTAGCCAGACAGGAAGTATAGGCGGGACTAACAGAGAGGAGAATTGAGGGAACAGAAAGGCAGAGAGGGAGACTGCCTGGAGCCCCAGCCAGGACAAGCAAGATATAAGGTACCAGTAAGCCACGAGCCATGTGGCAAAATATAGATTAATAGAAATGGGCTAAATATTAGAGTAAGAGCTAGACAATGATAGGCCTGAGCTAATGGCCAAGCAGTTTCAATAATGTAAGCATCTGTGTGCTTATTTTATGAGTGGGCTCCGGGACTGGCGGGACTTGGTGGGACCCTGAGAGAAAAGCTCTTCAGCTACAACACAGTGCTTTGATAGAAGCATAGAACCACTGTTTCTAAGAGTTGATGGCTCCCAGACCTGGCGGTAAACATACCACCGCCATGTTGGGAAGCTAAGGTGGGTAGAGCCTTCAGCCAAAGCTACCATTTCAGTCCTAGTAATGCTGCAGTTTAAAACAGTAGATACACAATAAGACAGATTCAGATGAAACAAGACTTTAAATGCTTTACAAGGTGTGTAAAAATGTATGTAGGGTTGAAAGAGAGAGAAAAAGGGTATATACAGTTAGATAAAGAAATAGTTTTTAAAAATAAAGTTTTTAAAGAGACAGTAAAGGTAGTATAAAAAATAAGTCATGTAAACATGGATATTACACAGAGAATCTGGATTGTGTTGTCTTCACGATTTTTTAAATGCAGAAAAACACTTGATAGTAAAAGATGTTGAGTTAAGCCACTATGTGCTTTTTTTTTTTTTTTGGTTTTTTTATTATTATTATTATTATTATTATTATTATTATTATTATTATTATTATTTTATAACACCATTCAGTTCAACATAATAGCCACAGAATCCCCTGTTCTCCCCCTCTCGCCCACCCCTCCCCCCGGCCCACCCCCCATTCCCACCTCCTCCAGATCAAGGTCTCCCCCGAGGACCAGGGATGACCTGGTAGACTCAGTCCAGGCAGGTCCATTCCCCCCTCCCAGACCGAGCCAAGTGTCCCTGCATAAGTCCCAGGATTCAAACAGCCAACTCATGCAACGAGCCCAGGACCTGGCATCAATGCACAGCTGCCTCCCAAACCGATCAAGCCAAATGACTCTCTCACCCGTTCAGGTGGCCTGATCCAGTTGGGGGCCCCTCAGCCTTTGGTTCATAGATCCTGTGCTTCCATTCATTTGGTTATTTGTCCCAGTGCTTTATCCAACCTTGGCTTCAACAATTCTCGCTCATATAAATCCTCTTCTTACTCACTAATTAGACTCCCAGTGCTCCACCAGGGGCCCAGCCGTGGATGTCTGCTGGACCCTTCCTTATGACACACCATTGCCCTGTCAAACATTGCCTGTGAGCACCCCTCCTCAACAGAACTCTCCACAAACACTCACTGGTTCCAAGCTTCTTAGCTCCATGGAGATGTGACTCCATTGCCCCAACCCCATTATGTGGCATCTAGGTTTGGTGTGCCTTTGTTCAATAGGAGAGTTCAAGTGGCCTCTCTGGAGCAGTTTGTTAACCTATTTTTCCAAACTATGTCTTCCCTAAACTGTGAATTATTATCTCCCAACCTGAACAGCATTTCCTATACACATAGAAAATTTGAACAAATTAAATAAAAAATGTCTTCTTGGTTTGTCTTCTACAATGATCAATTTCCAAACTTGCCTGTGTGCCAGCTGACCTTTCACATTTTCCACTCCAGCCTTGTCTCTGAGAATCAAGCCCCATCAGTAACTTCGTAATTGCAACAGACTTCTGTTTATTCTACAGATATTTATCTTTAAAACTAATTCACTTTATTGTGTATGTATGGGAATTGTGTGGGGGTCTTTTTCCTTAGTTTAATTTTAAAATTAAGCCCAATTCTGAAACCAAGTAGGCTGTGTGCTGTGCTACTTTTAACTATGTATAAAAATATAAAAAACATATTTGGAGAAAAATGTTTCACTCTGAACAGATTCATTGAGACTGCTTGATCTTTGGCATGTGATGGGTGGACCTTAGTGTCATTGCTGGGTATATACTGGGGATGTCCCTGAATGCTGTTTACCTTGGTTTTGGCTTCAATATCTGCATTGTACTCAAGCGGTTTCCTGTCAATTGTTGTGTTTCCTGGGATGATCACTGGTCACTATTCTTGCAAGGAGAATGCACTGCTGACACTCGAGTATGTGTGAGTGTGTGTGTTTGTGTGTTTGTGTGTGTGTGTGTGAATACTAAAATATTTACAGTGAATGTATAAATCAGAGGGCCAGTGAGAGGGCTAAGGTGATAAAGGCACTTGCCAGGATGACTGACAATTGGAATTTGATCCCTGAGACTGAAATGGTGAGAGGAGAGAACTGACTGCTATAAATTATCCTTTGACCTCCACACTTCTGCTACACACTTGTTTCCTGCCTTCCCTCATCCACCAAATAACTCAGGACCAGGGTGTCCTCGAATTGACAAAGACCAGCCTGCCTCTGCTTCATGAGTGCAGGGATTAAAGGTGGGCATCACCATGCCCAGCCTGCTATTGATGTTCTTCCTGCCTATATGTTCTCTGGGTTTCAATGTGTCAAACTGGCAGGCTGATGAGGACTGTTGTCTAGGGAGTAGCAGACATGTTGATGCTGGCTACTTATAACAACTTATGATATCTTGGCTTACACTCTCATCATCTGCATTACAATCATATTCATTCTGGGGTCTGGAAAGATGGCTCAGTAGTATAAACACTTATTGCTCTTGTTTTATTCTTATAAAACCCTTGTTACTCTTGCAGAGGGCCTGGGTTTGATTCACGGCACCCACTTCTTGTCTGACAACCATGCAGAACTGCAATTCCAGGGGATCAAATGCCTTCTTGGATGTCTGTGGGCTGCACACACACACAAGGTGCACAGAGAGAATGCATGCAAAACTTTTAAACACATAAAATGAATCAATTTAAAATATACAGGTATGTGGGGTACATTCATGTTGACATGAGCTACCCGAGTCTCCATTATTTATACTCTTCATTTCTATGAGATCCTCTCTCGGTGTTGCAAGTTGCTCAACTTTTGATTTTTTTCTCCATAGTCTAATTTACTATCACTTACCCCTTAAAACAGTGATTTTCAACCTGTGGGTCAGACCCATTTGGTAATCATAGGACTCTTATGTACAAAGGTCACCTAAGACCTTCTGAAAATACAGATATTGATATTATGATACATAACCTTAGCAAAATTACAGTTATGAAGGAGCAACGAAAATAATTTTATGGTGAGGGTCACCACAACATGAGGAACTGCATCAAATGGTCACAGCATTAGGAAGGGTGAGAACTACTGCCTTAGAAGGTCATTAGGTTGGGTGTTCTCAGAAGTGAGGTTATAAAGGAGGTGAAGGACATATTCCAGGCTGGGTTCTTCTTCTCTGACACTATTTGCAATAATGTAGACATAGGAACACAGAAGCATCATTCCTCTCACAAGTATATATGTTAGTTTTCAAATTAGTGGGAATTACCACTAAGTATTTTTTTTTTTATATTGAAGCTATCAGTTATTACCTCTCCCAGAGAAAGGAGGTTGACTTCGGTTTTAATTTTTTTTTAATGCCCAGGTCTTGCTATCATCAGAAAGATGTTTTTCTGTTTTCTGCAATGGAAAGGTAGAGGATTAACTTTCTTGGTATGGTTCTGAAATTAATTCTTTTGTTTTGGGGTGCGCAATTTTGAAACTACTTTATTCCTTAGCAGGTACTAAAATTTAAACATGGAAAGTAGAAACTCTCACTTAAAAGTGAAATATCTCCAAATATGCTCATGTTTTTACAAATTACTACAACCTCATCAAGAACTAAAAGGTAGCCGGGCAGTGGTGGCCCACACCTTTAATCCCAGCAATCGGGAGACAGAGCCAGTCCGATATCTGTGAGGTCGAGGTCAGCCTGGGCTACCAAGTGAGTTCCAGGTCAGCCTGGGCTACCAAGTAAGTTCCAGGAAAGGTGATAAGCTACACAGAGAAACCCTGTCTCAGAAAAACCAAGAAGAAAAAGAAAAAAAAAAACCAAACACCAAAACGTAATTATGCTAGCCTAGAGTAAGAGAAAATCATGAACTGAGAAACTTGGCCTTGCCCTATTGCTGAGATGAAACTGAATTCCCTTGGTTTTAGAGTTTCTGATCTTATATGACATGATTATTAATTTTAATTTGGCCTCTTCCGTCAGTGTTTCTCTATCATGGTTGGGAGGCAAAAGTACATGTTATTTTACATTTAGAAATAAACTCTGATGTAATTATTAGTGTTTTCCATATCATAGTACCTATGAAACTGCTTTTGTCCATTGATTGACATTCAAAAGCCATAAATATGCAACTTCTTATTCACACAAAACCTCACTCTAGTGCTCCTGGTACAAGCAAACAGGTTTCCTAACCTCCAGCAGCTCACGGTGATGTCGCTCTAATATGAATAGATAAGTATCTAATTACAACCCTCCAGTATTTTAAATGTTTGCATGTGGCACAAAGAATGTAAGGTTATGTTATTTTAAAACACAGAACAAAAAATCCGGAAGTTAAAGTGGTACTATATGGTAATTGAATCTTCCCTTCTACAACTGCTGGTAAGTGGGGCAAGGATTCCTATTATGTAACTAGGGGAAGTTGTCAACATACTCGTAGGGATTCAAATAGAAAACATGCTGTAATCTCTTCATAATGAAAAGTTTTGATGAGCCAATTACACGTGGCTAAATTTGCACTATTTCCTGCTAGTGTCAATACAGAAGCAAAGAGAAAAAGAGAGGAGATGCTCTCATATGTGATCCTGAAGTAGGAGTTTCCATGGGAAGATAGAAGCTACTTGCCTTTATGCCAAAGGTAAAAGCACCTAGACGATTCCTAGATCACTGAAACAACTGGACCCATTAAAATGTATGCAGGTGTGTTACCACAGTCGTGTTTTCAAATCACTCTAAGGTGTATTTATTTCTGCACAACATCCTTGGTCAAACATGAAACATCTAATCCATGAGGACTGACCTTTGTCTTCTTATCACTGTCTTTCTAGTCCATTCCTTTATTGGGTCACCACTACCTACAAGGACTTATTGCTCACTTACAAGTTATCAAGTGATGGTTCACACCAACAAAATATTTTTCTCTGGCCAAATTTTCATACAAAACTGAGGTAGGGAAACTACTGCTGCATTTTAACAACATTCATAAGAAAATGAATTTCACAAAGGATCTCTTTACCACAGTAAGCGATGGAGGGCCATTATCCTCTGGGACAGGTGTGAGAGCATCAGGTTTTTCAGGGAGCCTTTAGGAAAAAAAACATGCAATAATGGGTGGATTTGGTCCTTTGACCGACTCTATTGAAAGATTGGTTACCTGCATATTAAGCAACATTTTTGCATTAGGTATTTCAAAATACAACCGAATTTTACAGTTTTGTGTTGCTTTTGTGAATTTCAACTTAACTCAATCTATAAAACATTCAGTGAAGACTCACTCTTAGTTCTATTTAAAAATCAAAATCAAAACAGTCAGTGGCCTGGGAGAGGCCTCAGTCAATAAGAGTGCTTGATGCCCACACACAACAAACTGAGTTTGAATGATCATCAACCACATAAATAGCTGGGCATGGACACATGCACTTGTAACCCAGTCTGTGGGTGGAAGAGACAGGGTATCATTTGGGCTTGTTGGCTGCTAGAGCTGCTCCAGGTTCAGTCAGAGACCTTATGTCAAGTGGGTAAGTGAGAGAATGACACAAGAAACCAATATCCTCCTCTTCTCTTCATGTCGCACACAGACATAGGCAAACCAGGCAACACACATCTATGCACACTAGAGACAGGATGGTGGTTTTTGCACACACTTTGTTCTGATGGTTGCAGTAACTAACTGATGGCTTTGTGGTTGTGTGCTCTAGCACTGACTGAATGCTCCCTTTTCATTCTTCTCTAAAGTACCACGGCCTCTTTTCTGTCAAGAAACTTTTAGGCATTTCATTGATTCTCATCATCTCTCCCAGCATAGTTTGGTAGAAAATGAAATACGCTCTATCTCTAAGCAACAAGCTGCCAACAATCTCAGAAGTCACTCCTTTTTTGGTGCTTTGAAGCTGCTTTTTCCACCACCCCCACCCCCACGCAGGCAGGCACACAGGGACAAGGAAGTGGGGTTCTTCTACATCCTTTGTTCTAATTGCTGCAGTAGGTATATTTTATAGTTGTATATGTACATGACCAGTTCCTTTATTACTCCTGGTTCATCCATCCTGTCCTGAGCCTATAGCACAAAGTCCCTTCTCTGTTCTCTAAGAGGTAGACTTGGTGGAACAAGAGAGCAACTCTTGCCTTTACTCTCACAAGCCAACATATGGTTGACAGGTTATAGGTGGCCTTGTATTTGTTGTTGTTGTTACCTGTTTGCTAGTAGAAGCCAGACCATCACCAAATGTTGCCGTTTAATGTGAAGTCTCAGCCTGTTTCAAAACTCATGGGAGGGGAGCACAGTCTCTCTGTCTCCTGTCCTTCCTGGCTATGTCTAAGCTCTAGGTGCCTGGGGTTTGTAGTTGGAGAACTCTGATGCAATAGCTGTGTTTTTCTTGCTTCCATGTTGGGCTTCACCCAGTTGAGTGAACCTTCTCTACAGAACCATGTCTGAAGGCTACTGCTGATGGGATCCCCAGCAGAGCCAAAAACCTTGAGTCTTAGTTCTTTATACTCATTGTGGATAACTGTTCCTAACCATGACTGCTGTTTCAGGAGTGTGGGTGCACAGATTGACATCTGACCAACACAGCATTGAGACATTTCAGAGAGAATCCACCCCCCCCCCCAAAAAAAAGAAAAGAAGTAGCGAAAAAAACAAAATAGTATCTGGTAATAGCATTTAACCTTCACTAAAAAATACTAAAATGATCACAAATTTCACTGTGATAAATTAAGTTGAAATTTTTCAAATTAAACAACATTAATGTGGTTCCCCTAACTAGTAGAAAATCACAAATCAAATCAGATTTTGAATGATGAACTGTTGTTTTTAAATGGGAAGCTGAGCCCTGACGCACACTGTTCTCTTGCTTTGTTTTGTTTTGTCTTGGCTGGAACAGTCCCTTTGCCAGCTCATACTATGTGCTTATGAGTTGAAGCCAATCTTCCTCCTACCATTTTAGTATTCCTTACTTAAAGAATTGTCACTCTCAAGAACAGGACTAAGATTGTAAAAAACAGGACACATTACCTATTTGACTCAACCTGGTCCTCCATTGAAAACTGGGCCATCTCTTGTTTTGCTTTAGAAGAAGCCATTTTAATTGCTGTCAACCCACACTGTAAAGAAAAAAATTACACTTTATAAATCAACATGCTTCTCAACTGAAAATTTATCAGAGATTCTGTAAAGAATCAGTCATAAAGGACAGATTTTCCTTCATCCCTTGCTGCACATTCACACACACACAGCTGGACCCTTCCTTATGACACACCATTGCCCTGTCCAACATTGCCTGTGAGCACCCCTCCTCAACAGAACTCTCCACAAACACTCACTGGTTCCAAGCTTCTTAGCTCCATGGAGATGTGACTCCATTGCCCCAACCCCATTATGTGGCATCTAGGTTTGGTGTGCCTTTGTTCAATAGGAGAGTTCAAGTGGCCTCTCTGGAGCAGTTTGTTAACCTATTTTTCCAAACTATGTCTTCCCTAAACTGTGAATTATTATCTCCCAACCTGAACAGCATTTCCTATACACATAGAAAATTTGAACAAATTAAATAAAAAATGTCTTCTTGGTTTGTCTTCTACAATGATTAATTTCCAAACTTGCCTGAGTGCCAGTTGACCTTTCTCATTTTCCACTCCAGCCTTATCTCTGAGAATCAAGCCCCATCAGTAACTTCGTAATTGCAACAGACTTCCATGTTGGGCTTCACCCAGTTGTGTGAACCTTCTCTACAGAACCATGTCCAAAGGTACTGCTGATAGGTTCCCCAGTAGTGCCAAAAACCTTGACTCTTATTTCTTTATACTCATCGTGGACAATTGTCCCTAACCATGACTGCTGTTTCAGGAGTGTGGGTTCACAGATTCACATCTGACCAACACAGCATTGAGACATTTCAGACAGGACAAAAAAAAAATGAATGGCATCTGGTAATAGCATCTAAATGTCATGATTGTTCAAAAGCCATTTAAAGCAGAGTGAGTGATCAAATAGACAACATGATTTTGAAAAACTATGTTGAACATAACATTTTAAAGGAAAATATATAAGAAACAATGAAAACACTAAAATGATGACAAATTTCACTGTTAAAAATAATTAAAGGTGAAACTTTTCAAAATAAACAACATCAATGTGGTTTCCTTAACTAATAGAAAATCACCAATCAAATCAGATTTTGAATGATGAACTGTTGTTTTTAAATGGGAAGCTGAGCCCTGATGCACACTCTTCTTTTGTTTTAGTTGGAACAGTCCCTTTTTCTAGCTCCCACTCACTATGTGCCTCTGAGTTGAAGCCAATCTTCCTCCTATCATTTTAGTATTCCTTATTTAAAGAATTGTCACTCTCAAGAACAGGACTAAGATTGTAAACAAGAAGAAACATTACCTATATGACTGAACCTCCAAAGGCACATTTGAACCATTCTGTATTAAGAACTCTGCCATTTGCTCTTTTTGCTCAAATAATGCTAGTTTCAATTGTGTCAAACCATACTGTAAAAAAAAATGACACTTTATAAATCAACATGCTTCTCAACTGAAAATTTATCACAGATTCTGCAAACAATCAGTCACAAAGGACAGATTTTCCTTCATCCCTTGCTGCACATTGACACACACACACAGCTGGCCTCTTCCTGTTGACACACCATTGCCCTGCCCAACACTGCCTGTGAGCACCCCTCCTCTCCAGAACTCTCCACAAACACTCACTGGTTCCAAGCTTCTTAGCTCCATGGAGATGTGACTCCATTGCCCCAACCCCATCATGTGGCATCTAGGTTTGGTGTGCCTGTGTTCAATGAGTGATACAAGTTGCCTCTCTGGAGCACTTGGTTAATCTGTTTTTCCAAATTATTTCTCCCCTAAACAGAGAATTACTATCTGTTTATTCTACAGACATTTTCTTTAAAATTAATTTAATTTTATTGTGTGTGTGTGTGTATGTGAAGTATGTGTGGGCCCAAATCCTTGATCTGTTGAATTTTAAAATTAAGCCCTATTCTAAAACAAAATAGGCTGTGCTGTGTTCCTTTAAACTACGTATAAAAAATAAAAAACATATATGGAGAAATGTTTTACTCTGAACAGATTCATTGAAACTGCTTGAGCTTTGGCATGTGATCGGTGAATCAGAGTGTCATTGCTGGAAGTATACTGGGGATGTCGTTGAATGATGTTTACCTCGGTTTTTGCTTCTATGTCAGACTTATAATCCAAAAGTTTTCTTACAGTTGTTTTGTTGCCACTTGAAACAGCGTGGTGCAGGTCTATATTTCCACTTAAAACCCTCAGGTGGGGATCTGCACCCTCAAAGAGTAATATGGACACACACTCCACATTGTCCCTCTGTGTGGCCTATGGGTATTGTATAAAGAAAGAGATCTTCAATTCAAGAAAGTCAAGATAAATATTTCTAAAATTGCATTGAACAGTTATCCTTAGATCAGACAAATTGCTTAGGTTATACATATTATCCCTCTCTTTTTGAGACAGGTCTTCTTAAGAACCCCAGTCTTGTCTAAACTCATAATCTCCCCACCAAAGTTTTTCAAGTGGTAGAATTTCAGGGCTATGCCACAACACCTAGATATTGAAGTATCTCATCAGTACTAGTTGGTTATTGTTGTAGTGAGGGTGGTTGCTTGTTCATTTGTTTTGCTAACTTGACACAGGCTGAAGACTCCTGGAAAGAGGGATCCTTGTTTGAGGAATTGCCTCTATCAGATTGGACTGTGGGAAAGTCTGTGGATCATTTTCTTGATTGAGGCTCATGTGGGAGGGTACATCTTCCTATAGGTGGTGGCACAACTGGGCAGGTAGTCCAGAGTAGTATGAGAAAGCTGAGCAAGCCTTGGAAAAAGCCATGGAAAAGCAGCATTCCCCCAATGATCTCTGCTTCAGTTACTGCCTCTTGTTCCTGATTTGAGCTCCTGCCCTGGTTTCCCTTCATGATGGTCTGGACTGTGATGTGGAATTGTAGGCCAAATAAACATTTCCTCTTCCAAGTTGGTTTTTGGTCAGTGTTTTATCGCAGCAACAAAAAAGCAAACAAGAACAAGATCTAATCCAATTTATACCCAAACTGATGTCCAATAGCTACCTTAATCAAGGGTGTGCAGCCTTCATCATTCTGGACATCAATAGAGGCCTTTTTGGCTAACAACAATTTTACCACATCTGGATGATTGTGTGCACAGGCATAATGGAGTGACGTCCTACAAATTGAGAGGACATTTTAGAAAATTACAGATTACCATAGAAGGCACATTCAACTCTAAATATTAGATAGCAAACTTCATTTCCTTCTAATGTAAGAGAAGTAACTGGGATTTTATTATTTACTTATTTTTCTACTCAAGTATTCATTTGATATGCTACGGATACAGTGCATGGCCGTCCCATTTCAGGTAAGTGCTCTAGCACAAGTTTCATCCTTCCTCAGAGTAGCCCATCTGCATAACAGAACACCCAATAGATTTAACTCAGCTTGGATTTAAATCCTACTCTAATTGCTGTTATAAACTAGGTATATATTATTAGTACCCAGTAGGTAGGATTGCAGGCCAGTGCTGCTGTGCCTATCTTGCTCTTTCTTTCACATTTTAGCATCACTGACATCTCTACCACTTACAATTCATGATATTTTATGACTATAATTGGCAATATTATGTTATATATTAGGCTTTCTATGTGCCCCATGACTCAATTTCCCCATTCACAGGATAGAGATTCAACACTGTAGCTATCTTACATCATGCTACTGTGATGCTTCAATTCATGTCTTCAAGAGGATCGACAAGTGCTTCCAGCACCTGACAGTCAGTGTTTGGTGGATACAATAATGATTAGTCTTTCTACTGATAACAAACACAGTATTTCAATGAAGAGAAATAACAGAATTCTACTTAATGTGCAGACACAAAAATTTTTAATTTAATATTTTAAAACTATATTCCCCAAGATGACCTTGAACTTGGTAATCCTCCCAGTAGGTAGGATTGCAGGTCAGTGCCACTGTGCCGACCTTACTCTTTATTTTACATTTTAGCATTGCTAAAATCTATGCCATGATATTTTATGACTATAATTGGCAATATTTTTAACTTTGATACTATACAACATAAAAGGTTATCATGTAGTTCACTGTGCCTTACATTAAATGAAATATGATACGATCTCAGGCCCATGGGTGGTGCACGCCAGTAGGATTTGCTGAAGAAGGCAGAGGCAGGAGGATCCAAGTAACAGCACCAAATGAAAGGATCAATGGCACTGTTGGTGCAGCTGATTACCAGTGGAAAAGTCACGAGCCAGGGCCACAACTACCAGAGTTACAGAGAGCTTTATTGGAAGGAGGAAGGGGATAGGAAAGAGGGTGGCCAGGTTGAGAGAGAGAGAGAGAGAGAGAGAGAGAGAGAGAGAGAGAGAGAGAGAGAGAGAGAGAGAGAAGCTGGGACACAGCAGAAGGAAGGGTGAGATTTTAGCTCTGAGTTCTGACCTCTTGGCTTTCTCTTTTACATTGTTTCTGTGTTTCTCATTTAATAAGATGGTTGGTTACATCTACATATGGCACCCAACGTGACAAGAATCCATTAAAAACCGCTTGGCTTGGCGGCAGTTATTGATTTAAAAATATGTTTCTTTTCAATACCCTTACAAGAAAAAGACAGAGAAAGATTTGCTTTTACAGTGCCTACTTATAATAATTATCAACCGGTTAAAAGATTTCAATGGAGGGTCCTCCCTCAGGGAATGGTGAATAGCCCAACTCTGTGCCAATATTTTGTACAACAGCTATTGGAAGTGATATGTAAAAAATTTCCTAAATCTATAATTTATCATTATATGGACGATATTTTACTAGCTGACTCAAATGCAGATACTTTAGAAAGAATGATTGAAGAATTAAAGAAAATTTTGCCTTGCTGGGGATTACAAATTGCTCCTGAAAAAATACAAAGGGGAGATTCTATTAATTATTTAGGATATAAAATAGAGCTACAAAAAATTAGACCCCAAAAGGTGCAAATTAGGAGAGATAGACTACAGACTCTTAATGACTTTCAAAGATTATTTGGAGATATTTCTCATCTACGAACTATTGTTGGGGTAAAAAATGATGAACTGACTAATTTGTTCAAAACCTTAGAAGGTGACATGGACTTAAATAGTCCAAGAGAATTATCACCTGAAGCTAAAAAAGAATTGGCCTTGGTAGAAAAGAAAGTACATGAAGGGCATGTGGATCGTATTGATCCAAAGCTGGATTGCATTTTGGTTATTTTACCTTCTAGGCGTTCTCCTACTGGAATATTAATGCAGAGGGAAGATATTATATTGGAATGGATATTTTTACCAAATACACCAAATAAAAAATTAAAAACTTACATGGAAAAAAATCTCTGACTTGATTTGCAAAGGAAAATTGAGACTTCGTCAATTAGCAGGAATAGAGCCAGCAGAAATTCTCGTACCATTAACTAAGGAGGACATTGAAAAATTATGGACAGAAAGTGAACCTTGGCAAAGAGCTTGCAGTAATTTTTTTGGGAGAAATTAACAGCAAATATCCCAAAAGCGATAGAATTGATCTTATAAAGAGAGCTGATTGGATCTTGCCTTGAATTGTACGGCAAAAACCCATATCTGGAGTTCGGACATTTTATACAGATGCCAACAAACAAGGAAAGGCAGGTTACAAATCAGAAAATTTAAGTAAAGTGGTTCAAAGTCCGTATAATTCAGTTCAAAAATCAGAATTGTATGCTATTCTGTTGTTATTAATGGATTTTTCAGAACCTCTCAACATAGTAACTGACTCTCAGTATGTTGAAAGTGTGGTGTTACATATTGAGACTGCAGAATTTATCCCTGGTGTTTGAGAATTAACTTCACTATTTATTCAATTACAAGATACAATCAGGAAAAGGAATCATCCTTTATATATAACTCACATTCGATCCCATACTGGTCTCCCAGGCCCTCTAGCACAAGGCAATGATGAGATTGATTAATTATTGATAGGAAATGTGCTGGAGGCCTCAGAATTTCATAAAAAACATCATGTCAATAGTAAAGGCTTAAAAAAGGATTTTTCCATAACCTGGCAACAAGCCAAAGAAATAGTAAAGAAATGTCCTACTTGTTCCTTCTACAATCAAACGCCATTACCAGCAGGATGTAAACCAAAGGGTACTCAGAGAAATGAAATCTGGCAGATGGACGTTTTTCACTTTGCAGAATTTGGAAAATTGAAATATGTACACCACACCATCGATACTTATTCAGGATTTCAATGGGCAACTGCTTTGAGTTCTGAAAAAGCTGATTCTGTAATCACTCATTTGCTAGAAGGTATGGCCATCATGGGTATACCTGCACAAATCAAAACTGACAATGCTCCATCATATGTCTCTGTTAAAATGAAACAGTTTTTTTGCTTATTACAATATAAAGCATATTACAGGCATACCACATAATCCTACAGGTCAAGCAGTTATAGAAAGATCAAACAGAACTCTAAAGGATATGCTAAATAAACAGAAATGGGTAACAAAAACCCCCAGAAATAGACTGCATAATGCTCTATTAACTTTGAATTTTCTGAATGCCAATGAGAAAGGAACAACAGCTGCAGAGAGACACTGGATAATAGAAAAAACTACAGAATTAAATCAGCCTATATACTTTAAGGATGTGCTGACCTCAGAATGGAAACCAGGACATGTGTTACATTGGGGACGAGGTTTTCCTTTTGTTTCTACAGGAGAAGATAAGCTGTGGGTACCATCAAAAATGATAAAGGTTCGATTTGAACAACAGAGACCTCTTAATTAGAGGAGATGATAGTTCATCAACCAGCATGAACATCCAATTTAAACTAACTTGTATCAATAACACATGCCTTTTCATTTAATCAGATAATAACTTGCCAAAAAGGAACAGCCCCAAAATTAATCTTGGGGAAAGGTTTTTGTTTTTGTCTTCTAGGAGAATGAAGGTTAAGGAATCCGAAGAACACTGGACAAATGAGACAACTGAAGAAAAGGGACAAATCATCTATCCCAACAGAGTGAAACGGTGTATGGGTATATATTATCTAAAAAATTTTATGTCTTCCTAAATGTTTGTTTCTGCTTTTCTCTAAAGATTTAAAACTATTGGTCTTCTAATAGTCCCAGTTCAATTAAAATTTAAAGCTGACTTTGGAGTTGGAGAATGGCTCTCTCCTTCTTTAAACTCAAGCATGTTGTTAAAAGGAAAATGCAAACTCCCTGTATCATGCCAGAATAAAAGAGCCATCTTCTGCTATGGTACAAGACAAAAGCCAAATTAATTAAGGGACTATTCTATTACTAAACTCAACTCTTTGATCCTATTCTGATTCTTTAAACTTTTCTTAAAGTATGAATTTTATATCAAAATTTACAAGATTAATATATATATAGATATATAGATATATATTCATTTTAAACTTTGTTAAGATATGAATGGTCATATAGAGTACTAACTAATTCTAGAAAAAAAAAGGCTTCAATTACCTGCATATATATGTCTTTGTGTTCGAGTCTCTTATCAGTTTTCTGCAGGAAATCACGGCCAGGCCTAACATCAACTGAAGTCTCCAAAAAGAAGATGGGGCCCCACAACAACAACAATTCCACGTGGACAATAATAATATCATTAAGCTGACAAACATCATCCACAGATCAGCTTTGAACTACAAGGTGCTCAGAGCAATTTTGAGATGACTAGCTGAGATGATCCAGTCACAAAGACTACTTGAATAAGGACTTGAGATAAACCCTGAACTTTGGCATTATACACAGACTGGATAATGAAGGATATAGTTACCTTTCCTAGAATTTGACAATTAACCTAAAATTTTTCTTTCAGGATAAAGAAAACTTCGCCCATACCCAGCAGGAAGCAATTTTAAGAATACGATGCCCACATTCCCAAAGAGGTGGTGTGGGGCGAGTGGTTTTTTGGTCTTTTTAATGGGTTTTGGGTCTGGGATAATTTTCAGTGTTTAGGGGGATTGGTTACAAGTTATTGTCAAGGGTTAGGAAAAAGGCTAAGCAAGGGAGATTAAATTTAAGGTTCTTATGAAAGAAAGAAAGAAAGAAAGAAAGAAAGAAAGAAAGAAAGAAAGAAAGAAAGAAAGGAAGGAAGGAAGGAAGGAAGGAAGGAAGGAAGGAAGGAAGGAAGGAAGGAAGGAAGGAAGAAAGAAAGAAGGAAAGAAAGAGACAATTACTAGTTTTAAATACTTTACATTGGATTGGATTGTTTTATATTATTAAAAAATTTGAAATTGATATTGTTAGAAAATGCTATATGTATATTTCTAATTGTATTTATACCATTCATTTCACAATGTAATGCAATTTTCTGATCCTTGAATGTTATTATTACCAACTATTAGGTTATAAAGAAATGAAAGTTAGTAGTTAGACATAATAGAACTTGTAGTCATATTAGATATGTTTTAAAAATTGAGCAGAGCTCTATGGTTCTATGGGTTGTGGTCTGATTGTTCATTTTATATCTAGAATCCACCAATGAGTGAGTACATACCATAACTGTCTTTCTGGGTTTGGGTTACCTCACTCAGGATGATAGCATGGAGGTCCCTAGGATGACTGTGGCATATAATCAATTTCAGTTTTACTCAATTATTGAAAAAAAATAGCCAAATGAATGGAAACACATGAACTATGAACCAAAGGCTGAGGGGCTCCCAGCTGGATCAGGCCCTCTGAATAGGTGAGACAGTTGATTGGCTTGATCAGTTTGGGAGGCATCTAGGCAGTGGGACCAAGTCCTGTGCTCATTACATGAGTTGGCTGTTTGAAACCAGGAACTTATGCAGGGACACTTGGCTTAGTCTGGGAGGAAGGGACTGGACCTCCCTGGACTGAGTCTACCAAATTGATCACAGTCCTCGGGGGGAGGACTTGTCCTGGAGGAGGTGGGAATGGAGGGTGGGCTGGGGGTAAGGGGAGGGCATGGGAGGGGGGAGAATAGGGGAACCCATGGCTGATATGTAGAACTGAATGGTATTGTAAAATAAAAAATATATATCACAAAAAAAAAAGAAAACTAAAAAAGAGAAAAAAAAAATTGAGCAGAGATGTTTTAGACAGGTCATCTTCAAACCCTTCAGAGATCTACAGAATATGGCATTTAAAATGTTTTAATAACTTAGAAAATTTTTCTTTTTTGAGACATGTCAGCTCCTGGCAGTACCAATCTACTTCAGAGAAAATATGGGCATTGAAGAAACTGCATATGGAGTCAACTTTCATTGTGGCAAAAGTTAGCCACTGGACAACAAAGTATCCTCGAATCAACAGGACAAAATGGACAGACAGAACATGAAACAAAGGACTACTGATTCTTGCCAAAACAAGAGTGGTTATGGCTTTATCAAAAGGCATCTTCTGAGGCCAGGACAATATCGCCCCATCCCTGAAGTGGCCTTCGCAATCCGGAAAAGGTACAGTGTCCATTTCCTCGAAGGCAGCTTAACAGGCAGAGGGCCGATGGATTCTGTTGTGCAATGGAACAGCAGCTGAAAGCTCACGCCTCTCAATAGTAGACTGGCACTTAATAGAGGGATGTGGAGAAGAAGGGGAAGCTGAGATGAAGCCATATATACACAGCCAAGAACAATGGACAGCTGAATTAAAAAACTGTCAACAATTTCCAGAATTTAAAATCCTGAATCATGATAGAACACTAGTGGAATTCAGGTGTTTCTGGTATGTGGACTGCTCTCACCCAATGTGAGGTTGAACTGTTGATCTTGTGTACATCCTACTTCACAAATGAGTCTGTCAGATACACTAAGCCTATAGGCTGAAGATGATGCCCCAACACTTGCGGAGAAACCTCAGGTGACTGCCCAGGCAGCTGGCTGTTTCTGTCAACTCACAAATTTTTTGGAAGTTGCTTGCATGCACTTCCTGTTTTTATTTTTGTTAGCTAATATTATTCCCTTCTTGGGTCTCTGAGGGAGTTGAAGATTAGTTAGTTATGGTTGAAGATTAGTTAGTTATAGTTGAAAATTTATTAGGATAGAAAGTGCATTAGATATATCTTGGATTTACCAAAATAGGATAGATAATGGAATCATTTTCTCTGATTTGTCAAATACCTGTTTAGGTATTTATTACTTGTATATATTGTATATACTTATTGTACTTTTGTATATAGTTTTTCTTTTGTTAGTTATAACCTTTTGCTTTTTTTTCTTTTATTAAAATAGAAAAGGGGAAATGTGGTGGTATTCCAATTGTACTGAAATGTGATTTTGATTGTATGTTAATAAATAAAGTTGCCTGGGGGTCAGAGCTATTAGAGCCATAGAGTGTGGAGGTGGTGGCACACGCCTTTAATCCCATAGATCTCTGTGTGTTCAGGGATACAGTCAGCATTGGAGACATATGCCTTTAAGACCTATGGGGCTGTACATTCAGACAGTGACTTGGCAGTCACGTGTTTGGGTTTACAACCAATGACAAGGCAGAATGACTAGAAAAATGACTTACACACAGGAAATAGCTCTCTTTTCGGGAAGCTGGGACACAGCAGAAGGAAGGGTAAGATTTTAGCTCTGAGTTCTGACCTCTGGGCTTTCTCTTTTACATTGTTTCTGTGTTTCTTACTTAATAAGACAGTTGGTTACATCTACAGATGGGAATCATAATTTGGTGGAACATTTTATTGCTCACCTCCTTTGAACTTTGTAGGTTGCATCCGGGATCATGAAACCTTGTCCTCAAGGAGGAACATGTTCAGGACAGTTGAAGCTGAGAAACCTTGGGGCCCTTCTTTGAAGTGCATGGCATCTTCAGAAATAGGGAATTGCACTGTACAAGTTGGATGGAGCCAAGCAAGGCAGTAGCATTGGTTTCTAATGTTTTGGTAGTCTCTTCAACAGCCCTGACTCCAAACTCAAAAAAGGGTTTCTTATGGCTGATGTTGCAGCCTTTTTTAGGTGGCCCCTGTCTCTTGGATGGAGTATTGTTAACACAGATCAGGAAATGTTGTTTAAGTAACATATGTGGATTTATATGCAGACTTACATATATCATCACATGGGGGTAGTTAATAGTGTGATTCCTGATGATTTACTCTTTTGGTATTTAATCCAAACATAGAGAACCTCTTTCCCATTTCCTTGACCTTATAGCTTACTATTCCCCTCTCTATGAATGCCTGATCCTTACCCCAGAAATCATGGTTTTTTTTTTTTACTTTTCTGGTTTTTGAAATTACTCTAGAATATGTGCTCATGTCTGAAGCATTAGAGCTAGAAGAATAAGAGGAAAGAGAACTTTTGACCTCTGTCTTTCTGGGCTGGGGGTTACCATATTCAATTTGGCTTAATGCAATACCATCCATTTACCTGTAAAGTTCAGGATTTCACTTTCTTTACAGCTACATAATATGTCACACTGGTTTTTATCATATTTTTTTAAATTATCTATTCCTCAGTTCAGGGTCATTTAGGGTGTTTCCCAATTGCATGTGTTCCCACCACCAAACCAAGGACTACAGGCATTGCCAGATGAAAAATTAGCTGTTGATGTAAGGCCAGCTTCCAACAGCTCAGGAACTGAAGAGAAAGCATGAAGCAGGTGACAGCACACAACTGAGATTTTTGTCTAAGGGAGTCAAACTTAATACTCTGGGGCCATTGAAAAGGAAACACAAAGACACACGCATACATACACATCTTCAAAATGTCAGGGTCTCTCTTCATTGTATTTTCTTTTACCTTTTTTCCTGATGTCTTGCTTCAGACTCTTTCATGGTTATTTCCTTCTAACACCTTCCTGATATCTTCCTTCCCTCATTCTTTATTTTCCCCCAATAGCTTACATAACCCCCTCAAAATCTTTCAAGCAGTATTAAAATTACAATGTGGGTACATTCCATTGTTCAACTGAATGGTTACAATGAATACTGGTAAGAAAATAGCATGTTTCTCATTTCCCTGATATGATTAAACATTTTATATATTTCAGGTGAAAAAAAACTAATTATTCCCAAAGACCCACACATATTAATGTCTTAGCAATGGGCTATAGATTAACAAAGTGTAAGGAAGGTATCTTTTTCAGCCAGTTTTCTTTTTACTAGCAGGCTTCATTTCATGGTTACAAAGAAAGGATCAATCAATAATCTTTTAAAAAATCTGAAAAAAAAATCACAATTCTAATCTTTTATATGTGTAAGGCAACCACTCATCGCTATTTTAAATCCCTAGGGTGCATACTCACTCATTAATACATTTTTATTAAATCGTATGAGAAGATGAGAGCATAAATGGGTACGAGGAATTAATCACCTCTCACCAAGTCTGAAAGTTGCTTTTCTAACCTTTAAATTGTCCCCCAAGACTTTCTACATTAAAGCCATTAACAAAAACAACTTAACCTGATTTTATAAACAATCTACTTGTCTAAGTTCTTTCTAAGAGTGGTGGTTGAATCATTCATTATTATTTTAAGCACCCGTGACAATGCCCAATGAGGTGAGAAGCCTTAAGAGTTTTCATACAATTCAGAGGTTATGAGGGACATTGTGACAAGGAGGATAACAAGTGGAGCTGTGATCTGTTAACAGGCTAAGTCCTCAGTACGCAGTCCTCGGGGCTCTGCCTCTCCAAGCTCATTTGGCATGATTTTGCTAGTGGCCAGCCTGTGCTCTGAGTTCCAAGGCTGCTTACTGTTCCTCTCATATGCCACCAACAATTAGCATCTCACAGGGATGAGCTCGCTTCATGGTTTTCCAATAGAACAGCATAGTCTTCTTGATGTCACATATACACAAATGACAAAAATCAGACTGACAGATAAAAGCATTTAAAAATAATGATAGAAAAAATGCTATCAACTTGAGCGTGAAGGGGACAGACCTGGGCTCAAGGGATGGTATCAGAGAGGTGATGGGAAGAAGCATGTGAGGGGAGATTACATGATGTAATTCTAATTCAATCAAAATATTTTTAAAATTATAAACTTTTAAGCCAGGTGGTAGTGGTGGTGGTGGTGGCGGCGGAGGCGGCGGCGGCAGCGGCGGAGGCAGCGGCGGCAGCGGCACATGCCTTTAATCCCAGCACTCGGGAGGCAGAACCAGGTGGATCCCTTTAAGTTCGAGGCCAGCCTGGGCTACAGGTGAGTCCCAGGAAAGGCACAAAGCTACACAGAGAAACCCTGTCTCAAAAATCCAAAAACAACAACAACAGCAAACAACAACCCCCCCCCCAAAAAAAACAGAATAAAACAAACAAACAAAAAACATTTAACCTAAAAAAAAAAAACATCCTATAGTAAGGGCCACTACGGAAACTGCAAGGGAGAATTTATGGATTAAAAAACAAAATTTTGAGACTTAATAGCTACGTTCCAGAATATCAAGAATTTAAAAGAGGTTCCTGTTGTAGGTTAACCATAAAACAGTTTTGACATTTTAACAAATCCAATACTGTTAATAAACATATTTCTAAAAAGGGTTTCACAGTCACTCAAAAAGAATTCTTATTCACTAGTGTGTCAGAATTTTATATACTACATTTGATCCTTAACTGTCTATCTGAGTATTAATTTTCTGATTCATAGCAATTTGGGAAAAACTATTAATGAGGTCTGCTCTTGTTATATGATAGATCTTTCCTGGTAAGATGTGAATCTACTCACTCAAAATGTGGATTGAAAACAGAACCAAGAATAGATAGTAATGAAGTGTGTCTTGTTAAATCAATAAACTTATTTGGGTTACCTTAAGGAATATGGAAACAAGTTGGTAACAGGAGCAAATCAGACTACAAAATAGTAGTCACCATAAAACTCCAGCCCTGCAGGGACAGGGCTTACTAAGCCTGGACACACAGAATGCACTGCACACCTGGAGGTAGATCCAGAGGTTGTAGGACATCCATTCTTGGAGATTTAATCAGTGCCTCCGCTGAGGAGCATGGCTGAGCCCCATTTCTTTAGGGTTTTTAGGATAGTGAATCCTGTCAGTTTTTTGACTTCCTGAAATGAATGAGAGGTGCGTATTTCCTGATTAATCAGCTTCCATTCAGAATGGAAGGTTTAAGTCTCCAGGGAACTGATATAACACAGTATAGTCTAGAGGCTTCTTCATTTTTCATTTGTATACAATTTTTGAGATTGAAGAAGTAAAAGTAACATGTTTCAATGAGAATTGTCCTACATTGTCACATTTTCAAAATTTTTCCTCAGTATAAACTCTCAACATTTTGCAAAATTTGTAAACTATTAAAGGTTTCCACAAATATCCCATGTTTCTTTTGTATGAAGATGCAGTGGCCTTTAAGAACAGAACTTTGGACAAATCATATACCACACTATTTACGATGTAAACTTTCCATTCCAGTATGTTTTTCAAGTATTCTTAGACGCTAGACAAAGACAGTCTTTGCCACATTCACTACTCACAATTTTCTCTCCTGTATGAATGATCTGATGTTGCTTAAGGCTTGAACCCTGTGTAATGGATTTTTCACATTCACTATATTTCTAAAGCTTCTTTCCTGTATGAATTCTTTGGTGATTTCTAAGACTTGATATATGTACAAAGGATTTCTCACATTCAGTACATTTATGAGGTTTCTTTCCTGTATGAACGATCTGATGCTGTGTAAGATTTGAAAACATTCTAAAGAATTTCCCACATTTACTACATTTGAAAGGTTTCTCTCCTGGATGAATTCTCTGATGTTCTTTAAGGGAAAAGGAACGTGTAAAGGTTTTCTCACAATCACTACATTTAAATCGTTTCTCTTCTTCTTGACTTCTCTGATGTACTTTGAGATCTGAGGCACGTGTATAGGATTTCTCACAATCAGTGCATTTGAAAGGTCTCTCTCCGGTATGAATTCTCTGATGTGCTCTAAGACGATCAGCACGTATAAAGGATTTCTCACAATGATTACATTTGAAATATTTCTGATTTCTATGAATTTTCTGATGTGTCACAAGTTACTCTTTCTGGATAAAGCATTGTTCACATTTACTACATTTGTAAGGGGCCTCTCTATAATGGGTTTTATTATGGTTTTTAACCTGATGTAACAGGGAAAAGCACATTCCACATTCTTTACATTTGTAGTATTTCATTCTAAAATGAGATCTATAATGTTTACTGAGACTCCAGCATGATATGTAGCATTTTCCACATTTCCTGCATTCGTATCCTTCCTGTACAATAGAGATTTGTTTTGGCATGAGTGTATGTTTAGAGTCAAATGATTCATCATAGTCTGTAGCATTGTGTAGTTCCTTTGTAGTGTGAATTCTTTGACTTGTCGCAGAACACAAATTCAAATGTTTCCCGCAGTCTTTAGGTTTGCCAGTTTCTTCTCCAGTGTTCCCACTTTTATGATTCTTTGGGTTTGTTGATTCAATAGAGGCATTCCTGTGGTTACCACATCCGTACTTGTTGCAGTTCTCTGTAAGATTACTTGTGTTATTAGGTATACAAGGAGAGAATTTTTGGGCCATTTTGCCAATCTCATTAAATTTATGAGACTTCTCTTGGAAAGTCACAGGATGGTAGACCATGTGTTTTGATCCTTGATTCAAGATATTCATATATTTCCCCCATATATGGTATTTCTCTAGAAAATGAGTATAAATATGGCTTATAGGGATTGATGAATATTTACAGATTCAAATACTGATGTTTTGTTAAGTTCTATAAGACAAATTACCTAGAAATTCTTAAAAGCAGAGTTCTCAGAAGAGGCCATTTGTGTTTCACTATTATTAGATGCATGCTCAGAACCAATCTAATTGTCATCAAACACTGAGGACTGATAGTAGCCACCTCATTTTTATATAAAATGCAAACCTTGTAGAAGTTGGGACAAATAGATTATTGAGCAATAGTGCATTAAAAATGGAGCTCTCTGTAAGACATGTGGGTGGGTTTTTATTTTCTTACTGTTTATGTTTTTGAGAGGGTCACACTGTACAGACTGGGTCATCTAAGAACACATTAAGTAACCAGATGGGCAAGGAACTTACCATATCCTCTTACCTCATCCCCCCTAGGGCTAAGATTAAAATTATGCTGTCCTGTGCTCCCAGGATTAAATAGACAGACAATACCTCAAAAATAAATAAACAAATGAATTGAATAAAACCAGCAAAATATTCATTAAAAATTTTTTCCTCCATTTAAAAACACTCTACATTTCTTAAAATTCAGAAAGAGGTTTAATCTGACATTAATATCAATGCATTCAAATCACTACGTATATTATAATGCATTTCCTTGCTCTGAAAATTCAACATTCTTAAAATTTGTAGTTTTCATTAAATACTAGGTAAGAGGAGTATACAGACCACACAGTATGTAGCATTGGTTGTGTTTTCAGAGAACAAAGAAAAGTATAATGGAAAAAATATAACAAAGTTATGTTTATTACCAGAATTTTCCCCATTTCTGATAGTCTCTAGGTTGTTTACAAAGCAAGTAAATACCATGGATGATGCAGACATTACTAAAGAAGAGAATTCTTAGCAAAAAAAAAAAATAGATTGCTGTAATTCTCAAATATCACATCAATGCACAAGTCCCTCTAATAGGACCCTAGACATTCCCATTCCTCCTGGAAGATGTCCACAGTCACATCCCTGAATTTCCATAGACCCTCTAATGCAAAATTATTCATTAACCATGTGCTACTGGTTAATACATTCCTAAAAAAAAAGAGATCTAAGGAAAAAGAATGTTTTGGGATGTAAAAGATCCATGCCCATTAATCATTTAGATAAACATTTTCTGGAGATGTTTTAAAAATGGTTTCAGAAGAGTACTAATTGGTCTTCTAGAGGTCACCCATTCAGATCCCAGCACCCACATGACAAACCCGGCCCTACAGAAAGCACTGGAAGGAAAATTCCAACCTAAGGAATTCAGATACACTCTCAAAAACACAGGCATAGAGAAGTACACACACTACCACTAAAAGATAACAGGAATCAACAATCACTGGTCATTAATATCCCTTAATAGAAAATGAATTAATTCACCTATAAATAGACACTGGCTTACAGAATGGATATGAAAGCAGGATGCATCTTTCTGCTGCACACAAGAAACACACCTCAAATTTAAAGATAGACACTACCTAAGAATAAAAGGCTGAGAAAAGACTTTTCAATCAAAAGTTATTAAGAAACAAGTGGGTATACCCATCCTGATATCCAGCAAAACAGACTTCAAACTAAAATCAATCAAAAGAGATCAAGAAGGGCATTACATACTCATCACAGAATAGATCCACCAAGATGAAGTTTCAATTCTGTACATTTATGCCCAAACACAATGGCACCCACATATGTAAGAGAAACATTACTAAAGCTTAAACCACATATAAAACCCCACATATTAATAGTGGGAGATCTCAACACCCCATTTTCACCACTGGACAGATCTGCCAGATCAAAACTTAACAGAAAAATAAGGACTTAACTAATGTTATGACTCAAATGGACTTAATTGATATCTACTGAAATTTCCATCCTAACAAAAAAACAATATACCTTCTTCTCAGCACCCCATGGAACCTTCTCTAAAATCAACCACATACTTGGCCACAAAACAAATCTCAACAGATTCAAAACAATTGGAATAACCTCTTGTGTTCTATCAGACCACCAAGGTTTAAATTTAGATTTCAACAACAAAAACTAGAGAAAACCTACAATCTTATAGAAACTAAATAATGCTCAACTGAATCACCAATGGGTTAAGGGAGAAATAATGAAAGACATTAAGATCTTCCTAGAGATCAGCAAAAATGAAGATACCACATACCCAAACTTATGGGACACTAGGTGCTAAGAGAGAAATTCATAGCATTAAATGCCCACATAAAGAAGTTGGAGAAATCTCACACTAGTGACTTAACAGCACACCTGAAAATTCTAGAACAAGATGAAGCAAAGTCTCCCAGGAAGAATAGATGCCAGAAAATTATTAAAGGGAGAGCTGAGATCAATAAAATAGAAACAAAGAGAACAATACAAAAAATTAATGAAACAAAGAGTTGGTTCTTTGAGAAAAATCAACAAGATAAAAAGCCCTTATCCAAACTAACCAAAAGACAGAGAGAGAGCATCCAAATTAACAAAATCAGAAATGAAAAGGGGGACATAACAACAGACATTGAGGAAATCCAGAGAATCATCAGGTCATACTTCACAAACTTCTACTCCACAAAACTGGAAAATCTAAAAGAAATGGACAATTTTCTGGATAGGTACCACATACCTAAGTTAAATCAAGACCAGATAAACTATTTAAATAGTTCAATAACCCCTAAGGAAACAGTCATTAAAAGTCTCCCAACCAAAAAAAAGCCCAGGACCAGATGCTTTCAGGACAGAATTCTACCAGATCTTCAAAGAAGACAATGACACAACAAAGAAAGAGAACTACAGAATGATCTCCCTCATGAACATTGATGAAAAATACTCAATAAAATACTGGCTAACAGACTCCCAAGAACACATCAAAACAATTATCCACCATGAACAAGTAGGCTTCATCCCAGGGATGCAGGGGTGGTTCAACATACGAAAGTCTGTCAATGTAATACACCATATAAAAAAACTCAAAGAAAAAAAAACACATAATCATCTCACTAGATGCAGAAAAGGCATTTGACAAAATCCAACACCCCTTCATGATAAAGGTCTTGGAGTGATCAGGAATACAGGGAACATACCTAAACATAATAAAGGCAATTTACAGCAAGCCAACAGCCAACATCAAATTAAATGGAGAGAAACTCAAAGCGATTCCACTAAAATCAGGAACGAGGCAAGGCTGTCTGCTCTCCCCATACTTATTCAATATAGTACTTGAAGTTCTAGACAGAACATTAAGACATCATAAGGAGATTAAGGGGATACGAATTGGAAAGGAAGAATTCAAGCTTTTCCTATTTGCCGATGACATGATAGTATACTTGAGTGACCCCAAAGATTCAACCGAGGAACTGATACAGCTTATAAACACCTTCAGCAACATAGCAGGATACAAGATCAACTCAAAAAAAATCAGTAGCCCTCCTATATACAATTAACAAACAGGCTGAGAAGGAAATCAGAGAAACATCACCCTTTACAGTAGCCACAAATAATATAAAATACACTAACCAAGCAAGTGAAGGACCTATATGAAAACAACTTTAAGTCCCTGAAAAAAGAAATTGAAGAAGATGTCAGAAAAAGGAAAGATCACTCATGTCCATGGATAGGCAGGATTAACATAGTAAAAATGGCAATCTTACCAAAAGCAATCTACAGATTCAATGCAATCCCCATCAAAATACCAACACAATTCTTCACAGACCTGGAAAGATACTTAACTTCATATGGAAAAACAAAAAACCCAGGAAAGGCAAAAGAATCCTGTACAATAAAACAACCTCTGGAGGCATCATTATCCCTGACTTCAAGCTCTACTATAGAGCGACAATAATAAAAACAGCTTGGAACTGGCATAAAAACAGACTTGTGGACCAATGGAATCAAATTGAAGACCATGACATTAATCCACACACCTATGAACATATAATTTTTGACAAAGAAACCAAAACTGTACAATGGAAAAAAGAAAGCATCTTCAACAAATGGTGCTGGCATAACTGGATATCAATGTGTAGAAGGCTGCAAATAGATCCATATCTGTCACTGTGCACAAAACTTAAGTCCAAGTGAATCAAAGACCTCAACATAAATTCACCTCCTTGAACCTGCTAGAAGAGAAAGTAGGAAGTAGTCTTGAATGCACTGGCATAGGAGATCACTTCCTAAATATATAACACCAGTAGCACAGACACTGAGAGAAACAATCAATCAATGGGACCTCTTGAAACTGAGAAGCTTTTGTAGAGCAAAGGATATGGTCAACTAGGCAAAGCAACAGCCTACAGAAAGGGACAAGGTCCTCATCAACCCCATATCAGACAGAGGACTGATATCCAGAATATATAAGGAACTCAAGAAATTAGACATCAAAATGCCCAACAGTCCAATTAAGAAATGGGCTATAGAACTAAATAGAGAATTCTCAACAGAGGAAACTCAAATAGCTGAAAGAAATTTAAGGAATTGCTCAACATCCCTAATTATCAGGGAAATACAAATCAAAATGACTCTGAGATACCACCTTACACCTGTCAAAATGGCTAAAATCAAAAACACTAAAGACACCTTATGCTGGAGAGGATATGGAGCTAGGGGAACTCTCCTACACTGCTGGTGGGAATGCAAGCTTGTACAACCACTTTGGAAATCAATATGGCGGTTTCTTAGAAAATTAGGAATCAATCTCCCCCAAGATCCAGCTATACCACTCTTGGGCACATACCCAAGGAATGCTCAATCATACCACAAGGGCACTCGCTCAACTATGTTCATATCAGCATTGTTTGTAATAGCCAGAACCTGGAAACAATGTAGATGCCCTTCAACTGAAGAATGGATAAATAAAATGTGGTACATATACACAATGGAATACTATTCTGCAGAGAAAAACAATGACATCATGAGGTTTGCAGGTAAATGGATGGATCTAGAAAAAAATCATCCTGAGTAAGGTAACACAGACTCAGAAAGACAAACATGGTATGTACTCACTCATAGGAGGATACTAGATGTAAAACAAAGAAGACTAGACTGCTACTCACAACACCAGGGAGGCTACCCAGAAAACAGGACCCCAAGAAATACACAGGGATCGCCCAATGACAGAGAAATGGATGAGATCTACATGAACAACCTGGACGTGAGTGGGGGTAATGAAGGACGAGGGTGGAGGGACAGAGAGCTTAGGGGAGCAGGAGTCCCAGCTGGATCAAGAACAGAGAGGGAGAACAAGGAATAAGAGACCATGATAAATGAAGACCACATGAGAATAGGAAGAAGCAAAGTGCTAGAGAGGTCCACAGAAATCCACAAAGATACCCCCACAATAGACTACTGGCAATGGTCTAGAGACAGCCCGAACTGACCTACTCTGGTGATAGGATGGCCAAACACCCTAATTGTCTTGCTAGAATCCTCATCCAATGACTGAGGGAACTGGATGCAGAGATTCACGGCCAGGCCCCAGGTGGAACTCCAGGAGTCCAAATGGCAAAAAAGAGGAGGGTTTATATGAGCGAGAGTTGTTGAGACCAAGGATGGATAAAGCACAGGGACAAATAGCCAAACGAATGGAAACACATGAACTATGAACCAATAGCTGAAGCTATTGGTTCTAGCAGGGAAACCCAGTTCAATTCTATCTACACATGTGGCAGCTAACTACAGTACCTGAATCCAGTGCCAAGTGTTTGGTGCCAACCTCAGGACTCCATATTCACCAGCAGGCATGCAGTACATATAAAAACATGCTGAAAACATTCACATATATAAATACATTTTATTTAAAAGAAAGAAATGGAAACCTGTCCATTGCAACCTCACTTCAGAATCTTCACCTAGGTAATACAGTAACTTTGGGGAAGCAAAACAATAGGATGGGGGAGCTTTCCTCCCCCCAAAAGAAAAGAGAGAAAAATCATTAACAGAGGCATTCACTGAGGCTAGAAAATTGATGGTTTATGCACAGCTCCAAGACAACTCTTTCTAGAAAAGTCTTTCTTTATATTTCACATGATGCAATATCAATATGGGGCCTGCTTTGCTTATAAAATGCACTGTGGTACAATGTCTGAAAAACAAAATGAAGGACAAAAAGAAATTACTAATCTATTGAAAATGTACCCTTGACCATTGGAATTGAGAGAATGATAAGAGCAAAAGATCTCCTGAGACAAATACATTTCAGGTATTCAAATCCCATGTTCCCAGTCCCCAACTCAAACAGAGACCCCCTGCCTGACCAGAGGCCATGCAGGCCACCAAAACTGCAGGTATGCCATCTGCCAGAGGACATTCACTCCCTCTGCAGTTTCCAGACCACTCTACTCTCAAGCCCCTCCCATCTTCACCAAGGTGTCATGTCCCCGCCCACAACTCAGACAGAGACCACCTACTTGACGAGATGTTATGCTGGCCACCAGAAATCTAGATAGGTCACCCACCACAGACCACCTCTACTCTCTCAGTGCCTGCCCGACCTACCCCCAACATTCTTTACCCTCCTCATTACCTTGTCCCAGCTCATGACTCAGGCAGAGACCCCCTGCTTGACCAGAAGCCATGCTGTTTACCATAAGACCAAGTAGGTTACAGGCCAACAATACGCCCCTCATACACTCAGTGCACTTCCCATTCTCAATTCACCCACAACACCTCATCACTGTGTCTGAACCTCCAACTCAGGCGAAACACTGCTTGACCAGATGCCTTCCCAGCCACCAGAAATTCAGCCCTCAACATGAATGAAGGACACATGCTCAACCACAGGCCACAGCAACCTGGAGACCAGAGATAATACAGAAACCAAAAAAAAAAAAAAACCAAAACAAAACAAAAACACCCCTCCAACAAAGATAGTCAGAAACCGACACCTGCACCTATAACCACCACAAACCCAGATGCCTAGATGCCAGCCCAAGAGCACAATCCACAAATGTCAAGGCCACATCACCACCAGAGCCCAGCTATTTTACTATAACAAGTCCTGAATATTCCAACACAACTGAAGCACAAAAAAATAAAGACATTAAAACCAGGTTTATGGAGGTGATAGAAGTCCTTAAAAAGGACATAAATAAATACCTTAAAGAAATCAAGAAAAACACAAACAAAAACAGAGAAAATTAATAAATCTCTTAAAGAATGATAAGAATAAACAGTTAAAGGAAATGAATAAAATTTTTCAAACCTAAAAATGGAAATAGAAACAATAAAGAAAACACAAACTGAAGGAATTCTGGAAATAAAAAAAGGAGTTAAGTAAACAGGAACAAAAGATGCAAGCATCACCAGGAGAATCCAACACATGGATGAAAGAATTCCCATGCAGGGAATGCCCTGGGAAGGAGAAATAGAATAGCTTTGGCCAGTGGACTAGGGGCAGGTGGTAACTGAGAAATGATCTACTTCAAGACCCAGCTTTAATACTTTTGTGTATATACCCAAAGGATGCTCCATCCTACCACAAAGACACTTGCCCAACTAGGCTCATAGCTGCATTATTCACAATGAGCAGAGGTCCAAAAGTTTGCTTTTCTAGCTGACTTCTGCATTCTTCTCATCTGTGCTGGGCTCAGATATCTGGGTCCCAGGGAGGGAGCCTCTGCAGATGGACTTGTCAATGGGGGGTCAGAGTGGCAAGGGTGCACAGCTCTGACTGATCTCTGCTTAAGCCAAGCACAAGAAGCTCCTAGGCTGAGAGAGAGCTGTCTCTGCCTATCACAAGGACGGGGGTGGAGGTGGCAGGCCTGACTGGTGTATGTGATCTGATGATGTTCCTTCTCCCTTCCTTCTTGTATGCCTGTTCTCTGTGATGAAAACTAGACAACTTCAGAGACTCGCTGATTAAATAAACTTTTCCCCCTCGCCAGCTCCTGTGACCTCCCAATGCTTAACCCCTTGGACAGGCTAGGACGCTGGCAGACTGGGTCTAGGGGTTGAACATGGCCCTAGTGTGGACCTGGGTATAAGGGGGAGAAGGAACCCTTCGGCCTCAGAAGGGCTGAAGTTAAAGGACAGGCCTAGAGCCAAGACAGCCAGTGTTGCTCTGATTTAGAAAGGCCATTTTTTTTCTTTTTTGCTCACTTTTTTTTAAGACAAGATGTAGCCCACAGTGACCTCGCATTTCATATGTCCCTAAAGATGACCCTGAATGGATCTTGTTATCTTCACCTATCACGTGCTGGTATTGCAGGTATGCACCTTCGTGTCCTGGATCTGGAGATCAAATCCAGGAGTCTGTGAGTGCTAAACAAGCACTCAGCTAACTGAGCTACACTCCAGCCCCTTCCTAATTTCCAAGTACAGGCAATGGAGTTTCCTCTTCGCTGTTTATTCCCTCCCCCTCCGCACCCCTCCCCCACAACTCTGTCCACAGTTCCTGGAACAAACTGCCAAACTGGCCAGCACCACCCCTAGCTCCCGGCCGTCCTCCCACATCCCTGTGCAGGAAAAGACTGAGACCGGGTTTCTTCCTTACCTTGGCACCAGGCCCTGATGGGGAAACTGCTGGAAGAAATTGAAATATGGCATTGGCTTCTCTTTCAGCCTGAAACCGCCAGAGATTCTGCCAACAAAGGCCCCTTCTCCAGCCTGGCAGGCCTCCTTCCCTATGTGCGGCCCGTGACGTCAGGACGTCAAGGGGGTGGGCCGTGGCAGTGGCAGCTCTGAGATCCCATTCCTTTAAATCAGAAGAGTCTCAGGCAGATCTCTGTGAGTTCGAGGCCAGCCTGGTCTACTGAGTGAGATCCAGGACAGGCACCAAAACTACACAGAGAAACTCTCTCTTGAAAAACAAAAGAACAGCAGGGCGGTGGTGGCGCACGCCTTTAATCCCAGCACTCTGGAAGCAGAGCCAGGCAGATCTCTGTGAGTTCGAGGCCAGCCTGGGCTACCAAGTGAGCTCCAAGAAAGGCGCAAAGCTACACAGAGAAACCCTGTCTCGAAAAACCAAAAAAAAAAAAAAAAAAGAAAAAAGAAAAAAGAAAAGAAAAAGAAAGAAAGAGAAACAAAAGAACAAAAATAAAACGAACAAACAAAAATAACAAAACAGAAGGATCTACTCCTGGCTGATCTTGGATTGAGCCCGCTTCAAGTCTGCCCTGGTCTGGATCCGCAGGCCGCAAAGGCAGTGGCTAGTCTGGTGACTGGCACCCACACGTGGGAGCCACGAACCCTGAAGGCAGACATATTGATCATTGACTTTCATACCGTGTTGCAGGGTCCCAAGTGTCTGCCTCGTGGCAGGTTGCTTTAGGGTGACTCAGTACAGCCAGAAAGTCTGTCCCTACCACCTGTCCTGGACGCCTTTCCTAAGGAGCTTGGTTTGGTGGAGCTGTCCATGTGTTGGCAGGGCTGCTTGAACCCACTGCGCTTTCCTTTTATAGATCTTTTCTCTGCTTTCCCAGTGGAAAAGGAGGAAAAACTGAGAGGGGTGGGCCCAGAAAGATTCATAGGCTCCTCCCCACCAGAGAGCTCAGGTTGTTTTGCCCAGACACATAGCAGTGGGAGGGTGTAGAGTGGGGTGCTCTCCCCGTGTGGCTGCTCCCCATGCATACCCTGCAGTGACTAGGGTGGCTGGGGCCACCATTTACTTGTGTTCAGGCCGATGCAAGTGTGCAAAGGAGCAATCATGGAGGAGCTTTTACCTCATAGACTCTGTGCTGATTTAGTTGCTCCTTGAACACCTCCACTACTGTGCCCTTGGGTTTTCTTGTCCTGCTGGAGGGAAAGTTACTAGTTTCACTTTTCATATTTTTTAGAGTCCTGCCCAATTATCTTAACTAGCCATTCAATTCTTTGTGTTGTAGTTACATGAAGTCCTTATTGAAACCGTTGTTTCAGCTATGATGCCCACTGAAGCTCATGAACACATTCATCAAGATTAAATGAACTTGAGCCAGCCTGGCTCCTGAGACCCAATTGTTTTTCATATCCTAACCAAACCCACAATCTATATAGCTCTTCAAGGTAAACTCATGAGTCTTAGCTGTGAGACACTTCCTTGTTCTTATTTTCTATCCTCTGCAGCCTCTGCTTTGTCAGGGCAGGGCAACACTAATCCTACCTTTACCTATATTAATTTCCCACTCAGATGACCTCTATCACAGTCCCTCACTATATTTATCAAAAACTCTTAGTCATCAAATCCCATTTACACTAAAACTATTATAGTATAAAATCACTGCTTCAGTTAAAGAGTACACCTTAAGAGGAAATCATCTTCATAATAATCCATAGGAAACATGCCAAGTAGAGCAGAATATTTCCAATCCCACTACATTAAAGGCAGTGGAGATCTCCCTACACCCATTTACACCATGCCAGATACCAGAGAAAAATGGAAGACCAGAGAAATGCAGCAACCATGTAAGGGCACAGCAATAGCAAGAGACAGTCCAGAGCCAAAGCCCTCAGGGCCTTGCCTATGTAAGAGTCACCCATCAGTGCCTTCCTTCCTGGTGGGCTAATTGCTTGAAACTTAATGGCCACCTGATGCTCCCCTCACATGGCCACCAGCCCCCACAGCCAAACATTAGGCAGAGCCTAAACTGGAGACCTCCATTGGGATCCTCCTGTTGGAGCTCAGGGCACCCTGAAGAATAGGGAGAGGAGGAAATGTAGGAACCAGATGGACTGATAATACCAGGAGGAAAACATGGCCCAAAAATCAACTAAGAATGGCTCATACGGCCTCAGAGAGCCTGAAGCAGCAATAATGAGGTCTGCATGGCCCTGCATTAGGTCCTCTGCATTTTAGTTTTGCTGGTTAGCTTGCTATTTTTTGTGGGACTCCTAACACTGGGAGTGGGAATGTCTTTGACCCTATTGTTTGCTCTTGGGATCTTTTCCTTTCACTGGGTTACCTCACCCAGCCTTACTATGTGGGTTTGTGCCTAGTCTTATTGAATCTTTTCATGCCATGTTCAGTTGATATCTTTGGGAGGCTCTTTTCTCAAGAGAATCAGAGGAGCAATGGATCTGGTGGAGAGAGGAGATGGGGGCTGGGAGGAGTAAGCAGATGGGAAACTGTGATCAGGATGCATTGTATGAGAAGAATAAATAAAAATATATGCCAGGTGGTGATGGTATCGGCCTTTAATCCCAGAACTCTGTAGCCAGAGGCAAACAGGTCTCTTTGAGTTGGAAGCCAGGCTGGTCTACAGAGCAAGTTCCAGGACACCCAGAGAAAGATATTTTTATTTTGGTTATGTCTGATGATAATCCAGCAGATTATGGAATATTCAATGATCAAATAATGGCACTTAATAAATATCTCCTTTTAAAATAAAATCTTCATTTATTTCATAGTTGTATGTATTTATGACATATGATATTTTCTAAGCAGGATTTAAATATAATGCTCAAGTCTGGTTGATTTGTCAATATCCATATCATTGCTTTGTGTTTGGAGATTTGAGGTCCTCACCTGTATTGGTTATCCACTATATGTAATAAAGTAGATGATGTACAATGCAGGTCTTTAGATAGTGTTATTCACTCAAATTGTGCTTGCATCATAACTCTCCAGCCTAAGTTTACCCCTCCAGTCTTCACAGTGCCTCCTATGTAGAAATCACTAGTCCATCCAGAGTACTGTGTTTAAATGGCAGTTGTATGTATTCTGCTGATCAGGAGACAGTCTATTATATCAATATCAATTTCTTTGATATCCAGAGAAGTGGACTAGCTGTCATGAACATGCATGTTTCTTAATGATGATGTTAATAATCTATAGCAGCTGTACAAGAGATTCCTCCTCCTCTACACCATCACCAGTATGTGTGACCCAATCCCTTTAACAGTAACATTGTAACTTGGGAGAAACGATTGCTCCTACTTGTTATGACATGTTTTACCATGAAAAATAATGAAATCAGGCAATTATTCTAAAAACATGTTGACCATTGGAGGTATTGTTTTAGTCCATGACTGTGCTTCTGGTTTCTGACAACTTCATACAAACTGGAGTGAACTGAAGAGAAGAAACCACAGCTGAAGAATTGCCCACCCTGGACATTGCCAAGAGTTGTCAGGAGGTCCGGAGTTGTATAAAAAAAACTCCGATTTTCTATTTCCAGCATTCCCTCTGTTTGTGTCTTCTTCATTTTTTCTATTTCCCTTTTCAGGTCTTGGACTGTTTCCTTTATTTGTTTCATTGCTTTTTCATGATTTTCTTTCAGTACTTTATTGTTTTCTTCCAGGACTTTATTGTTTTCTTCTAATTTGTTTGCCCTTTCCTCTAGTTGTTTATAGAGTTCTTCCTATTTTTTTTGTCTTTTCCTCTACACAAGCCTCTACCTTCTTCATGATGTTATTCATAAGGCTGTTTTCTTCTGCATCTTCCAATTTTTGATGTTCAGGTCTAGATGTTGGAGGAGGGCTAGGTTCTGGTGATGCTGTATTGCTCTTCATTTTGTTGTATGTACTTCTGCCTTGACGTCTGCCCATCTCTTTGTGGTTCCTACTTGGTCTTACCAGCGCACTTGGTTCAGACACAGCTGACAGATTCAGGAAGTCTCTCTCTCTTGTCTAGATGGGAGCTCTCTTGTCCAAATGGGAACTCCAGGGCAGGATGGAAGCTCTTATCTGGACGGGAAGTCCGGGGCAGGATGGGAGCCCTCTCTTGTCCAGAAGGGAAGTCAGGGCAGGATGGGAGCTCTGGTCCAGAAGGGAAGTCGGGGTGGGGGGGGGCAGTATCTCATTTCTGTTCTTAATGAGAGCAAAATTTTTGAGCTACAAAATTTGTGCTCTGTTTTCACGTTCATCTTCCCTTTTCTTTGAAATAACTATGTATGTGAAAGAATTGGAAGCCACGGAATGTAACAATCATGGTGTTAGAATAAATTGTTATACTCAACATTGTTCTTTTTTTAATTATTTTTATTTATTTATTTATTCTCTCATATATTACATCCCAACCACAGTTCCCCCTCCCCCTTTCCTCTCCCCCAGATGCTTTCCTCCTCCATTTTCCTTCAGAAAGGGCAGCCCTCCTAGGGTTATCAACCAAACATGGCATTACAAGTTACAATAAGACTAGGCACATTGCTTATAACAAGGCTGGATGAGGCAACCCAGTGGAAGGAAAAGGGTCCCAAAAGAAGACAAAAGAGTCAGAGATAGCCCCCACTCCCATTGTTAGGAGTCCCATAAGAACACCAAGCTAAGGAGAGAGATGGCTCAGCAGTTAAGAGCACTGACTGATGTTCCAGAGGTTCAATTCCCAGGCCATCTGGTGTCTGATCATGCTGGAATAAAAGAAAAAAGAAAAAAAGAACACCAAGCAATACAACTGTAAAATTTATGCAGAGGGTCTAGGTCAGTCCCATGCAGGCTCCCTGGTTCTTGGTTCAGTTTCTGTGAGCTCCTATGAACCCTGGCTAGTTGATTCTGTGGGCTGTGTTCTTCTGGTGTCCTTAACCCCTCTGGCTACTACAACCCTTCCTCCCCCTCTTCTGAGGAATTTCCTGAGCTCAGCCTAATGTTTGGCTGTGGGTCTCTACACCTGCTCCCATCAGTTGCTGGATGAAGCCTCTCTGATGATGATTGTGCTAGACTCCAGTCTACAAATATAACAGATTATCATTAGAATCATTTCAATGAGTTTTTTTTCCCATTGTTCAACATTGTTCTTATGTGACTATTCCTGAGCCAGATTCTTTAAACATCTATATTCTACAGCATACATACACTGTCAGAAACAGTGAGAAGATGGAAGGAAGTGCCAGGATAGACCAGTTCATTGTTAAGATAGCTCAAAACAAGTGTGTTACCTCTTTTCACAGGAGTAACATACCTGTCAGTCTATGTTTGTATGAATTTTTAATATGAAGATGAGTTGTTTCTCCTAATTCAGTTTACTTGTCATTGAAAAAATATGCATGCATTGGGGAGAGAGTGATGCTGGATATGGATTAACATGTTATTATCATATCTGATAAGCTTATCCTTCAGTGTACATGTGCTTCCCTATGATCAGGGATAGAGTGATTATGCTATTTAAGACATAATATGATTCTGGAATAATTTCCAACATAATCTAAAATTTCCTTATAATTTGTATCTTTCTTCATAATATTTAATTATAGTCATCATGAAACTTTATCACTTGACTCCTTGTATTCCTCAGCAAAGTCTCCATTTGTAGCGATAACGCCCGCAATACCACCACCCGTTCACCATGTCTGAGCGAGGGGCTGTGGATCGAAAAACAGAGACAAAGAGAGCAAGTCATTCGCCACAGCAGAATGCCAAATGCTGTTTATTCAAGGAGGGATGAAACTTTAAAAATAGGCTTACAGCACAATGGGAGAACCCCAGAGGGCAGAAGTTCGCTACAGAACATTCTACATTCTTGCATCTAAGCTGTTAATGCCCAATATGCAGGATACACAAACAAGGAACTTCCCTTAAGCATTCAGGAGGGTGGATACTGGCAGGGAATTAGCATAGGGAGGACATCTGGTCAAGGTCAGCAAGCAGACAATGGCTTTACCCAATATGGGAGGAGGCCAGGGCCCTACATCCATTGGTGTACCCTTTTATACCTTCTCACACATCCCCATTAATCCCAGTCAAATGTGTGGGATCCTTTTCTATAGTTATTACTGTTACATACATATGTACAACTATGTAATCACTACCTGTTGCATCCATTTAATGTTGCTTGTATGTATATGGTTTGGGGGCTGAGTACTTGTAGTTGGATAACTGATTAGTGTGAGACCAAAATGAGCTATCATAGAAATAAGACCAAAATGCTTTCACCCTAAAATTAAGGCCTAAGATTTCTCCTTTGGGGAATAGGCCATTAGTTACTGAAAACATTCAGTTTGGATTCCAAAAACAAGGAAGTGTAGAAGTTCAGAGTCACAAGATAGTCACGAGGTAATGCCTGCCAGACTATGGAATGTCCTCTCCCTGGTTTCCAGGGTAACTGACCACAGAAATGCCCCCACCTGAGGGCAGCCAATGAGAAATGGTGGCAGGCAACCACTCCCTTAGAAGTAATTTCTAGAAGTCCCTAGAAGCGAGCCAATCAGAATTGTACCCGTACTAGCACCCCTAAATGATATAACCTTGTGATTTTTCCCTTTAAAAGCTGAGCTTGCAGATAGGTGGGCACTTCCTCCAGGCTCCACTGCGTTGGATGTATTGGACGAAGTCCCTGCCTAGGCTTGTATATGCAGAATTAAACCTTGCTTTTGCATTCCGGGATGCTTGTCTTTGGTGGTCTCTCTGGGGGTCATGATCTGGGCACAACAATTAGGTTTTCATCCATAAAAGTTATTATTTCATCCTGTTTTAAGCATTAATTAGTTGCCTATGGTCCTATGTCTACAGGTGGCTTTTCATGAAACTACATCCTCTGAGGAAACATGTCTACAGTTGTCATAGTTAAGTTCTTTTATAAGCAGTCATATTGTTGGGGTATCGTGTGTATACCTTCTCTGTTATTTCTAAGACAAACAATGTCAAATATTTCCAGGTCATCTGACCCTCAGAAACTTTCTGCCCACATTCCACCATGTTCCCTAAGCATATTTGCAAGAAATTTGTGGTAGACTTATCAGTTCTCCTGGGCACCACAACTTCTGCTATTCTTTGGTTATCTTCTGTTGCACTGAGTATTTTCTTTTCTTTTTTTTTTTTTTTTTTTTTGCTTTTTCGAGACAGGGTTTCTCTGTGTAGCTTTGCGCCTTTCCTGGAACTCACTTGGTAGCCCAGGCTGGCCTTGAACTCACAGAGATCCACATGGCTCTGCCTCCCGAGTGCTGGGATTAAAGGCGTGCACCACCACCGCATGGCCAAGTATTTTTTTTGTTAGTGGTGAGAGCCACACTTATATGTGGGTATAAGGAAAAATATTTGGGATGAAGTTGGGAATGGTTCCGGCTTAAAAAGCTCCATCCTACTTTTAAAAGGCTTAGGAACTAAATAGAAGGATTCTGATGTGCCATTCTGTACTGAGAAATGTAATGTCTGTTTTCTTTTCACAAATAAAATGAATTAATCTCTTTGCCAATTGGATGTTTCCAATACAAAAAAGAATAATATTTATTGAGGTCTATGGGGGGGGGGGATCTTGCCCCTCGATAGCCCTCTCCCAGGGTCTGGAAAGAATCTACAAGCAGCTAATAATCTTATCTTTGACGGTATTAAATGAATATGTACATGAAACTCTTAGTCATTTGCTTTAATTTCTGAGACAGTTCTCTCTCTACATGGCTTCTGTTCTGTTCTCAGATTCAGCTTCTCTTTGTCCCTCTTCTTCCTGTCCTCTCCTTGTCCTAGTTCTACCTAAGCTCTTTTGCTCTCCACTTCATCTTTGTCCTCTGATCCTCTGTCTATTATGTTTCTTCTTCTCTTACCCTCCTGACCTGATTCAATTCACCTACAATCTATAAAAACTCTGCCTTGCTGCTTCCTGGTTGGGTGGGACAACCCTGCTCAGAGATAGGAGTACAGCCTCAATACTTCACTGCACCTGATATGCAAAAAATCCTTTTGTTCTGAGTCAATTGCTCTGAAATGCCACTTGGACTGTGAGAGGAAGAAGAGTCTGAGCTTCATTTGCACAAGAAATAAAGCTATGCAGGTAGCAACTGTCCTGTCTCCAGAAGGGTATTTATCTTAATTCAGGAGACCATTTGCCATTATGGCCTAGGATACTTGAGAAGTATTTCAGATAAATACACTGTTAGGAGTTCTTGAAAGTATACATAGCATACATGGCTTGACCTCTGGAAAAGTCCTTGACCTTCCAGGTAGTAGCTTTTGCCATAGGAGATGGATTCTGTTAGTTATATTGTTGTGCCCAGATCGTGACCCCCAGAGAGACCACCAAAGATGAGCATGCCGGAATGCAAAAGCAAGGTTTAATTCTGGATATCCAAAAGCAAGACAAGCCTAGGCAGGGACTTCCAACGCAGTGGAGGCTGGAGGAAGCGCCCACCTGTCTGCAAGCTCAGTTTTTAAAGGGAAAAGTCACAAGGTTACATCATTTAGGGGTGCTAGTACAGGTACAATTCTGATTGGCTCGCTTCTAGGGACTTCTAGAAATTACTTCTAAGGGAGTGGTTGCCTGCCACCATTTCTCATTGGCTGCCCTCAGGTGGGGGCATTTCTGTGATTACACAGTCACTATGGAAACTAGGGTTGGGACATTCTATGGTCAAGCAGTTGCCTAGGGGGCCAGGGAGAGGACATTCCATAGTCCAGCAGCCATTACCTCCTGACTACCTTGTGACTCTGTACTCTTACACTTCCTGGTTTCTGGAATCTGAACTGACTGGTCTCAGTAACTTCTGGCCTGTTCTCAAAAGGAGAAATCTTAGGCCTTAATTTTAGGGTCAAAGCATTTTGGTCTTATTTCTAAGATGGCTCATTTTGGTCTCACATTTCCCCCTTCTCATGTGCCTAATGGAACCCAATCATGGGTTTTGGACAGTTAGCTCCTAAGTTGTTTTTAGGCTTTGTTTTCTAATTACTTTGTTTCTAATTACTTGTTTCAAGCTCAACCCTAAAAACGTATGCAAGAGACTGAGTAAAAGAGTAAACTTACATACCCTGACTACAATTAAAAAACTTGATTACTTATGACTGACTATTTATGTTCTCTAACAGTCTACAAAAGTAGCCTAAAAACAATACCTAAAACAAATCCCTCTCTAATAATGGCCATGTATAGTTAGCCATCTTGTCTCTATGCCAGGGAGTTTCATTTTGACTCAGCATTTCAGCCTTTTCTGAACAGGGAACATGGGTGATGTATTCTCATCTGGAACTGCTTCGAGCTGGCATTGGGGTGCCGCTTTCAGGGGCCCCAAACGGCTGAAAAGCTAGTCAAAGACTGGGCAAGGGGGAATTCGTCAGAAGCATGTAGCTGCCTGACCCCATAGGGACAGGGAAGAACCATGTTAGCTGGGCTGGTCCACGTCAGCTTTTAGCAAGTCTGGAGCTCACAGTCGTCTAGAGCACACAGTCGTCTGGAGCAGTGGAGTCAGCGACTGAAACCTGGAGATGACTGCCAGCTGAGTAGAAATCTGTTGAAACAAATTTAAACTAGGAACAGAAGTTAAAATTTTTGAACTTATTTGGAACCATTAGGTCCATACCCTTAGTAATGGGAAAAGCAGTAGTCCCAAGACCAGGAGAGAGGAAAAATACCATCTTTAGGAATACTTCACTGGGGTCCTTTTGACCTCTGTGAAGTGGGTCTAGGTTTTTTATGACTCTTTTGATCCTTTGAGGCCTACTTACAAAATGACATAAAAGTTTTAAATACATTAGTATTACCAATCTGCACTGAAATCCATATTGTAGACAAAGCAGGTAATGGGTATCTTGTAAAACAGCAGAAGTGGACTCATACCTTTGAGTCCCAACAAGAACTACAGATTTGGGTTAAAAGCTTGCGCATTTTCCTTCTGTCCAGAAAACCAGGTATAAATTGGTAAGAGATTTTTGACCTGATGAGAAGCACTTTTAGGTTTACATTTAGACATATTTAGATGACATTTAAAACAAATCCAAAATATTGAGCTTGTGACTGAACAGTAAGTAGTCATTGCTCTACCAGCTCATCGGGGTTCCTAAATGTTAATTAAGCTCTGAACCATAGAACAGGAGAGTAATCTGAAACATATCTCATTTTAGACTCATATCTGAACCTTTATGACTTACTTAAACTTTTATATCTTAGAACATTTTCATAAAAGTGAGCTAACAAGCTAGTTATAGCCTTGCAGAAGGATCTGGTTGTGTGATGCTGCCACGCTGACATAGAGCTAGCCTGGCCATCAGTACTGTCAGAGATCTGAGAAGGATAAACTATATCTGAGTGCAGACCAAGAAGCTTCCAATCCTATAAATTACAGGGACCAATCCCTACCCAGGTCTCCATAGCGTTGGAGGTACCAGTCAGGACAGCATAAATCTTCTTCCGCCATCAGGTCCATAAGGCAGAGTATTTTTCCTATGGAATAGGGACATGGAAGATTGACCTTGATCACGCAAAAGGGTGTAATCAATTCCAGTGTCCTACTGCTTGTCCACAGTCTGGGCTGGGTCCTGGCGGCAGGCGTTGCATTGGGGCATCTTGCCCTGTGGTCAGTGTTGTCATAATCCAGGCAGAGACCTTATGGTGCCTCGTACGTAATCTTCTTTGGAGACCTTGGGTCACTGCTAGGATCTGGAAGCCTGTCTGATATAGTAAGCTTTTAGATCAACATTTAAATGCCATATTCTTCAGATCTCTGAAGTATGAGGGCTGTCCAGGTATATCTGAATAGACAAACTTTGTTTCTAATTACTTGTTTCAAGCTCAACCCTAAAAACGTATGCAAGAGACTGAGTAAAAGAGTAAACTTACATACCCTGACTACAATTAAAAAACTTGATTACTTATGACTGACTATTTATGTTCTCTAACAGTCTACAAAAGCAGCCTAAAAACAATGCTTTTAAGTTGAAGCTCTTCTAGCATCAAATACAGGTTCAGTAAAGAAACCAAAACAAAATATCATTTTACAACATTCTTAAGCCTGAACGTACCTTGGGTAAGAAGAAACATTTTTTTAAGCCATTGGTTTTTAACTATAAAAACTGTTCTTAAAAGACTGAGATCTCTCAAATGTCTTCCACCACTGCAACTAGACTCTTTTTGGAACTCGAGTCCTGCCATACATTTGCAAACCTCAGCTGTTTCCTATGATTCCTTTATGTTGCAAAGTTTGGCTGCCAGAGCAAGGCATATTCCTGTGAATAAAAGCATTGATGTGCAGCTTTAATATTAATCAAATACCTTATTTATTAAACATATGTTGCCATCTATTTAAATTTTCTAGAAACTTGCTGTTGAACACTTGGTAAAGACATAAGTATTAGGTGTTAACCCGAGTAGATCTTTATAACCTTAGTAAAAGATGGCTGCCAGCCACATGGCTGCCCATGTGGAGGGAGCCACGTGGTTGCTGTTTAAAGCTCGTTTTTCTAAACAATAATTACTTGCACATATACACACAGTTGGATCCAAGTTACACACATACATACATACAGTTAAAGCTTGCTTACATTTTCAAGTCACATGCCTGTATACATACACACATAAGCAGTTTGCAGAATCATTAGCCATTTTTAAGATGAAAACAAATAAGAATTAACTTTCAAATTCAGTATTTGCAGGTATAAGAAACCATAACAAACAGTTTACATCACTTCCCCTCTGACCTTCTACGACCTTCCATGTACCCTCAGTCCGTTCCTTTGATCCCTCAGACATTTACTCCAGACAAATTCCACCTTTTCTTTTCCTTCAAAACAGAAACTCTTACCAAAGTCTTTCTTGTGATTTCCCTCAGTACTCTAGAATATATTGTAAAGTTACAATATTTTAAACAAGAACAGAAATACATGCACATACCATAACAAGAATAACTCAATTTGCATCAGCACTGTACCACAGACAAACTGTTGGTGACATTCCATTCTTGGAGGCAGACCTTGATTAGGTTTTAGCCCCAGGCCAGGTCTTGGGAGCCCCACCCAACAGCATGGAAGAGAATGGGGAAAGTGTGCACCATGGAGACAAAAGATTGCTGTTAACCTCAGACCCTCAAGTACACTAGAACGGCAGACTGAAAGTGACTCCATGCCCTGGCTGGGCCCACAGACCTGTAGGCCACTCCTCAGCTGTGACCCTGGAGGGGCAGTTAGTTCTCCACCAGCCCCCACACTGAGCTCCTTGAGGCTCCTGCTGGCTCCCGCCAGTTCCGCCCCATGTCTACACAGGAGCCCAGCCAGAACCTGCCCGCCATATCTGAGCCCCACAGTGCTCACAGCCCGCTCTAGCACAAAGCCATGCCTAGTTCCCAAGCAGCCAAGCCTCTACTCCACAGCTTTTTGAGCGAGCTGGGGCCCTGAACCCGCTGCATCTAGGCCCCGTGATGCTCACAGGCCGCCTAGCCCTCTCAGCAGTGCCCTGGGTCCCCCAAGTAGCAGCTGTGCAGCCGCTGCCTGCACTCATTGCAAGCTTTCTGCTGCCTGCTGCCTGTGCTCTGGTCAGAGAGAGCAAGGAAGCAATGTTAGGTTAGTCTGTGCCAGTTTAACCACCGAAGGGGTCTCCATCCCTTTGGCTGGCAATCCGGCCCACAAGTCCCAATGCATACACAAGCTCAGGCATAAAACACTCGCACATGTGGCCACAGTTCTCACACATTTATACATTTATAACAAATAACACTGACGAACAAGATAGGCAGACAAAAAGTAAGAACAAGAGCCCTACAGATGGTCCAGGCAGACGAGAGTCCGGAGAGGGAGCCTCGATAATGCCAAAGACCTACGGATGGGACAGGGAGAATTCAAGAGAGTCTCCCAATCCCCAGACGGATCCCTCACAGGTGTCCAAACAGACGGACCCCTCACGGGCATCCTAACAGACGGACCCCTCACGGGCATCCTAACAGACGGACCCCTCTCGGGCGTCCTATGACGGGGGGGACCTGTGAGGACCCCCGCGTCCTGATGAGGGGTTGGAACGTCTTCCAACTCCTCCAGGTCACCTTACAGGCGCGTCCGCCAAGATGAGCCTGTCCGATTCAACCGCCGGCTTCGGATAAGAAAATGAAAGTAAAAGGAAAGCAAAGACAAGAAAATGGAGCGCTCTTACCGATCGGTGCAGATGGACCTCCGGAGCTCTTAGGGGTCCCGGCAGGGGGTCTCTGGGGGTCCCGGAGAGCCCCCAAATGTTGTGCCCAGATCGTGACCCCCAGAGAGACCGCCAAAGATGAGCATGCCGGAATGCAAAAGCAAGGTTTAATTCTGGATATCCAAAAGCAATACAAGCCTAGGCATGGACTTCGTCCAATACATCCAATGCAGTGGAGGCTGGAGGAAGCGCCCACCTGTCTGCAAGCTCAGTTTTTAAAGGGAAAAGTCACAAGGTTACATCATTTAGGGGTGCTAGTACAGGTACAATTCTGATTGGCTCGCTTCTAGGGACTTCTAGAAATTACTTCTAAGGGAGTGGTTGCCCGCCACCATTTTTCATTGGCTGCCCTCAGGTGGGGGCATTTCTGTGATTACACAGTCACTATGGAAACTAGGGTTGGGACATTCTATGGTCAAGCAGTTGCCTAGGGGGCCAGGGAGAGGACATTCCATAGTCCAGCAGCCATTACCTCCTGACTACCTTGTGACTCTGTACTTTTACACATCCTGGTTTCTGGAATCTGAACTGACTGGTCTCGGTAACTTCTGGCCTGTTCTCAAAAGGAGAAATCTTAGGCCTTAATTTTAGGGTCAAAGCATTTTGGTCTTATTTCTAAGATGGCTCATTTTGGTCTCACAATATTTTCCTGTGGCTTGCAGCAAATATTTTATTTTATGAAGCAACTAAAACTGTCTTGATAGAAATAAGCATTTTGGGTTCCCAATTACAGAAAAATTTGAAAAATTAACAATAATTAAACCTTGGTTTATGAACATTGCATGTTGAAAGTTTGTTTTCCTCCTTGTATGTGTACTTTTAACCTTCCAAAGTATGTTATCTTCTTCACTACAAGTCATTATTGTAAAGATAAGGGGATGACAGAGCATATAAACTGGTTATGAAACAAGTGAGCAACATGAGTTGAGATTCAGAGAACCCACATCATAGTGGGCATAATAGTGCAGTTACATTGGAAGTGCTCTTGCAGGGAGATGGGAAGATGAGATAAGAAAATTCTCAGAAGTTTCTCTGGCATGTGTAGTGGCAAAAACTAAGACACATAATCTAAAGTGGGCTGAACAACAAATACCATCAGAGAAGTTATCATCTGCATTTCATGCACAAGCATTGAAAATTTTCCCCATGAGAGATATGTATACAAACACATCAGAGACAGAAACACTAATACACAGCATATACACATGCAATCTATGATAAATATGTAACTATAAAAAAGCCAACTATTGCCACAGATAGATTGAATTCAATGAGGGAGATCATAAATACTAAATTGCCTAAGGAACCTGGAAGCATTCATTAGCAGATGTGAAAGTATGTCTTCTGACAAAACACAAGCTTTCAAACTGTAGAAGCCATTGCATTTAAATTTGTACATCTGACTGTTTTGAGCTCCCTCCTGAATGCAATATCACTTCCATGCAGGCTGATGGAGGAAAACTGCCAGCTTATTTTTGCCGTGTTATTTGTCATTGAGGAAATGAGCAGAAACTCCCATCTTTTACTAAACAGCTCTCTAGGAATTGACATTTACAACCTTCCATATGCTGAAGTAAAGGTTCTAGAGAGTGTGTTTTATTGGCTCACAGATTTGAGCATTCTCATCCCTAATTACTTATGTAGAAAAGAGAGCAAATCAACTGCTTTACTTAGAGGAATATCATGGAAAACATCCAAACTCATTAGGACATTACTGTATCTTTACAAATTTAATCAGGTGAGTAATAGTTCCATGAGTGATGGGTAGGCAGGTCTCTTTTCACACATTATAACTATGTGCAAAATGAAAGTGAGAGATTTTTAATTACTCACTATAAAAGAACAACTACAGAGACAGATGAAGACACATCCATATTTTTACTTTGAAATGCAAGAAAGAGGATGGACAGTGGAGAGGGTGACTGAAATCTTGAGACTTCAGTAAATTTGGGGAAACTTTCAGGGAATGATATATGACTTTAAAAACTGTTGTGCAGATTTTCTTTTTTGTTTTAGTTAAGAATTTTTTTCTCATTCATTTTACACACCAATCAAACACTCCTTCCCTCCTCCCACTCCCCCAGGCTCCCTCTCCCAACCCACCCTCCACTCCCTCCCAGAAGAAAGCAAGGCCTCCCATGGGGAGGCACATCCAGTAGAGGCAAGTCCAAGCCCTTACCCCTGCCTCAAGACTGTAAAAGGTGTCCCATTATGGGTAGCGGGCTCCAAAAAGCCTGTTCATGCACCAGGAATGGATTCTGATTCTACCACCAGAGGGCCTCCCAAGTAGATCAAGCTACACAATTGTCTCACCATGCAGAGGGCCTAGTCCAGTCCCATGCAGGCTTCACAGCCATTGATCCAACTTTCATGAGTTCCCACTAGTTTGGTTTGGTCATCTCTGCAGGCTTCCCCCATCATTATGCACTGATGCACTTGCTCATAGAAACTCTCTTCTTTCTTTTTGACTGGACTCCTGGAGCTCCACCTGGTGTTTGGCTGTGGATCTCTGCATCTACTTCCATCAGTCATTGAAGAAAAGTTCTGATCTCTGTGGCAAGCCAGTTCAATTCAGGTACCCTCTCCACTATTGCTAATAGCCCAGGCTGCGGTCATCCTTGGGGATTCCTGGCAACTTCCCTAGCACTGGGTTTCTCTCTATCCCCATGATGATTCTCTCTATCATGGTATCTCTTTCATTCCCCATTCCTCCCTGTTCCAGGTCAACCACCCCATTCCCTTTTGTTCTCAGCCCCTATCCCCTACCCTCCATTGCCCACCCTTCATCCCCAGGTTCCTCATGAAGATCTCTATTTCCCTTTCCCAGTGCAGTCCATGCATCCCTCTTTGAGTCTTCCCTGTTACCTTCTCTGGAGTTGTGGGTTGTTGCTTGATTATTCTTTGCTTTTTGTCTAGTATCCACTTATGAGTGGGTACATACCATGTTTGTCCTTCTGAGTCTGGGTTACCTCACTCAGGATGATATTTTCTGGTTCCATCCATTTGCCTGCAAATTTCATGATGTTTTTCTCTGCTGAGAAGTACTCAATTATGTATATATACCACATTTTCTTTGTCCATTCTTCAGTTGAGGGGCATCTAGGTTATTTCCAGGTTCTGGCTATTACAAATAATGCTGCTATGAACATAGTTGAGTTCATAGCCCTTGTGGTATGACTGAGTATTCCTTGGATATATGCCCAACAGTGGTATAGCTGGGTCTTGAGTTGTATTGATTTGCAATTATCTGAGAAGCCGCCATATTGATTTCCAGAGTTACTGTACCAGTTTGCACTCCCACCAACAGTGTAGGAGTGTTCCCCTTGCTCCACATCCTCTCCAACATAAGCTGTCTGCAGTGCTTTTGATATTAGCCATTCTGACTGGTGTAAGATGGTATCTCAGAGTTGTTTTGATTTGCATCTCCCTGATAATTAAGGATGCTGAAATTCTTCCTTTGAGAATTCTCTGTTAAGCTCAAATTTTTAATTGGATTGATTGTTAGTTTGGTGTCAAGTTTCTTCAGTTCTTTATATATTTTGGAGATCAGCCCTCTGTCAGATGTTGGGGTGGTGAAAATCTTTTCCCATTCTGTAGGCTGTTGCTTTGTCTTATTTAGTGTGCCCTTTGCCTTACAGAAGCTTCTCAATTTCAGGAGGTCCCCTTTATTAGTTTTTGCTCTCGGTGTCTGTGCTGCTAGTGCTATATTTAGAAAGTGATCTCCAGTGCCAATGCATTCAAGACTACTTCCTACTTTCTCTTCTATCAGGTTCAGAGTAACTGGATTTATGTTGAGGTCTTTGGTCCCCTTGGACTTAGTTTTGTGCATTGTGACAGATATGGATCTTTTTGCAATCTTCTACATGTTGATGTCCAGTTATGTCAACACCATTTGTTGAACATGATTTCTTTTTTCCATTGTACAATTTTGGCTTCTTTGTAAAAAATCACATGTTTATAAGTGTGTGTGTTAATGTCACCATCTTCAGTTCGATTCCATTGGTCCACATATCAGTTTTTATGCTAATACCAAGCTGTTTTTATTACTGTAGCTCTATAGTAGAGCTTGATGTCAGGGATGGGTGTTGCCTCCAGAGGTAGTTTTGTTGTACAGGATTCTTTTAGCTATCCTGGGTTTTTTGTTTTTCCATATGAAGTTGAGTATTGTTTTTTTCTAGGTCTGTGAAGAATTGTGTTGGAATTTTGATGGGGATTACATTGAATCTGTAGAATGCTTTTGGTAAGATTGCCATTTTTATTATGTTAATTCTTCTTATCCAAGAGCATGGGAGATCTTTCCATTTTCTAATGTCTTCTTCAAATTCTTTCTTCACAGATTTAAAGTTCTCATCATACAGGTCTTTCACTTGCTTAGTTAGAGTTACTCCAAGGTATTTTATATTATTGTAAAGGATGATATTTCTCTGATATCTTTCTCAGACTGTTTATCATTTGTATATAGGAAGGCTACTGATTTTTTTGAGTTAATCATTATCCTGCCACATTACTGAGATGTTTATCAGCTCTAGGAGTTCCCTGGTGGGATTTTTGGATAACTCATATATACTATCATATCATCTGCAAATAATGAAGGTTTAAATTCTTCCTTTCCAATTTGTTCCCCTTGATCTCCTTTTGCTGTCTTATTGCTTTAGCTAGAAAGAACTTCAAGTAATATATTGAATAAATATAGGGAGAGTGGACAGCCTTGTCTTGTTTCTGATTTTAGTGGAATCACTTTGAATTTCTCTCCATTTATCTTCATGGTGGCTGTTGGCTTGCTGTAAATTGCCTTTATTATGTGTAGGTATGTTCCCTGTATTCCTGGTCACTCCAAGACCTTTATCATGAAGGGGTGTTGAATTTTGCCAAAGGACTTTTCAGCATCTAATGAAATGATCATGTGGTTTTTTTCTTTCAGTTTTGTTATATGATTGTATTACATTGACAGACTTTTGTATGTTGAACTATCCTTGCATCACTGGGATAAAGCCTATTTGATCATGTGGATAATGTTTTTGATGTGTTCTTGGAGTCAGCTTGCCAATATTTTATCGAATATTTTTGCATCAATGTTCATGAGGGAGATTGGTCTGTAATTCTCCTTATTGCATCTTTGTGTGGCTTGGGAATCAGAGTAACTGAGCCTCATAAGAGGAGTTTGGTAATGTTCCTTCTGTTTCTATTGTGTGGAACATTTTGAAGAATATTGGTAGTAACTCTACTTTGAAAATCTGGTATAATTCTGTGTTGAAACTATCTGGTCCTGGGTTTTTTTTTTTTTAGGTTGGGAGACTGCTTCTATTTCTTTGGGAGTAATTGGTCTATTTAAATTGTTTATCTGGTCTTGATTTAACTTTAGTATGTGGTACCTATCCAGAAAATTGTTCATTTCTTTTAGATATTCCAATTTTGTGGAGCACAGGTTTTTGAAATATGATCTGATGATTCTCTGGATTTCCTCATTGTCAGTTGTTATATCCCCCTTTTCATTTCTGATTTTGTTAATTTGGATGCTCCCTCTGCCTTTAGGTTAGTCTGGATAAGGGTTTGTTTATCTTGTTGATTTTCTTAAAGAACCAACTCTTTGTTTCATTGATTCTTTGTATTGTTGTCTTTGTCTCCATTTTATTGATTTCAGCTCTCAATTTGATTTTTTCCTGGCATCTATTCTTCCTGGGTGACTTTGCTTCTTTTTGTTCGAGAGCTTTCAGGTATGCTGTTAAGTTACTAGTGTGAGAGTTCTATAACTTCTTTATGTGGACATTTAGTGCTATGAATTACCCTCTTAGCACTGCTTTCATAGTGTCCCATAAGTTTGGGTATGTAGTACATTCATTTTCATTGATCTCTAGGAAGTCTTCAATTTCTTTCTTTATTTCTTCCTCGACCCGTTGCTGATTCAGTTGAGCATTATAAAGTTTCCATGAGATTGTAGGCTTTCTGTAATTTTTGTTGTTGTTGAACTCTAACTTTAAGCCGTGGTGGTCTGATAGAATACAGGAGGTTATTCCATTTTTTTTTTTGTATCTGTTGAGATTTGCTTTGTGACTGAGTATGTGGTTAATTTTAGAGAAGGTTCCATGGGGTGCTGAGAAGAAGGTATATTCTTTTTTTGTTAGGATGGAATACTCTGTAGACATTAATTAAGTCCATTTAAGTCATAACATCAGTTAGGTCCCTTATTTCTCTGTTAAGTTTTGATCTGGCAGATCTGTCCAGTGGTGAGAGTGGGGTGTTGAAGTCTCCCACTATTAATGTGTGGGGGTTTATATATGATTTAAGCTTTAGTAAAATTTCTTTTCCATATGTGGGTACTCTTGTATTTGGGGCATAATGTTCAGAATTGAAACTTCATCTTGGTGGATCTTTCCTGGGATAAGTATATAATAGCCTTCTTGATCTCTTTTGATTAATTTTATTTTGAAGTCTATTTTGTTAGATATTAAGATAGCTGCACCAGCTTGCTTCTTTAGTCCATTTGATTGGAAAGACTTATCCCAGCCTTTTACTCTGAGGTAGTGTCTATCTTTGAAGTTGAGGTGTATTTCTTGTATGCAGCAGAAAGATGGATCCTGCTTTCATATCCATTTTGATAGCCTGTGTCTTCTTATAGGTGAATTAAATCCATTGATATTAAGGGATATTAATGACCAGTGATTGTTGATTCTTGTTATTTTTGGTGGTAGTGTGTGTGTACTTCTCTTCTTTCAGGTTTACTGCTGTGGGGTTATCTATTGCCTGTATTTTCGAGGGCGTATCTGACCTCCTTAGGTTGGAATTTTCCTTCTAGTGCTTTCTGTAGGGCTGGATAGGTATTGTTTAAATCAGGTTTTGTCTTGGAATGTCTTGTTCACTCCATCTATAGTGACTGAAAATTTTGCTGGGCATATTAGTCTAGGCTGGCATCCATAGTCTCTTAGTGTCTGTATTACATCTGTCCAGTTCCTTCTGGCTTTCAAAGTCTCCATTGAGAAATGGGGTGTTATTCTGATGGGTCTGCCTTTATGAGTCACTTGGCCTTTTTCCTTTGCTGCTCTTTATATTCTTTCTTTATTTTGTATTTTTAGTGGTTTAATTATTATGTGGTGAGGGAGCCTGTTGTCAGGAGTCTTCCCTGATGGCTGGCAACTGAGGGAGAGATGAGTCAGGGTTTCCAGGACTGCTCTTGGATGTGACAGGGGCTTTCTCCCAAGGAAAGAGACTGTACTTTAGGTCAAGTATATTTTTCTTTCTATCACTAGCTCATTCCTTCATGCCCCCACCATTTGCTTTCCTGATCAGCATGACCCAGAAAGAACACCCACAACTTTGATCCATGCTCATGTTCCTTTACCCCAAATGCTCTCAGCTCCTGTCATTTCTCACCTGGTGATTGACTTCTGCTCGGATTCCAGAAGAGGCAGGTGTGGACTATGCCTGGGAGGCCTGTTCTGAGTCAGGATGGAACTTACGTTTTGATGATGCTGTTTCATTAACTCTTTATGATGTCTGTGATGGATATTAGAGCATCTCTGGACTGAGGATCTGGGAAGTGGGAAAAGTGAAAGCTGGGGTAGATGACCCTAAGCTGTGTCCAGGCTCTGAGTGTCCAGTTTGGAAATTCTGTGAACATCAGCATAAGTGAGGACTGCCGGGAAGTGAGAGAGACTGTTAGATAGATAATGGGGAACTTCCTTTGTAGCATCCTTATAGAGGAGAAGGACTTAACAGTTTGAAACCGTGTACTAGTTAGCATTAACTGTCACCCTGACATAGCCCAAAGTCATATTGGTGGAAAAAGAGTCCCAACTGAATAATTGCAACTTCATGTCTATGGCCCATCTTTATCAGGTTGGGATGTGGACATGTTTTGATGGATTGTCTTAATTGGTTCAGGAGGGACCGAGTCTCTTTGGGCAGCACCATCCCTATGCAGATGGTCCTTGCATGTATGAGATAGAAAGCTAAACATGAGCCAGAGTGTGAGCCTGTGAATGAGCCACAAAGCAGCATATTTTCTGCCTTAACTTCCTTCAGTGCTATACTATGACACAGCCCTAGAAGGAAATAAACACTTTACTCTTTCCTAAGCTGCTATACTCAGGAGAAAAGAATACAACAGTGTATTGGGAAGAGCAGAAGACATGTCAATTTGAATCAGTGTTCTTTGTACTAGAGAACAGACCTTCAGCAACCTGTGGACAGAGAAAAGGAAGGCTTTAGACACCAGTGCTGGGCCAGAAAGTGTATGTGCAGCCCCTGTATTAATCTACTTCCTTTGACTCTCAAGAGAAATGTTCTAGGACTTTCCTCTGAAATTTTCTGAGCACAGGGCTCCTTCTGAAGGTGCTATCGTCAGGATGTACACTATTTCAACTTATGGACTTCCTAGGAAAAATCTGAAACCTTGTGTAGATCCAACCTACACTAGAAGGAAATGGGAGTTCTGAAGAGCACAGTGAACCTGATGACAGGCCCTACATCCCACCTGTGCTGAGGGTATCAGGGAAGTTCACTGTTGACTTGTTGACCATGCCTACTGTAGCAATAGACAGGAGATTGCAGTTCTCCCAGTGATCTCCATGGGGTGATATCAGGACACACTATTAAAAATCAGAAAATTGTTTTCCTGAATCATGATCTTGCCTAGCCAACTCATTTCTATCCATGTCTCCACTAACCCAGAGCTTCCTTCCTAGACTCTGTTCAGACCTACTGGCTGCTTCCTTTTTTCTGAGAACACATGGGGAACCCTAAAGTCGCCTCTTTTGGCATCTCTCATAGGGGAAGACAGGATTACCCAGGGAATCACCTAGGCAAAGGGCAAAGGTGACCCAGGAAGATCGGGGGCAGGGGGCATGGCCTCACCGAACACAGCTCAGCCAACACATAATGCTGAAGGTTACATTGAAGCCCTTCATAGAAAGATGGAGCTAACAGACTTTTCAAGAACACACAGATTGCCTCTACCCCAACACTGAGGACATGAAACTCTTCACACAATGGCTCCTGGGACATTCTCCTGGATCAGGCAATTGACTGGTGGCATTAGTGATACAGGATTGATCTTCATCCCTAGTCATCACTTAGCTAGTCCCTTTGCAATCCTCAAAGACTGTCCTTTTTCCTTCAGGTAGTAAATCTCACCTTCCCAGAGCACTGAGGACACAGGGCAGACCAGATGCTCAGCTGGCTCTCTGTGTCACAAAGACACATAGGCAGGATAGAGGCTCCTTCTTACGTGCGGACAGACCTAAGGCCAGGACAGAGCAGATGTCAGGCATGAGATGAGTGATTGTTCTCTGAGGGCATGGGGATGCTTATCAGCCTTGTTGCTCAATGTGCTGCTTGGAGGTGAAATATAAAGAGAGAACAGCTGAGAGGCTTGTGAGACAGCACTGGGAGTGGACGGGACAGAGCAGTGTCTTGGACACAGATCCAACAACCAACAGCCCATTGGATTGTGGGAAGTGCTCCTACCTGGAAGGACACTCAGCTCAGAGGAAGGAAGGACAGCAGGGGCTGGAGTTGTGTTGGAACTGAAGCTCTTCTCCTCAGAGGGAGGACGGCACAGTGAGAAGAGAGATGGAGGTGTCCTCTATGATTCCCTGCAAGGGCTGTACCTCCTGGCAGGGGCTCCTGTTCACAGGTAAAATACCCATTTTCTTTCTATTGGCGTAGAGGGGGGGCTCAGAAGCAGGCTGGAGTCTCCTAAAGGGGACAGGAACCTGAGAGGAGACTTGAGGTTTCTGTTTGCAGTCACGGGGCAGAAGGTACAGTGATGGACTGAGGCTCAGCATCCTGAAGCTCTCAGTGGACAGGAGGTGATGAGAGGAGGAGAGAAGCCCCAACCACTCCCTATTCAAAGTGAGTCACATTGACTGCCTTGTTCTGAAGCCTGATGTCCCCAGTCATGGCAGGGTGACTCCAAATATCAATCAACAGGGATGGGCCAGGGAGATGGCTCAGTGTGTGGAGACTTGACAACCTATATTCAGTCCTCAGCTCCCAGAGGGTAGATGGAGAGAACAGACTCCTGCAGGTTCTTCTCTGTCCTCTACGTAGGGGCTCTGGCATGGATCTGCACACATGCACACTGAGACATGTGCCTTCAGAAATATATACACAGTATATAAATACATCTAAAAAATTAAACCAAACTTGATTATAATTAATGCCATTCATTCCAAACCATGACCTATGTAGATAATACCACAGAGACATCCTTACTTCCTACCTTCCTATGTTCCTTCTTTCACTCCTTTCTGTAATGGTGCCTGAATCTTTTTCAGGAAATGAATCTTCCTGAAGGTCACACTAATCCCTGTTCCCAGAAGCCATGGTTCTATCAGACTGTAAGTCAGTGTATGGAGAAGCTGATGTCAGGAGTTGACACACAGAAAGAACAGAGAAAAGAGTCAGAACATGAGGACCCTCTAGAGGAGGAGGTCAGAGTGGCTTCCTCACACCAAATACTCTTTAAGTCAGGAGGGATATGGGGACAATTGTGGGGGGGGGGGCAGACAGACAAGTGAGGAAATTATTTCATAGTGAGGAAAAGACTCCATAAGAGACTCAGAGGGATTGGAGGTCATGTTGTACACTTCCATCAAGGAGTGTGCTCACAGCCCTACTCATACACCTAAGCTGAGTCATGATCACATTCGCTCAATATTGATGTTTCTCTCTCTTTCCTTCTAGCCTCCCTTTTAATCTGCTGTCATTTAGCCACCACTGCTAAAGTCACCATTGAATCAGTGCCACTCAATGTGTTCGAAGGAGACAATGTCCTTCTACATGTCCACAATCTGCCAGAGAATCTTCTAGCCTTTGCTTGGTTCAAAAGGCTGACAAAAACGAAACACAGAATTGCACTCTATGCATTGAACACCAATTTATTTGTGCCGGGGCCTGTACACGTTGGTAGAGAGACAGTGTACCGCAATGGATCCCTGTGGATTCAGAATGTCACCCATAAGGACACAGGATTCTACACCCTAGAGACTATAAATAGACATGGACGAACTGTATCAATAACAACCATGTACCTCCATGTGTACAGTAAGTGATCTTTTTGTTTTGTTTTGTTTTGCTTTGTTTTTCAAGACGGGGTTTCTCTGTGTGACTTTTGAGCCTGTCCTGGAACTCACTCTGTAGCACAGGCTGGCCTTGAACTCACAGAGATCTGCCTGGATCTGAATCCAGAGTGCTGGGATTAAAGGTGTGCACCACCACCAACCTGCACAGTAAGTGATTCTTATTGAACTCTAGGTACTGGGTGGGGCTATTCTAGTGGACACACTCGGAATCTTCAGCCTTGGCCTGTGCCTATCTTCCCTCTGCATGTGTCCCCATGTTGGGGTTTGAGTGCAAGACATGCAAGGTGGAGAATGACTGCAGTAGATCTGAGTCCTTGCAGACAAGTGGAAGCAAGGACCTCTGTGTGTACAGTAAGTGATTTTCATTCTTTTTTTTTTAATTTTTTGAGACAGGCTTTCTCTGTGTAGTTTTGGTGCCTGTCCTGGATCTTGCTCTCTAGACCAGGCTGGCCTTGAACTCACAGAGATCCGCCTGGATCTGAATCCAGAGTGCTGGGATTAAAGGTGTGCGCCACCACTGCCAGGGCAGAGAAACATTTTTCAAAGGTTGTATTTTGACTTCCTTATGGTCAGGAACAGAGTTTCCTACTAGTCAAAGTCTTGTGCTCTCTGGAACCAGCTAGTGCACTGTCTGGAAAGCCACAGTTAGGCTAGATCCCCTGGACATCTCCAGAGACTCAGCAGGGACAGCGTAGCTTGACAGGTACCTAGGTCATTAACCATCCTGATGGGCTTATGAGACTTCAAGGGAAGGTCAGTGTCACAAAGAAGAGGGACTGAGGACACAGGTGCTCTTGACAAGTTCTTGTCCTCTGGGGTCCACCTCAGGGAATTCTCTCCTGCAGGGAAATGGCTACAGGCTCTACTGAGATGGACAGCTCCCCAGATGTGAGCTGCAGTTCCCCCCAGTGATCAACAGGGGGAGAATCAGGACACACAATCAACACTGGGGGGAAACATTTACCTAACTAGGAACTTGTTTCTTGACTTTTACTCCTGTCCTACAGACCTGGAGGTCAGTGTCACAGCGTTCCCAGACCTTCTGGCTCCTTTTTGTGTCTGATACCCTGCCAGGGGTTCATGTTCAGTTCCCCCTTTATTCATTTCCTTTGGGAAAGGTAGGTTATCCCATGGGATTCACCTAGACAGAGGCCCAAGGCATCCAAGAGGCCATGGGCAGATTCATCACACAGTTCAGTCAGCAAAGGAAGTAGGACCATCATCATAAAATCCTTCATGAGGTGGTGAAGCCCAGAGCTCTCCTTATAGGATGCATGTCACCTCCTCCCACACAACGAGAATGTGAGGCTCCTGACATATTTGCTCTCGGGCCTTTGTCCTGGGTCAGCATCCTGACTGAGGACTGCTGTGATAATGAATCTGTCCTCTTCTCCATGCATCACTCAAATAGTTCTTTGAAGCTTTACACACATCTCCATCACTTTCTTGCTTAGGTCAAGTTCCATCTTTCCAGAGCATTGAGAACATAGGGCAAACTGGGGGCCCAGCTGGGTTTCTTTGTCACACAGGGAGTACAGAGGCCCTCTCTTGATTCTGATAGACCCAGGGCCAGGACATAGCCGAAGACAGCACCAGGGTGAGCTGCTGTTCTCTCAGGGCACAGAGATGCTCATTAGCTCTTTTGATCACTGTGTGGTGTGCAGGACTGAACCATTAAGAGAGAGGTGGATAGAGACAGGACTGAGAGTGGAGGGGCAGAGCATGGTTTTGAACAGAAACCCCCTCACAACCCATGGGACTCTGGGAGGTGCTCCTTCCTGAAAGGAGGCTCAGCTAGAAGGGGAAAGGACCAGAAATCTTGGCAACTGTGCTGAAGCAGAGGTGACTCAGGACAAGAACAGATAAGCCCATTGAGACAATGGAGGTACCCCTGTCCCTCTCTGCAACATGTCAGACACTCAGGAGCCCCGGCTCACAGGGGAGGAGATCATGAGTTAACGGTTTGTGAGAGGAGAGGGCTCACCTACTCTCTGGAGTCTCCTAAGGGGGAAAAGAAGCTGAGATGAGTCTCGGGGTCTGTAGGTGAGAAGACACAGGTCCAGACAGAGGCTCAGTTGCAGGAAGCTCTCAGTGAACAAGAAACGGTTACCAAAGAAAGTAAATGAATATCCAAATTTATTCACTATGACCACAATATTCTGAAGACTGATGTTCTTAGCTGTGACTTGTTATATTAAAAAATCAAGCTGGTGTTGATCAGTGATATGACTGAGGGAATATAGGCATTTGCTTCATTGTCTCTCACCCTGAGAAGCAATGAACACAACTGTTCTCTCAACTCCATATAGGTACCTGTCCCACATTCACTCACACACCCTGAGATAAGCTCTTGCACACAATCTCACACACAAATACAAGTGAGTGTAAAAAAAAATTATAGCAAATGGAAAAATTGAACTCTGTACCCCAAAACCTATGAATTTCTTAAATAATTCCCTAGGCATACAGGGTCCTGGGACATCATTCATTCATTTTCCACAGGTATTTGAGATTTTATGGGCAGTACTTCTTTCAAAAGATAAGAAAATCTCAGTTCTCATAAAACCCCATTGCTTATTGACTGACAGGCCAGTAAAGAAGCTAGAAGGTGAAGTCAGCTATTGACTGGAACCACAAGAGGAATAGAAAGTGGCAGGAAGGGTCAGAGAGTGAAGACACAAGGTCTGTAGGGAAGAGGTTGGTCAGGCAGACATCAGGCCAACAGCACTCCACTGTAAATGTGAGCAGGGATCTGATGGCAGTGAGCTGGAGAAATGTTGACACCTGAGGAAATAGTGCCATATGGTGGGAATGATAAATCAGGGACTCTGGGAATACAGAGGTCACCTGCTGACCTCCAGCAAGTAGGACAGGGAGACAGCTACCCATGCACCTAGGCTGAACAATGGACACACCTTCTCATGTCCCCTTTTTGGCCAAATACAAAGGTATTAATATTATTGGATCTCTCTCTTTCCTTCTAGACAACTTATTCACCCATGGGTGCCCTCACACCTCTGCCCGGCTCGTTATCGAATCAGTTCCACCCAGGGTTGCAGAAGGGTCAAACGTTCTTCTACTTGTTCACAATCTCCCAGAGAATCTTCGAGTCCTTTTCTGGTACAAAGGTGTGATTTATTTCAAGAAATTGGAAGTCGCCAGACACATAGCAGAGAAGAATTCAAGTATGCTGGGCCCTGCACACAGCGGTAGAGAGACAGTGTATAGCAATGGATCCCTGCTGCTCCACAATGTCACATGTGAAGACATGGGATTCTACACCCTACGGACTATGAGTAGAGGTGTGAAAGTAGAATCAGCACATGTGCAACTCCAGGTGGACCGTAAGTGATTCTCTGTGGTCATTCTCTGTGTCAGGTGGGGGTGAGACACACAGGATTGTCATGCCTGGCCTGTGACAACCTCTTCTCTGCAATGTGTCCCCATGTAGGGGTTTGAGCACTTAGTGCAGGAAACACATGGTGGAGACTAAAGACCATAGATCAGGCTCCATTGTCTGGCTCCCCTTTGTATTAAGGAAGAACTTGATAGAAAGTAACTCAGCCCAGATGTCAGAGTCAGCTCAGTCTCCTGAGGCTCTAGTCATACATGTGAGGAAACCATAGCAACCTCACAGAGATGTGAGTACCAGGAAGTCCTGGTCCCTGTCATCTCCTACTCAACTACATGTGAACCTGGGGAGCATTTATCTGGTATGGTATGTTACTTCCTCTCAGAGTTGACAGGGAATGATGGTTTTTTTGCAGTTCATGTCAAACTGTGGCATTTAGTAGCTCTGAACAGGAAAGTTTCTTAAATAAAAGCCAGGGATGGAAGCAGGGAGAATGGAGGAGTGCTGCTCCCTGGCATGCTCCTCATGGCTTTTTGAGCCTGCTGTCTTATGTCATCTAGGATCACTAGCCCAGAAATGGAAGTGGTCTCATTGGGTTGGACCTTCCAGCATCAATCAACAATAAAAAAAAATCCTACTGATTTTCCAACAGGCCAGTCTGTTGTTGGCATTTTTATTTGAGGCTCCCACTATCTAATTGACTCTAGCTTGTGTCAAGTTGACATAAAGCCAGCCAGTCTAATCCTCAGGCTTTTCCAATACCTGAGCCTGCCAAGAAGACCATAGTGCTCCTGCCTTCATCCAGTCCTAGTCCTGGAGGCTTCAGGGCTTAGCAGCAAGGACATCTAGAAGGTGAAGTCAGAGGTTGACTGAAGCCACAAAGGAAACTGGGAAAAAAGTCAGAAAGTAAAGATCCAGGGTGTATAGAGGAAAAGGTCAGAGGAGACATCATCTCAAACCTCAGTGTGCATGAGTGTGCACAATGTCTGACTGAAGGCAGTGAGGGGCAGCCATGTAAACACCTGAGGGGAGAGTTCCATGGAGAGAAATGACATATTTAGGGTACAGAGGGACTGAAAGTCATGTTGCTGACCTCCCACAAAAGTGGGGTAGACACACCCACAACTGCATCTCTAGGCTGAGTGATGAACCCATCTACTCAGGACAGAGGTCACCTTCTTTCCACCAAGCATGACGATCCCATAGGATGGCTTTTTCTCTTTTTCCTTCCAGCTTCCTCTTGTACTTGCTGCAACCCTCTCCCTTCTGGCCCACTCACCATAGAACCAGTGCCACGGAATGCTATCGAAGGGGAAAGCGTTCTTCTCCAAGTCCATAATCTGCCAGAAGATCTGCAAGCCTTTTCCTGGTACAAAGGAGTGTATATCAGTCCTGTCTTTAAAATCGCAGAATACGGCCCCGGACTTCCCTTCTGGACCAGAGGTGAGTACCCGGGTCCAGCCCGGACCCCATCCCTGGGCACCAGCCACTCTGGGGAGGCCTGCACAGCTTGGCGCCGGGTTTTGGCCACTGGGCAGCTCCCCTTCTAGCCCCACCGGGAGGGATCCCCTTTCCAAGCCCCCCGACAGCCCCTGCAGTCACCGCGCCCTGCCCCCACGCCCATCTGCCCGAGATCCCAGCCACTTCCTGAGACTTAGAGACCGGCCCCCAGCTCCCAGCCTGCCCCCGACTTCCCTTCTGGACCAGAGGTGAGTACCCGGGTCCAACCCGGACCCCATCCCTGGGCACCAGCCACTCCGGGGAGGCCTGCACAGCTTGGCGCCGGGTTCTGGCCACCGGGCAGCTCCCCTTCTAGCCCCACCGGAAGGGATCCCCTTTTCCAAGCCCCCCCCCCACAACCCCTGCAGTCTCCGCGCCCTGCCCCCACGCCCATCTGCCCAAGACCCCAGCCACTTCCTGAGACTTAGAGACCGGCCCCCTGCTCCCAGCCTGCCCCCGACTTCCCTTCTGGACCAGAGGTGAGTGCCTGGGTCCAGCCCGGACCCCATCCCTGGGCACCAGCCACTCCGGGAGGACCTGCGAAACTTGGCACCAGGTTCTGGCCACCGGACAGCTCCCCTTCTAGCCCTACCGGGAGGGATCCCCTTTTCCAGCCCCCCCCCAAGCCCCTGCAATCTCCGTGCCCTGCTCCCACGCCCATCTGCCCAAGACCCCAGCCACTTCCTGAGACTTAGAGACCGGCCCCCTGCTCCCAGCCTGCCCCCGACTTCCCTTCTGGACCAGAGGTGAGTGCCTGGGTCCAGCCCGGACCCCATCCCTGGGCACCAGCCACTCCGGGAGTACCTGCGCAACTTGGCACCAGGTTCTGGCCACCGGACAGCTCCCCTTCTAGCCCCACCGGGAGGGATCCCCTTTTCCAGCCCCCCCGGAAGCCCCTGCAATCTCCGTGCCCTGCTCCCACGCCCATCTGCCCAAGACCCCAGCCACTTCCTGAGACTTAGAGACCGGCCCCCAGCTCCCAGCCTGTCCCCGACTGCCATTCTGGACCAGAGCTTGCCCCTGACTTCCCTTCTGGACCAACGAGTTGGACAAGAGAACTCCCTTTTGGACAAGAGAGAGAGTCTTCCTGAGTCTGTCAGCTCTTTGTGAAACAAGTACACTGATAAGACCAAGAAGGAACCACAAGGAGATGGGCAGACGTCAAGGCAGAAGTACATACAGCAAAATGAAGAGCAATACAGCATCACCAGAACCTAGCTCGCCTCCAACATCTAGACCTGAACACCAAAAATTGGAACAAGCAGAAGAAAGTAGCCTTATGAGTAACTTCATGAAGAAGGTAGAGGCTTGTGTAGAGGAAAAGACAAGAAAATTGGAAGAACGCTGTAAACAACTAGAGGAAAGGGCAAACAAATTAGAAGAAAACAATAAAGCCCTCCAAGAAAACAATAAAGTCCTGGAAGAAAACATTAAAGTCCTGGAAGAAAACAATAAAGCACTGAAAGAAAATCATGAAAAAGCAATGAAACAAACAAAGGAAACAGTCCAAGAACTGAAAAGGGAAATTGAAAAAATAAAAGAGACACAAACAGAGGGAATGCTGGAAATAGAAAACCTGAGTAAAAGATCAGGAACTTCGGATGCAAGTATAACCAACAGAATGCAAGAGATGGAAGAGAGGATTTCTGGCATTGAAGATACAGTAGAAGAAATAGTTCCATCAGTCGAAGGAAACACTAAAGCCAACAAAGTCATGAACCAAAATGTCCAAGAAATCTGGGACACCATAAAAAGACCAAACCTACGAATTATAGGGATAGAAGAAGGTGAAGAATACCAACTCAAAGGCACAGAAAATATATTCAACAAAATTATAGAAGAAAACTTTCCCAACTTAAAGAAGGAAATGCCTATGAAGATACAAGAAGCCTATAGAACACCAAACAGACTAGACCCCCCAAAAAAGTCCCCTCGACACATAATAATTAAACAACTAAATGTACAGAATAAAGAAAGAATATTAAGAGCAGCCAAGGAAAAAGGCCAAGTGACCTATAAAGGTAAACCCATCAGAATAACACCCGATTTCTCAATGGAGATTTTGAAAGCCAGAAGGACCTGGACAGATGTAATGCAGACACTAAGAGACCATGGATGTCAGCCCAGACTAATATACCCAGCAAAACTTTCAATCATCATAGACGGAAGGAACAAGACATTCGAAGACAAAGCCAGATTTAAACAATACCTATCCACAAACCCAGCCCTACAGAAAGCACTAGAAGGAAAATTCCAACCGAGGGAAGTCAAATACACACTTAAAAACACAGGCAATAGATAAAGCCACAACAGTAAACCCCAAAGAAAAGAAGTACACACACACTACCACCAAAAATAACAGGGATGAAGAATCACTGGTCATTAATATCCCTTAATATCAACGGACTTAATTCACCAATAAAAAGACATAGACTTACAGAATGGATACAAAAGCAGGACCCATCTTTCTGCTGCATACAAGAAACACATCTCAAATTCAAAGATAGACACTACCTAAGAATAAAAGGCTGGGAAAAGACTTTTCAATCAAATGGTCTTAAGAAACAAGCAGGGGTAGCCATCCTGATATCCAACAAAATAGACTTCAAACTAAAATCAATCAAAAGAGATCAAGAAGGACATTACATCCTCGTCACAGGAAAGATCGACCAAGATGAAGTTTCAATTCTGAACATATATGCCCCAAACACAAGGGCACCCACATATGTAAAAGAAACATTACTAAAGCTTAAACCACATATAAAACCCCACACATTAATAGTGGGAGATCTCAACACCCCACTTTCACCACTGGACAGATCTCCCAAATCGAAACTTAACAGAGAAATAAAGGACTTAACCGATGTCATGACCCAATTGGACCTAATAGATATCTACAGAACATTCCATCCTAACAAGAAAGAATATACTTTCTTCTCAGCACCCCATGGAACTTTCTCTAAAATCGACCACATACTTGGCCACAAAGCAAATCTCAACAGATACAAAACAATCAGAATAACCTCCTGTGTTCTATCAGATCACCATGGTTTAAAGCTAGTTTTCAACAACAACAACAAAAACTACAGAAAACCTACAACCTCATGGAAACTGAATAATGCTCAACTGAATCACCAATGGGTTAAGGAAGAAATAAAGAAAGAAATTAAAGACTTCCTAGAGATCAATGAGAATGAAGACACCACATACCCAAACTTATGGGACACTATGAAAGCAGTGTTAAGAGGGAAATTCATAGCACTAAATGGCCACATAAAGAAGTTGGAGAAATCGCACACTAGTGAATTAACAGCACATCTGAAAGATCTAGAACAAGAAGAAGCAAAGTCTCCCAGGAAGAATAGACGCCAGGAAATTATCAAAGTGAGAGGTGAAATTAATAAATTAGAAACTAAGAGAATAATACAAAAATTAATGAAACAAAGAGTTGGTTCTTTGAGAAAATCAACAAGATAAACAAGCCCTTATCCAAACTAACCAAAAGACAGAGAGAGAGAATCCAAATCAACAAAATCAGAAATGAAAAGGGGGACATAACAACAGACATTGAGGAAATCCAGAGAATTATAAGGTCATATTTCAAAAACCTCTACTCCACAAAACTGGAAAACCTAAAAGAAATGGACATTTTTCTGGATAGATACTACATACCTAAGTTTAATCAAGACCAGATAAACTATTTAAATAGTCCAATAGCCCCTAAGGAAATAGAAACAGTCATTAAAGGTCTCCCAACCAAAAAAAGCCCAGGACCAGATGGTTTCAGCGCAGAATTCTACCAGATCTTCAAAGAAGAGTTAATACCAATACTCTCTAAATTGTTCCACATAATAGAAACAGAAGGAACATTACCAAACTCCTTCTATGAGGCTACAATTACCCTGATTCCTAAACCAAACAAGGATGCAACAAAGAAAGAGAACTACAGACCGATCTCCCTCATGAACATTGATGCAAAAATACTCAATAAAATACTGGCAAACAGACTCCAAGAACACATCAGAACAATTATCCACCATGATCAAGTAGGCTTCATCCCAGGGATGCAAGGGTGGTTCAACATACGAAAGTCCATCAATGTAATACACCATATAAACAAACTCAAAGAAAAAAACCACATGATCATCTCACTAGATGCAGAAAAGGCATTTGACAAAATCCAACACCCCTTCATGATAAAAGTCTTGGAGCGATCAGGAATATAGGGAACATACCTAAACGTAATAAAGGCAATATATAGCAAACCAACAGCCAACATCAAATTAAATGGAGAGAAACTCAAAGCAATTCCACTAAAATCAGGAACGAGACAAGGCTGTCCACTCTCCCCATACTTATTCAATATAGTACTTGAAGTTCTAGCCAGAGCAATAAGACAACATAAGGAGATTAAGGGGATTCAAATTGGAAAGGAAGAAGTCAAGCTTTCCCTATTTGCAGACGACATGATAGTATACTTGAGTGACCCCAAAGATTCCACCCAGGAATTGACAAAGCTTATAAACACCTTCAGCAACATAGCAGGATACAAGATCAACTCAAAAAAATCAGTAGCCCTCCTATATACAATGGACAAAGAAGCTGAGAAGGCAATTAGAGATACATCACCCTTTACAATAGCCAAAAATGACATAAAATACCTTGGGGTAACACTAACCAAGCAAGTGAAGGACCTATATGACAAGAACTTTAAGTCCCTGAAAAAAGAAATTGAAGAAGATCTCAGAAAATGGAAAGATCTCCCATGCTCATGGATAGGCAGGGTTAACATAGTAAAAATGGCAATCTTACCAAAAGCAATTTACAGATTCAATGCAATCCCCATCAAAATACCAACACAATTCTTCACAGATCTGGAAAGAACAATACTCAACTTCATATGGAAAAACAAAAAACCCAGGATAGCTAAAAGAAACCTGTACAATAAAACAACTTCTGGAGGCATCACAATCCCCGACTTCAAGCTCTACTATAGAGCTACAGTAATAAAAACAGCCTGGTATTGGCATAAAAACCGACATGTGGACCAATGGAATCGAATTGAAGACCCTGATCTTAACCCACACACCTATGGACATATAATTTTTGACAAAGAAGACAAAAGTGTACAATGGAAAAAAGAAAGCATCTTCAACAAATGGTGCTAGCATAACTGGATATCAGCGTGTAGAAGGCTGCAAATAGATCCATATCTGTCACCGTGCACAAAACTTAAGTCCAAGTGGATCAAAGACCTCAACATAAATCCAGCTACACTGAACCTGCTAGAAGAGAAAGTAGGAAATAGTCTTGAATGCCTTGGCATAGGAGATCACTTCCTAAATATAACACCAGTAGCGCAGACACTGAGAGAAACAATCAATCAATGGGACCTCTTGAAACTGAGAAGCTTTTGTAGAGCAAAGGATACGGTCAACAAGGCAAAGCAACAGCCTACAGAATGGGAAAAGATCTTCACCAACCCCACATCTGACAGAGGACTGATATCCAGAATATATAAGGAACTCAAGAAATTAGACATCAAAAGGACCAACAGTCCAATTGAGAAATGGGCTTTAGAACTAAACAGAGAATTCTCAACAGAGGAATCCCAAATGGCTGAAAGACATTTAAGGAATTGCTCAACTTCCCTAATCATCAGGGAAATGCAAATCAAGACAACTCTGAGATACCACCTTACGCCTGTCAGAGTGGCTAAGATCAAAAACACTGAAGACACTTTATGCTGGAGAGGATGTGGAACTAGGGGAACTCTCCTCCACTGCTGGTGGGAATGCAAGCTTGTACAACCACTTTGGAAATCAATATGGCGCTTTCTTAGAAAATTGGGAATCAATCTCCCCCAAGATCCAGCTATACCACTCCTGGGCGTATACCCAAGAAATGCTCAATCATACCACAAGAGCACTTGCTCAGCTATGTTCATATCAGCATTGTTTGTAATAGCCAAAACCTGGAAACAACCTAGATGCCCTTCAACTGAAGAATGGATAAATAAATTGTGGCACATATACACAATGGAATACTACTCAGCAGAGAAAAACAATGACATCACACGGTTTGCAGGCAAATGGATGGATCTAGAAAAAATCATCCTGAGTGAGGTAACCCAGACTCAGAAAGACAAATATGGTATGTACTCACTCATAGGAAGATGCTAGATGTGGAACAAGGATGACTAGACTGCTACTCACATCACCAGTGAGGCTACCTGGAAAAAGGGACCCCAAAAAAAGACACGGAGAAATGGACGAGGTCTACATGAATAGCCTGGTCATGAGTGGGAACAATGAAGGGCGACAGTCAAGGGAAAGAGTGGGAGATCCTAGCTGGATCAAGAAAAGAGAGGGAGAACAAGGAATAGGAGACCATGGTAAATGAAGACCACATGAGAAGGTGAGAAGGGGAGGAAGCAGAGAGCTAGGGAGGCCCACGGAGATCCACAAAGATACCCCCTCAAAAGACTGCTGGCAATGGTCGCGAGACGGCAGGAACTGACCTACTCTGGTGATGGGATGGCCAGACACCCAGATAGTGGTGCCATAAACCCCATCCAAGGACTGAGGAATCTGAAGGCAGACATCCACGGCTGGGCCCCTGGTGGAGCACTGGGAGTCTAATTAGTGAGTAAGAAGAGGGTTTATATGAGCGAGAATTGTTGAAGCCAAGGTTGGATAAAGCACCGGGACAAATAACCAAATGAATGGAAGCACAGGATCTATGAACCAAAGGCTGAGGGGCCCCCAACTGGATCAGGCCCCCTGAATGGGTGAGACAGTCATTTGGCTTGATCTGTTTGGGAGGCAGCTGTGCATTGGTGCCAGGTCCTGGGCTCGTTGCATGAGTTGGCTGTTTGAATCCTGGGACTTATGCAGGGACACTTGGCTCGGTCTCGGAGGGGGGAATGGACCTGGCTGGACTGAGTCTACCAGGTCAACCCCGGTCCTCGGGGGAGACCTTGATCTGGAGGAGGTGGGAATGGGGGGTGGGCTGGGGGGAGGGGTGGGCGAGAGGGGGAGAACAGGGGATTCTGTGGCTATTATGTTGAACTGAATGGTGTTGTAAAGTAATAATAATAATAAGAATAAGAATAAGAATAAGAATAAGAAAAAAAATTTAAAAAAAATCGCAGAATACAGCAGAACAAGAAATTCCATCACCCAGGGGCTTGAACACAGTGGAAGAGAGACAGTGTACACCAACGGATCCCTGCTGCTCAAGATGTCACTGTAAAAGACCCAGGGTATTACACACTTCAAATTTTAAACAGAGTTTCGGGAAGTGTGACGACACACGTGCAATTCCATGTGAACAGTAAGTGACTCTCTATGGCCTGCAGCTGCTGGGTGTAGCTTATCCTACTTTATACACTGAACTGTCAGAACTGGGCTTTTCCCGCTCTCTCTCCACCACTGCATTGTGTCCCCAATCTTGTCTTTAGTCCCTTATTGCAGGACACACATAGGGTAGATAAACAGGAATAAATCAGAACCTGTCACCTGTCTTTATCTGCAGAGAGGATGTCCTGTGCTGGGTAAACTGAGTCCCAGAAATTCAGCTAAAGGCCAGATACATGGATCTCTTACTATACAGACATCCCTGAGAATGATACTGTGGGAATCAGGCAGGTCCTAGATGAGGAAGCCATGGAACCAGGAAGCCCTGGCTGCAAATCTCTGTTCTGGCTAGACTCCAGAGGACACTGGGGAGCTTTTGGTCACTTCTCCATTTTGACTTCCTGTTAGAACTGCCAGGGAACAAGGCTTTATTGGTATGTGGAAGCAGCCAGTGTACTTCCTTGTAAGTCACAGTTGGGCTAGGCTACCTGCACATCTCCAGAGACTCAGCAGTGAGAGAATAGCTGGTCAGGAGCCTATGCCATTAACTAACTGTCCTGATGGACTATGTGACCTCACAGGAAGCTCAGAGTCCCCAGAAGAGGAACAGAGAACACATGTCCTCCTTGGACTTTCTTGTCTTCTGGGGTTCCTACCGGAGACTTTCTCCCCTGTAGGCAAATGGTGACAGAGTTGCTGAACTGGACAGCACCCAGACTTAAGCTACAGGTCCCTTAGTAACCACTAGACAACAGGTGAAGTCCACACAACACCCCGAAATGTGTTTCCGTGTCACCTTCCCATGGGAGCCAATTTCACCTTCTCAGAGCATTGAAAACACAGGGCAGACTAGGTGCTCATTTAGGATTCTGTGTTACAGAGGACCTGTTGGGAGAACATAGCAGAGGACAGCCCTGGGGTGAGTTGTTGTTGTCCTAAGGCACAGATATGATCACCAGCCTTGTGCTCACTGTGTGGTCTGGAGGACTGAAACTTACACACAGAGAAGACACAGGCAGGACCATCAAGTTGTGCCTTGACTTCAGTGTAGGTGTTGTGACTTGTACCCATGCACACACATAGGATGGCATACACCTGCACAAACACCCACACCCATAACCATCCATGCCCACTCCCCACACATGCATAGCAATGTACGCTAGAGATTTAACTAGTTTTCAGTAGCTCCAAATAGGAGAATTTTATAAACACTGGATATTCAAGGTCCTGGGACATTCGTTATTTTATCCTCCCACATATATCTGAGCCTTTCCAGGCACTGGACTTTCTAGAAAGATCAAACTAGCTTTCCTAACAAAGCCCCATCTCTAGTGGATTAAAATACAGACCAGGACGTCCATCTTTAAGTGAAGTCAGGGGTTGACTGCATCCAAAGAGGAAAGAGATCAAAGAGGTCAGAAGGTGAAGACTCAGTCTGTAGAGGAAGAAGTGGGAGAAGGCACTCCCATCACACACATATTCTGTGTGTGAGCAGGCATGTGAGGACAGTGAGCATGAAGACATCTGAGGAGAGATTTTACACAGAGGGTATGACTCATTCAGATGCACTGAGGTCATGGAGGTAATTTTCTTATTCATCTGAGTTGGGCAGGTACTGTTACCTACCTCACTGACTGATGCAACTAAGCTTCTCAGTATGCGGGCCTCTACCTTTTTACCAAAGACAATATATGTCTCCATATTTGTGAATTTGTCTCTCTTCCCTTCTGCCCTTTCTTTTAGTCTGTAGATACCCACTTAACACTGCCCAGCTTACTATACAGTCAGCGAAGAAGCACTGGCTCCAGACTTCTGTCATAGACTCAAATTTAGTTGACCCTAGAGAGCATCTCCTCAAGGCAAGAATTTGACTTCCTGTCAGAGCTGAGAGGGAACAAGGCTTTACTGACTGTCCAAGTCCTATAGAGTGTGGAGCCAGCTGTGCACTGCTGTGACAGCTACAGTTCATAGGTCACCTGGCATCTCCTTCTCCTGAGTCTCAGTGGACAGGAACCAGGACATAAGCCAACTCTTCTGATGGTCTTAGGAGACTTCAGAGGAGTGTCAGGTCCTCAGGAGAAGGCACAGAAGGGACATTTCTCCAGGCAGCTCCCTGTCCTAAGAGGTTGAGTTTAAAAAATTCTCTTCCGGGGCTGGAGAGATGGCTCAGAGGTTAAGAGCACTGACTGCTCTTCCAGAGGTCCTGAGTTCAATTCCCAGCAACCACATGGTGGCTCACAACCATCTGTAATGAGATCTGGTGCCCTCTTCTGGGGTGTAGGAATATATGCAGACAGAATATTGTATACATAATAAATAAATAAATCTTTAAGAAAATTATCTTCCATAGGCAAAGAGTAACAGATAATGCTGATATGAGCAGCTCACCCAGATCCCAAGGTCAGGCCATTGCTCACACCTAACCTTAACTCATACACATGGCAATGATCATGTACTGTGTGTCATATTATAGTGAAATTGAGGCACAGGTAACAGTGCTTGAATCAGGATCACACAGGCCATGGGGAACAGATCCAAAGCAGAAGATATGATTATAGTCACACTTCTAACTTACCTACCATGGAGGATTGATTAAGTGTAATCTATAGGGGGGCTGGTTGAGATCTCTGAAGGACTAATGTCATTGTGTCCACTCCTCTGTTTCTTTACAGAGCCTGTGACAATGCCCTTGCTGGGAGTCTCTGATACCACAGTCACAGTACAGAGCTCTGTGCTCTTCAGTTGCCTCTCAGCTGATATTGGAATCTCCATCCGTTGGATCTTCAATAATCAGAGTCTGCAGCTCACAGAGAGGATGTCCCTGTCCCCCATGAATTGTGGACTCAGAATAGATCCTGTCAGGAGCGAGGATGCTGGAGAGTATAAGTGTGAGGTCTTCAACCCTGTCAGTTCGAAGACCAGTCTCCCTGTCAGCCTGGTCGTGATGCATGAGTAACTTCTCCTCTCATCCTACAACAGAGTGAGGGCATTTCTTTATCAATGGGGTATAAAATGGGGGAAAAGTAATGTGGTAAAAACTTTCAGTTACCACTCAGGTACAGCCATATGGTGACTCAAGCCTGTAATCCTGGGATAAATGTATGCACAAAGAAGGGCCAGCATTCATAGTGAGACTTAGTCTCCAAAGGAAAATAAGGACATCAATATGGTAATCAATACTGTGAAGGGGTTAAGAGCCTAGTTGTGGATTAAATATATAATCTATCCTCAGAATGTGTGGGATTTATTTCAGGAACTGCCCAAACTTCTGTATTCTGTAAATCACCTGTTAAATGGTGCACTGTTTGCATAGAGATTACCATCCTCTCATATGTTCCAATAGTTTTACCTAAAATCAAGGCCTCTCTACACAACAGTCATCCATGTGACGGAAGGAAGAGTGACAGAAGAGTCTGTCCATGTTTCTCTGTGGACATAACTGGTTCCTAAATATTTATTTTATTTTATTTTTTTATTAAGGGATTTTCTATTTATTTTACATACCAACCACAGATTCCCCTGTCCTTCCTCTTCCCACCACCCAGCTTTTTCCCACAAGCCATCCTCCATTCTCACCTCCTCCAAGGCAAGGTCTCCCATGGGGGATCAGCAGAGCCTGGTACATTAAATTGAGGCAGGTCTAAGCCCCTCAACTCTGCACCAAGACTGAGCAAAGTGTCTCACCATAGGCACTAGGTTTCAAAAAGGCAGCTCATGCACTGGGAACAGGTTCTAATCCCGATGCCCCCTAAACAGTTTAAGCTAAACAACTGTCTGACTTGTCCAGAGGGCCTAGTACAGTACCATGAGGGCTTCTCAGCTATTGGTTCACAGTTCATGTGTCTCCACTAGTTTGCCTAGTTGTCTCTGTATTTTTTCCAATCATAGTCTCGATATCCCTTGCTCATAGAATCCCTCCTCTCTCTCATCGATTGGGCTCTTGGAGCTCCACTTGGGACTTGGCCAAGGATCTCTGCATTTGTTTCCATCAATCACTGGATGAGATTTCTACAATGACAGTTAAGGTATTAGGCCATCCAATCACCAGAGGAGGCCAGCTTAAGCACCCTCTCCACTATTGCCAGTAGTCTATGGTGGGGTCATCCTTGTGGATTCCTGGGAACCTCCCTAGAACTCTTCTTCTTCCTATTCCCATGGTGTCTTCATTTATCATGGTACCTCTTTCCTTGCTCTCCCACTCTGCTCCTGCTCCAGCTCGAACCTCCTGCACCCCTAAGCTCTCATCCCCCATCCCTTGCCCTCTATTACCCCATCCCACCCCATTTGCTCATGTAGATCTCATCCTTTTCTCCAGTGCTAGACGATCCATGCATCCTTCTTAGGGTCCTCCTTACTAGCTAGCCTTTCTAGAACTGTGGGTTCCAATCTGGTTATCTTTTGCTTTATATCTAGTATCCATTTATGAGTGAGTACATACCATATTTGTCTTTCTGACTATGATTCATTTTCTTATTTATTTTCTAGTGATTCTGGTTGGCAGGGAGGTTAGTGACTAACACCCATGGAAACATGTCTTTGCAAGGATCAGAGGTCCCACACAGGGCTATCTCCTCTCTGTTGTCTGCACAGCACTGTTTGACCTAACTACAATCATCAACTCCAGCCCAGTGGAGAGAAAGAACATGGTAGCTTTAACACCTAGATCTGAGATTCAGGATATATCCCACCCTGTGGTAGATAAACCCACAGACAAGTGTTTCTTTCAGCATCCTCCAAGATGCTTCTTTTTGCACTGGTGGAGGCCACCAATGGAACCCAAAACTTGTCCAAATGTGAAGAACAATGAAACACCACAGCATCCCCAGCCAAAATTGATCTTTGTATATAATGTAATCCTCTTGTTTTAGGCTCAGGGCACATCTCTGAAGAAGAGGTGGTGAAATTTAAGTCAGAGAACCATGTCATGTCATGTGAGATTGTGTCTTCTATATATGACAGGGAAGCTGCATCCAAGAAATGTCAACCATGTGTCCATCTAAACAGACCTGAAAATGACAACACCAATTGAAATGGCAGCATGGATGGAGATGGTCCCTCCCCTGAATGAAGAGCTGTAGGCAATTAAGTATTGAGTATTGAGAGAGGGAGATTAAGTATTTCCAGGGATGATCCTCTAGTGTGTCTTCCAATCCCAGTTGTTCTTATGTAAACACATATAGAGATGAACAACACTAAATGCCCAGATGATGTTCTTTACATATTTATATAGAGACATATATGTAGTTGCTTTGGGATATATTTCTGTGTGCTGTGAATATGTATTTGTAGTTGATATTAAGCCTCTCAATGATTATTTTAAAAGTGACTGTGGGACTGGGTGGGACAGAATAGCCTATATTTACAAATGGCAACCCACATGGGGCAGGAATTCCCACATAAGACCAAAGAACGCTTTAAAAATGTTCTAGAACACATAAATGGAGCAACAACAACAACAACAACCCCCCCAAAAAAACCATCTTCCTAGTCTCTTATGCAGGCCACAGTACAGAGATGCTGCAGCATTTTAGCTTCAGCATAACATGACAGATTCCTGCCTAGGTACGCAGAGGTGTCTCCAAACCACGCAGCATCCTGCATGGTGGATTTATCATTTACTCATACAGACAAAACAAAAAAGGTTTGTGGGCCAGCTTCATGCTACCTGATGGCATCATGGACCTCAGAGTTAGGGGGAATAAGTGCAACTCTCCTGGATACCTCTGCCATGTTAGGAAGCTGAGCAGGGCAGAGCCAATAGCCAAAGCCACAACTTTGGTCCTTGCCTCCTTAGCAGTTTAAAGCAGTGATAAGAAAAAGATTATAGATATACAATAAAACAGATTCAGAAGGAAACATCCTCTCAATGGGTCACCTTATTTTAAAAAATGTGTGCAGACTTGAGAGAAAAAAGAGAAAGCATAGAAAGTCATAAAAAGATATATAGTCTTAAAATAATAAAATAAATTCATTAAAAAGGAAATAAAATAATATAAAAAGCTACATAAAGATGGAAAATACATAGACAGTTTAGATTCTGTATATTATTATGATGTCTTGGGATTTTTAACTGCTATGAGGCATTTAGTTGTAGAGGCTGCTGGATTAAACCAACCTGTACATTTTGGAAAAATCTTGTTTGCAATGTTTAAGTCAGAAGATATGTTACTTTGAAAAAAGAGGTTCTGTTTTTGTTTACACAGGAAATGAGAAGCTATAGATTTATTATGGATTAAGAAAAAATCAGATTTTATTTGGGAAGACCCCATGAAATCTTAAATACAGACATGAGAAAATAAACCTAAAGTAACTATAAGACATGTAACATATATTTTACCTGCCTCAATATAATACAAAAATTATCTTTGACTGGTTTGTATACAATACAGTTTATATTTATATTGATGCAGATACATATGCTACCTTTAGAAGTTTCAATATTTTCAGAACAAGTGGACCGGACACCAATAAAACAGATGTCCCAGATGATCCAACAATTCAATACACCTCACTTACAGTTTCTTCTGAGTTCTGCATCCAAAGCAGTTTCAATGCTTCTGGCTGAGATTGCCCAGCAGCACAAAATACCCCACTCAGGACTTTACCATAATTGTAAATTTTCTCAGGGTCTCCATAAGATTACCAACACCAGCCGGGCGGTGGTGGCGCACGCCTTTAATCCCAGCACTCTGGAGGCAGAGCCAGGCGGATCTCTGTGAGTTCGAGGCCAGCCTGGGCTACCAGTTGAGTCCCAGGAAAGGCGCAAAGCTACACAGAGAAACCCTGTCTCGAAAAACCAAAAAAAAAAAAAAAAGATTACCAACACCCACAATCAGGAGGAAGGAGTCATGGGAACTACACCAAATTCCCAAAGTATTGTTTATGAATGTTTGTTTTCATTGAAGGGGGGGTTGGTTATAAATGTTTAATGGTCACAGTCAGTATCTTTCTAAAGAAGAAAAGGGGATATGATATAGAAATGATGGGTAAAAGAGTAGATTATCATGATTTAAGAAAGGGTAGACTATTGAATCTACTTTAATCTTAAAAACAACTGTTAATCTCAAAATATTTTACATTGGTATGGATTTTAGTTTATTGACATAAATTTAAAGTCAATTTTGTTATACTGTCTGTATATTTCTACTTTTTTTAAGATACTATACCTATGCAGTTTTAAAATATATAATCTAAAGTTCTAATATTTGAAAACTATTATTATACACTATTTAAGATGTTCAAGAAATATCAGTAGTTAGTTGTCTATCATCATCAAATTTATAGATAGTTAAGTATGTTTTCAGAATCATATAGAGATATATTTTAGATAGATGGTCTTCAAATACTTCAAAGACCTATAGAATATGGCATTTAAAGTGAAAACCAGGCCAGGCGCTGGTGGCACATGCCTTTAATCCCAGCACTTGGGAGGCAGAGGCAGGAGGATCTGTGAGTTCGAGGCCAGACTGGCCTCCAAAGTGAGTTCCAGGAAAGGTGCAAAGCTACACAGAGAAACCCTGCCTTGAAAAACCAAAAAAAAAAAAAAAATGAAAACCAGAGACATAAGCCCAACCTGCCCAGATTAGGAACAGGTAAGGCCCCATCTCTGGACTTGGCAGACCAGTTCCCTAGCCCCTAGGACCTGGGGGAACATCCTGTACCCCTCCCCCAAGCCACTGGAGCCCCAGAGTTGGGCTAGCTGACCCTTCCCCTGCCCCCCTCACCAATAAAACACTCCCCTGTGACACTAGTGAAAACCAGACATAAGACCAATCTGCCTAGATTGGGAATAGGTAAGGCCCCATCTCTGAACTGATAACACCAGGTCTCTAGTCCCAAGCCCTGGGGGCACATCCTGTACCCCTTCCCCAACTTCATTGGAGCCCCAGAGAGTGGCCAGCTGCCCTTTCTGCAGCCCCCTCACCAAGAAAACAGCCCCCAGAAACACAAGTGAAAACTGGAGACATAAGCACACCCTACACCAATTGAGAACATGTAACCAAATGTCATAAACAATGACAATATCCAAAACTTATTAAACACCAAAAACCTCCCATCCAACCTCTTGGGAATGTGGGTGTCATTTTCTTAAAATTACTTCCTGCTTTCTGGGGGTGAAGACATCTTTAAGGGATCCTGAAAAGAAAAGTTTTTGGGTTAATTGTCAAGTCCTATATCATTTGTCCAGTCACTGCATAATGAGAAAGTGCAGGGCTTGTTTCTAGTCCTTGTTTAAGTAGTCTGTCAGGGTGGATCATCTCAGCTTGCCATCTCAAAATTGTTCTGAGTAGTTTGTAGTCCAAAGTCGATCTTTCCATGGTGTTAATAGATTTATCATAGTCTGTGTGGAATTGTCATTGTGGGATCCCATCAGCTTGTTGAGGATTTCAAAGTTGCTGTTAAGCATGGTCATGATTCCCTGCAGACTTTTCTTTTTGTCTCCTCTGTGGTTTGGAGTAATCACAGTCTGATAAATGTCTGTCTCTCAGAACCATGAACATTCTTCCCTAGAAGAGAAAATCATGACAGCAATTTCTCCCCACCATTTGTCTTGCCAAACTTTTCCAAACTGACCTTTGTTGATGCTTTCTTGTAACATGATGGTCCTGGCAATTCTCTGAACAAGAAGCAGTAAACCCTTTGTCCCAGGTAGCAGCATCACCGCAGTCACCAACAGGATGAGAAGCAGCCAGCAACTGGGAGCGGCAGTGGCTGCATCCATGATTCCACTGCCACCTTTGTGGTTGAGCCCCAGCCAAAGCTTTTCCTTAGCCAGATTCCTAGGCCGGCTTCAAACTCAGGATCCTCATGCCTCTTCAGTAAATCCAGCCAGTGTGCTTCACCAAACTGGCTCAAAGTAACTCGGGTCTGAGCAGGGGCCCACAAGGCCACAGGCAAGCAGCTTTTTTGTGAATTCATACTATGAACGTTGGGAGTCAGATGTAGCAGAAATCGTAGGTCTTATTAATAAATTCAAACCTGAGGCCAGTTATTGGGGTGAACACTGGAAGATCAGAGAGACAGAACAAGCCACAGCTAACTTCACCTTGCCTGTTCCTCAGCTGATCTTGTGTCCTCAGACTGGAAACCTCTGAGTCCTCATATCTGAATGGATCTCAGCTGAACTGGTGCTAGAAGCCTAAAATATTAACCAGCCAAATGTTTGTACTTTCTAGTCTTCACACCTTATATATCTTTCTGGTTTTGCCATCACTCCCTGGGATTAAAGGCTCACTTCTTGAGATTAAAGGCATGTGTCACCATGCCTGGCTCTTTCCAATGTGGCCTTGAACTCACCACCATGTAGGAAGAACCACTTCTATCTGGATCTTGAGGCAAGAAGACTCACTCCTTTATGCTGGGTGTTGAGGCAGGAAAACACATTTTTAATTGGGTCATACTTTCTGCTGAAAGCTTGTAAAGACACACTAAAGATAAAGTCTTTGTGCTTTGCCTTCTTGCTCTTACCTTCCTAGCATGTTTGCCTGCTTGTTCACCTTCACTGGCATTAGAGCCTACTCCTTTTGGATTTCAGCATCTACTGAAGACCAGCTGAGACATCCAGCTTCATTGACTGAGCATCCTTTGGATGTATGGAATTTCTGTTCATAGCCATCCATTGTTGGATTAGCAGGAATACAGACAGCCTGTACATTATTCTAATAATTACACACACACACACACACACACACACACACACACACACACACACAAACTGAGAGAGAGTCTCATTCCCTTTGTTCTAGTGTGGGAATGTGTGGTAACCACCTCTGGTTGTCTTTATAGTGTCTCCCTCTCTGTGTCTCTGTGTTGCTAAGTATCTGTCTCTTATTCTCATTCTTTCTCAGTCTCATTCTCTCCATCTCTTTCTCTGTCTCTCCCTATGTGTTTGTGTAGAAGAATTTCTAAAATGGTTTTATTATATAAAACCACCCAGCCAATACAGGAGTGAAAGCCTTAGATCAGGAAAATAGGGAAAGCCACCAGACAACCTTACCTCACCAACTCTGCAGATTCCAAATGCAAGTTACTTCCTGTCTGCCCATGCCTTTATAGCCTTGCTTTTCTGCCCTCTCATTGGCCCTCTTAGTCCAGTTCCCTCACTTCCAATTCCTACACAGCTCAGTCACCCTCTGTCTGTCTGTACAGACCTCTAGGTCTCTATGGTTGGTACTGGGAATAAAGGCATGTGTCACCATGCTTGGCCCTGTTCCCTACCTTGAACACACAGAGACCCTGCCTGCTAAGTGATAGGATTAAGGATGTGCATTCTCTGACTTCTATGTTTACTATAGTGGCTGGCTTTCCTCTGATCTCCAGGCAAACTTAATTAAAGCACAAATAAAATATCACCACATTTCCCCTTTTTTGTCTAACTAAAATTAAGAAAATTAATAACTAATATGAGAAAAATTATATACAATAAGTACAATAACTATATATAATATGTACAAGCAAAATATAAATCAACAATGTGTAGTCCATTTGCAATTGACAAATTCAGAGAAACTACTTCTTTATCTTTCTTATTTTGTTGAGTCCAAAATGTACCTAATTCACTTTCTATTCTATCTTGTATTACCAATAGAAAAGCATCTTATGGTGTCTTTGAAATATATAAACTTACACCTCCTTAGTGAAATTCTTTTCTGAAATTTCTTAACAAGGAAAACTGTAACCATAAATATCTCATCTTCAACTCCCTCAGAGACCTGAGAAGGAAATAATATTAACTAGTAAAACAAGAAGTACAAACAAGTGACTTCTAAAAAATGAATTACTGCAAAAACAGCCAACTGCCTGAACAGTCACCTGAGGTTTCTATGCACCTTGGAGCATCATCTTTGGCCTACAGGTTTAGCATGTCTGACAGACTCATTTGTGAAGTGGGATGTACACAAGGCCTACAGCTCGATCTCACATTGGGTTTGAGTATTCCATGTACCAGATAAACGTGAATTCTGCCAGTGTCTTGTCATGATTCAGGATTTCAAATTCTGGAAATTGCTGGTGTATTTGGAATTCAGCTTCCCTGGCTTGTGGGTGACTTCATCTCCTTTATTAAATGCCAGTCTACCATTGAGAGGTTAGACTCCATCAGCCTAGTTCCTCTTTCAAAAATAAATGTTTCAGCTACTGTTCCACTACACACCAGAAGCCATCTGTCCACTGCCTGTTTAGATGTCTTCAAAGAAAGGGACACTGTACCTTTTCCAGATTGCAAAGCCACTTCAGCAATGGTGCCACATTGTCCTGGCCTCAGGGGACACCTGGTGCCAAAGCTGCAACCACTCTTATCTTGGCAAGGATTGGTAATCCTTTGTTTTGTTTACTTTTTGTCCATTTTGGATAGCATACTATCAGCAGTCAATGCAAGGGCACTTACTTGCACAGGAGCTAACATTTGCAATAATGAAAGTTATCTCTTTATACAGCTTTTTCAATGGCCATATCTTCTCTGAAGTAGACTGTTGCTGCTAGGAACAGAAATGTCTCACACTCATTATAAAAGAAAGAAAATCTGTATTACCAAAACATTTTAAATGCTTTATTCTGTAGATCTCCAAAGGGTTTGAAGATGACCTGTCTATTGAAAATTTATCACTGCTTGCCCTTGAAAACATACCTAATATGATTGCAAGTTTGATTGTAATGTCTAACTACTATCTTTCCTTTCTTTATATTCTGATATTTGGTAATAATAACATCCAAGGATTAGCAAACTGCATTACATTGTTAAAGAAACTGTATAGCTACAATATCCTGACAAGATTAGAAATATATGTAGAGCGTTTTCTTCTAACAATATAAATATATATATATAGATATAGATATATATATATAATTTGTATACAATATATAAAATCCAATCCAATGTATTTAAAACTAGTAGTTGGCTTTTAAAAGCAGATTCAATAATATAACTTTTTGTCTATATCATATCTATATTCTGCACTTTTTTCTTTTCAGAGTAGATTCAATAATCTACCCTTTATCCTATCATTTCTATATATTTTTTTCAGAGTAGATTCAATAATCTATCTCTTATCTATATCCTCTTTTTTCTTTTTTTTCAAATAAGAATCTAAAATATAATCTCCTTTATTTAACCTCTTTCTTGGCCATTAACAATAACAACTTATAACCAACCATCCTAAACAATGACAACTATCCAAAACCCAAAACACATTGAAAAACCAAAAAGCACCCATCCCATCTATTGGGTATATGGGTGTTGTGTTCTTGAAATTACATTCTGCTGTCTTTGGTGAAGACATCTTTAGAGGATGATGAAAAGACAAATTTGGGGTTAATTGTCAAGTTCTGGAGTGGTAGATGTATCATTTGTGGTCCAGTCTCTGCATAATGCAAAAGTGCAGGGCGCCTTATCTCAAGTCTTTGTTCAAATAGTCTGTGAGGCTGGATCATCTCAGCTAGCCATCTCGAAATTGTTCTGAACAGCAGCTTGTAGTCCAAAGCTAATCTTTGGGTGATGATGTCAGCTTAGTGGTATTATTATTGTCCATGTGGACCCTTCATAGTAGGGCTCCATCATCTTTTTGGAGACTTCAAATTTGCTGTTAGACCTGGGCATGATTCCATACATAAATCTGATAGAAACATCAACACAAAAAAAACATGTATAGGCAACTAAATGAAGCATTTTTATCACTAGAATTAGTTCATACACTATATGACAATTAATAACATAACAAAGGCTTAATATAGGCATATGTATATGTATATATATAAATCTTATATTTTTTGTTGTAAAATTCATACCGTAGTAAAAGTTTAAAGAATCGAAATTGAACCAAAGATTTAAGGTTAATGGCAATAAAATAGTTCCTTAATTTTTTGGTTTTCTTCTATCCCATATCAGATGGCTCTTTTTCCTGACATGATACACAAATTTTGCATTTTCCTTTTACCAACATGCTTGGGTTTAGAGAAGGAGAGAGCCATTCTCCATTCTAAAAACAGCTTTAATTTTTAATTGAACTGGGGCTACATAAAGTGCATTTGTGTTAAATGTATGTAGAGAAAAGCAGAAATAATCATTTAGGAAGACTTATGAAATTTTATATGTGATATACTAATAGGCCAATTTACTCCTTTTCTTGGGACATTTTTTTTCTAGAGGATATGTTTTATTTGTCCACTGTTCTTCAGATTCCTCAGTCTTCATTCTCCTGAAAGACAAAAACAAAAACCCTGCTGGACTCATAGAGAAGCTTGCCATGGCCAGCTGCTTCACTGTCCAAAATATGTGTGAGATATCACCAGATCCCATGGGGAAGTACAGCTCAGACTACAAAATCCATCACCTTCACAGCACCAGCTGCCAAAATTAAAACAACAGCATAATAAATCAATTATGTTCTCCCCCTACTGTTTTGCTTGCTTTATTCTGGTTCTGGCTAACTCTTCTTTTTAACAGAATTGTATGAATTCAGAATATGCAATCTGTGCTTGAGAGCTACCCTAGAAAGGCTCCATGGTACAGTGGGTCCCCAAACACCCAGGGTAATTGAAAGCCTGACAATCCAGACTTTCTATTGGATTACATCCATGTCCTAGCAGTGTTCTCTGGTAATTACCCTACATTTAGGAAGGTTCCACTGAGTTCCCAGAGACCAGAAATAGATACAGTGTGGGACTCAGAGCCCCTTGATGTAGGGATGGGTATGGAGAACAAGGCTATCTTAGGGTGTGGTCCTCCTGAGTTCCAGGCTCTCAAGACATCCTTTGCTTAATTGCTGCATTACACTTCAGAGGAATCTATCATTTCCACAAATGAAGGAAACAGTTTAGGAGTTGTTTGGCTCTCAAGTCTTGAGGAATGTATGGTAACGGCACTTTCTCTGTGGTCAAACAAGAGTTGTGTGCATGGTGCCACTATCCATGGTTAAGAATTTGTGTGAGACTTCACCTGATTCTCCTTGTATGTTCATGTGTATGAACATGTGTTGGGTAATCCTTTGGTCTAGAGTGTGTGTGTGTGTGTGTGTGTGTGTGTGTGTGTGTGTGTGTGTGTGTGTTTCAGTTTGGTTCTGTCAATTTTTTTCCTTTAATGAACAGTTTCCCTCTCACGTAGTTGAGATTAATCAAAATCAAGGGACCAAAAAAATTGATTGATTTTTTTTCCTGAATTGACAGTTAAGTAATGTTGGAGCCAGACTTACAGGAAAGCCATGAGAATGGCTGAGCTGATTGAATCTGTACTTATTTGTGTCCTCTAGGCTTAGAGAGTCTCAACAAGACAGGACTAACTGGAGCGAGATGAGATGTAGGTGTTGTGCCCGAATCTCAAGACCCCAGAGCAAGACCACCACAGACCCGATATCCAATGTGAAACACACAGGGGTTAAACAATTACAAGCAAGCCTGGGCTTGGTCTGTGTCCAACTCTCTGACACAGGGACTGGAAGGAGGACATCCCTGAGCTCTCAGAATGGAGTTTTTAAAGGGAAAACTTGCAAGCAAGGTGGTAAAAGGCTTTGTCATAGGACTAGGTCAGGGTGTGTAACCTTTGAGCTCTCTGGTTGGAATCCAGAGGAATTTTCCAACAACGTTTATCAGAAGGACATTTGGAGCCTGCAGATGTTTATCACGATTGGTTTTTGCGAGTGCTCTGCCAGGGAGGCTGGCTGGCCTAGAACATAATGGTACCCAACAGGTTGGCAAGAGTTTCCACCTAAAACATGAGAAAAAAAGATTCTAAAATGGAGCTAAAAACAACTTCCTAGTTGTCTCTCTCAAGTTAGTGGCAGCTTGTGGGTTTGAGGTACTCCATGGGGGTTTTGTGGCATGCAGGCTTGACCTATGCTATGTTACACAGAGGTGCCTCCAAGCTGTGTACTATGCTGTGTATTGGATATAGTTTCTGCTAGTTTAAAAGAAGAAGAAGAAGAAGGAGGAGAAGGAGAAGGAGAAGGAGAAGGAGAAGGAGAAGGAGAAGGAGAAGGAGAAGAAGAAGAAGAAGAAGAAGAAGAAGAAGAAGAAGAAGAAGAAGAAGAAGAAGAAGAAGAAGAAGTTTCTGGCCTACATGCTGCTTTGATAGAAGCATAGAACCACTGTTTCTAAGAGTTGATGGTGGGTCCCAGAGCTGGTGGTAAATGTACCACAGCCACGTTGGGAAGCTGCGGTGGGCGGAGCCACCAGCCAAAGCTGCCATTTGAGTCCTAGTAATGCTGAAGTTTAAAAACATTAGATTCACAATAAGACATATTCAGATGAAACAAGACTTTAAATGCTTTACGAGGTGTGTAAAAATGTACGTGGCTTGAAAGAGAGATCAAAAGGAACATAAACAGTTATATAAAGAAATAGTTCTTAAAAATAAAGTCTTTAAAGAGACAATAAAGGTAGTATAAAAAAGCCACATGAACATGGATATTACACAGAGAATCTGGATTGTGTTGTCTTTAGGACTTTTAAATTCAGAAAAAAACATTTGATAGTAAAAGCTGTTGAGTTAAGCCAATATGTACGTTTTAAAGGTACCTTGACTCCAAAATTTGAATATAAGAATATGTTGCTTTGGAAAGGAGGCTCTGCTTTTGTTTCAACAGAAAGCAAGAGGCTATGGATTTATTCCAGATTAAGATTCATCAAGTTTGACCAGCCAATACCCCCTGAAACATCCCCAATGACACCATGGCCCAGATGATCTGACATCCAGACCCCCTCAGCCTCTAGGTCTGGAATAAAGGAATGTGTCTTCCTTCCTTAAAAGTCCCTATTTTCAAATAGGAGATTTCCCTATTTTCATCTTAAACAATAATTTCTGACAGTCGTGCTCTCCATTTTGTAGTTTTGTTAATTCCAGATAGAGTCAAGTTGAGAACCAAGTTTAGCCATCACAAGCGTGTTTTATTTCTTATGGTTAGTCTTCCATCAATGAGGGATCATGTCACATTTTCACAGCTACTATTTACTCTTGTATGTTGTTTCAATACTTGCTGCTATAAACACCATCAAGGAAGGGGTGTTTTACTTAACTTGTCAGAGGTCTTAGTTTTCACAAGATGGATGGCAGGTAAAGAGCTCTTACATGGTGAGTGGGAAGCAGAACCAGGAGCCTCTGAAGGTGGCTTTCTTCTTCCCTGCTTTTGATTGCATCCAGACCCACAGTTCCAGGATGACTCCAACAAACTTTAGTGGTGGTCTTTCCCTGCATCTCAAATAATCCTACTTGGAAATACTCTTCCAGATCCTTCTAAGTACACTAAGATAAACACATCAGAAAGAATAGGTCCCACTGACCAAAATGAAATCAAGATCACACATGTAATTTAAACAGATCATGAAAGGCTAATAAAAGAGCATAATCACTAAAAGGCTCCCCACAAAAAAAAATCCCAGGACCAGAGAGTTTGAGGGAAGCAGTATCTGAAACTCTGACCCCAAACTCATATTAAGAAGAGTCACTGCTATTACTAGTTAGCCACCGCCAAAATTTCTTAAGAGGATCCAGAAAGAAATCAGAGAAAGAAACAGAGCAAAAAAAATACCCACTTCAAAATAGCCTCAAATAATATAAAATATCTTATGGAAAATAATAACAAAGCAAGTGAAAGACTTGTATAATCAAAACTTCAAGTCTTTGAGGAAGAAAGTGAAGAAGATATCAGAAAATGAAAAAAATCTCCCGTGCTCATTGGTCAGTAGGATTAATATCTAAAAATAGCAGTCTACAGATTCAAAGCATTCTGCTTCAAAATCTCAACACAATTTTTTAAAGATCATTATCACCTTCATATGAAAATACAAAAAGCCATTTGAGTCATAACATTGGTTAAGTCCCTTATTTCTCTGTTAAGTTTTGATTTAGCAAATCTGTCGAGTGGTGAGACTGGGGTGTTGGAGTCTCCCACTATTGATGTGTAGGCTTTATGTGTGATTTAAACTTTACTAGTGTTTTTTTAACATATGGAGTGCCCTTGTGTTTGGAACAAAAATGTTCAGAATTGAAACTTCATCTTGGTTCATCTATGCTGTGATGCGTATATAATGTCCTTACATATGCATCTTTTGAATGATTTTAGATTAAAGTCTATTTTGCTGAACATTAGGATAGCTACACCAGCTTGCTTCTTAAGACCATTGAATTGGAAAGACTTCTCCTAGCCAGATCTGGTAGGTTTCTACCACATCTTCAAAAAAGAGATAATACCAATACTCTTTAAATTGTTCCACACAATAGAAACAGAAGGAATGTTACCAAACTCCTTCTATGAGGCTACAATTACCTGGATTTCCAAGCCAAACAAAGATGCACTACAAACCAAGAGAACTACAGACCAATCTCCCTCATGAACATTGATGCAAAAATATTCAATAAAATATCAACAAACAGACACCAAGAATACATCAAAACAATTATCCACTATGATCAAGTAAGCTTCAACCCAGAGATGCATGGGTGGTACAACATACAAAAGTCTGTCAATGTAATACACCATATAAACAAACTGAAAGAAAAAAAAATCTTCATCATCATCTCAGTAGATGCTGAAAAGGCCTTTGACAAAATCCAACACCTCTCCATGATAAAGGTCTTGGAGAGATCAGGAATACAGGCAACATACCTAAACATAACAAAGGCAATTTACAGCAAGCCAACAGCTAACACCAAAGAAAATGGAGAGAACCTCAAAGTGATACCACTAAAATCAGGAACAAGACAAGGCTGTCCGTTCTCCTCATAATTATTCATTATAGTACTTGAAGTTCTAGCCAGAGCAATAAGACAACAAAAGGAGATCAAGGGGATACAAATTGGAAAGGAAGAAGTCAAGCTTTTACTGTTTGCAGATGACATGATAGCATACATAAATGACCCCAAAAATTCAACCAAGGAACTCATATAGCTTATAAACAACTTCAGTAATGTAGCAGGACACTAGATTAATTTAAAATAATCAGTAGTCCTCCTATATTCAAATGACAAATGGGCTGAGAAAGGAATCAGAGAAACATCACCCTTTACATGATATTAAATACCTTGGGGTAACACTAACCAAGCAAGTGAAGGAACTATATGACAAGTCCCTGAAAAAAGAAATTGAAGAAGATGTCAAAAAATGGAAAGATCTCCCATGCTCATGGATAGGCAGGATTAACATAGTAAAAATGGCAATCTTACCAAAAGCAATTTACAGATTCCATGCAATCCCCATCAAAATTCCAACACAATTCTTCACTGACCTGGAAGGAACAATACCCAACTTCATATTTAAAAACAAAAAACTCAGGATAACCAAAAGAATCCTATACAATAAAACTACCTCCTGCATTTTTGGGGGTGTAAAAATCCCACTTCTTCTATATTCCTGGCTATCCTCTCAAACCTGAGAATAGGGAGAAAACCTATTATGACAGAAAATAAAGCGTATTTAATTTGACTCAAAATAAATTGATTGGTGGTTTACTTTCTTTCAGTGGGAATATCACTACACACCCTGACCGCTTTTATGGATTTATTATATATTTCCTCATTCCTGGTATGTCTGTACTTTTTCTCATCTCTCTGCATTATGTTGTGACAGTCACCCATCATATTTAATCATAGGAAAATGTGGCACCATGAGGACCCCTATAAGATTTCTTTTCTGAATGCCATAATCTTTCTTACCTCCATTGTGGAGAAACCATGTAATTTCCTGATGTTAATCTTGGTCATTCATCCCTCCAACACTGTTATTTCCTTCTTGGCTTTGGATTAAGGACATCCGAAGCTCAAAGTGGCTTGGGAGAAGTCTGAGCTTCCAGTTCAATGATCTGTTTGTTGTAGCTCCAGTCAGGAGCACTGCCCCACACCACCAATCACACTGGAATGCAAATTTTCAAGCAAAAAACTTAAGGTCATGTAAAAAGAAAGCAAACATTTTTCCCAAGAGGTCACTAGGGGTGATAGTGAGTGGTACTATTCTCTTTTCTAACACCTGGTGCCTACACCCATGGATCTCGGCTATGGAGAAATCTGCCTCCCGGATAATACTACTCCAGCTCTCAGGGTTGTTGTTACTTCATTGGCTCCATAACTGTGTCTTCTAAACGTCACTAGAGAAGCTTCGGGATGTTGGTAAATCTGCACCAAGCAGTGGATTCCATGATTGTGGGCCACAGGTTCACCTGTCTTTCTGTGAATTTAATCTTGGTCAGAAGCTATACCATGTGGAATAACATGATGGTTAAAAAGAAATTCTGAAGCCGGGTGGTGGTGGTGAAAGCCTTTAATCCCAGCACTTAGGAGGCAGAGGCAGGCGGATCTCTGTGAGTTCGAGGCCAGCCTGGGCTACCAAGTGAGTTCCAGGAAAGGCACAAAGCTACATAGAGAAACCCTGTCTCGAAAAAAAAAAAAAGAAAGAAAAAGAAAGAAAGAAAAAAAGAAAAGGAATTCTGTTAGTTCCTGTGTGATAGTTTAGGTAAAATCATTACAGGTGGGAAATGCAAATCTATATCTAGACTAAGAATCTGCTCCAGTAAGGATGAGGTATTATCCATTCCACAGAGAAAGAGGTCCAATGTAGTCATCCTGTCATGAATTTGTTGGATGGTTAGCCTGGGGAATGTGACATCTCTGGGTCTCTGAGTTGGTCTTTGCTGTTGGCGGATCTGACATTCAGCAGCAGCTGTAAGCAGGTAAGTCTTGATGAGTGGATATCTATGTTGTTGATCTCAAGTATAACCCCCACCTCAGGTAGAACAGCTACTGTGATCATGGGCAATGGGGCAATACCAAAAGTGACTTGGGAAAGAGACTGACAGTCCATGGTATGGGTCATCATGTCTAATTAATTATTGACCTCCTCCTCTGCCTAAACCACCTTTCATGGCAGTTTACAGAGGACAAAGGATCTTCACATTCTTTGCTCCTTTGCAGATCTGTCCAAATACTTCTCCCCCAAATGTCTTTCTAATTTGTCCTTATTTCCTTATTTGTTTTTATGTTTTCTTCTCTCATACAATGCCATCTCTCCATAGTCTCCCCTCCTTCCCTCCACAGAGATGTACTACTACCCTATTTCCCTTCAGAAAAGCACAGTTTTCTTGGGGATATCAACTGAACACAACATACTAAGATGTAACAATAGTAGTCACAAATCCTCATATCAAGGCTAGAGAAGCCAACCTAGAAGGAAGAAAAGTTCCCAAGATCAGACAAAAAGGTCAGAGACTCCTCATACTCCCCTTCTTAGGTGTCCCACTAACCACTGCGCTAAACCACAGTCTGTATGCAGAGAACTTAATACAGACCCATGCAGGCTGTGGGATTGCCTCTTTGGGCTCTGGGAGACAAAATGAGCTCTATTCAGATGAATCTGTATGATCTGTTCACCTAGTGTCTTTGAACCCTCCTATAATCCTGCCTTACCTTGTTCCTTGAGATTCCCTGAGCTCTGCCTAATGTTTGGTTGTGGATCTCAGTATCTGGTACCATCAGCTGCTAGAGAAAGCATAACTGATGTCCACTGGACTAGAACCAATCTCTGAGTGAAACAGAATTTCTGTAGGTATTGTCTGATAGTTTTTGTATGAGTGTGGCAGTAAGGCCCTGCATAAACTTCCACAGATGAACAGAGCTGGATGGACTAATATGGGATTCTTCAAACAAAAACAACACTGGAATCCACAAACTGATTTTAAAATTTTAATTCATTTGACATTTTATTAAAATAGGTATTGTTTATAATGATGGATGTGATGATGGAGACAAGAGGAAGACTGAACAAGGGTTCTCTGCAAGAGCAAAAATTGCTTTTGCAACTGACTCATCTCTTTAGTCCCACACACTGAGTTAGGAGAAAAAATGTCTTCATTCTCTCCCACTTCTCTTGTAAGCAAACATTCATGTTTATTTTCTCCTTTCCAGAGTCCTTGACCATAAGTTCTGCTCATCCAATCCAGACAGGTTTCTCCAAAGAAACCCTGTTGTAATATGTTTGGGGCCAGCAACTAAAATGAATTCCAGTTTCCAACTCATTGACAAAAATCAAACCAGGACAGTAACAGCGTAGTATACAACATAGTTCAGTACTTCCCCTCCCTTTACCTGACAATCAACTCGTTTACAGCTGTATTATACCCTGAGCCACCATGCTGTCTTTCCCCAGTTCCACTGGAAATGCACCACAGTCCCATAGTTTACTCAGTTATCATTGGTGACACACTGGCTGCTGCTTCTGGGAGACAAGTGTAGGTCACACCTGACCAGGTCCTAAGATTGCTGCAAGCTTTTGAAAGAGGGCTCCAAGAAAGGGAGATGAGCAGAAGCCCAGTAATGATATGCTTCAGCCACTAAATAAGGATATGAGCCCACCATTGTCTTCCAGCCTGATGTCTCACACACCTCAGAAGCATGAGCTATAATGAAATCCAGTGCCTGGGTTTTCAGTTGCCCTGTGCTGTGGAGGTCAGCAAGGAAGAGGGTAGACTTCCTGCAAGTTGAGGGCAAGCAGGCAAATAGCAAGGGTTTCCTACTTCCATGTCCTTTTTTAGGCTTCCAGAAGAGGGTGTGGCCCAATTCAGGGTGTGTCTTCCTGACTCAAGAACCGGATTAAACATGGGTGTCTTCAGGCCCTGAGATCCAGATTAAATGTTTGTTTGTGTCTTTCTACATTCAACGTATGTACTTGAAGTGGATCTACCCTCTTCAACTGAAGCATAACACTTCTCACTGTTGTGCCCTCCATGTTAGGGTTTTAGTTAATTCTATGTCTCATTAAATTGGGAACCAAGAATAACCACCATAAGTGTATTCTGCTTATTGTGATTCATCTTAAATAAAATAGGGATGGTGCCTATTCCTACACAACTGTTATTTCCTCTTCTCAGGGTTTTACACTAAATCCTTCCACTAACATGATCCAGGAAGAGGTATCTTCCTTTCTCAGTCAGGGGTCTCAGTGTTCACAACTTGGAGATGAGGATGGAACAATTCATACATGGTGGTCACGAAGCAGAGACGGGAAGGAACCTGTGAAAGTGGCAGTCTTCTTTCCATCCAGACTCACAGTCTCTGGTATATCTCCACCAAATTTCAGTGGTTGTCTTGCCCCTCCCCATGCCCCGCCCAGATAATCCTCCTTAGAAACACTCTTCCAGATCCTGTTAAGGGTGTGCTATGAAAAGATCCTAAGTGCTTCTCAATTTCATCATGCTGACTGCCAAGATTCAGCTTCTCAATACCTCATAATTTTCATGCTTCACTGGTGAGTTCTGTCCTCTTTAAGCTTTGAATTTCCATGCTTACTCTGCTGGGCTTTAAAAGTGAGACAGTATTCTGGTTTTTAAAAGGTGCAGAATATATTCAACAGTTAACCAGCGATGGGCTTTTGAGACCATTCCCTTTTTCATGTAATCAGTAAAATGCTCCCCACATCTTTCTCTGTACAGTTCATCATGTCTGTAGGGATTCACTAAGCTTATAGTACTCGACAATACCTTCAGTGTTTCAATCCACTCAGCAATTCCCAGCCTGTGGCTTTGATGCTGCTCTTCCTTAAATCCAGGATAAATCAATCAACTGGTTTTGACCTCTGAAAGTTTGGTTCCTCAGTGAAGAATGTTTGTCAGGTGCCTAACTAGTAGCCTCAGTGACTCTTCTTTATGTGTTTAGGATCAGGGGAGCAGGTGGAGCTTTTATTTCAGGTAGGTGGTTCTCTGGGGGACATGGCACAGACAAAAGGATTCAGGTCCCCAACAGGAGAAGGCATAAGTCTTATACAGCAGGGGTGTCCATACAACAGAGAAAGCCAATGGTCAATACAGCACAACAAGACTGACAATAACACTTAGAAAGTTTTGGAGACACACACACACACACACACACACACACACACACACACACACACACGAGAGAGAGAGAGAGAGAGAGAGAGAGAGAGAGAGAGAGAGAGAGAGAGAGAGACTTCTTGAACATGGACTTAAGACAATAGAAAATCTTTTTTTAGCCAGCTGGCAACCATATGAGGCTTTCTGGATTCTGATGCAGCAACCAGCCTTTCTCAGGGTGGGCTTTTAAGCACAAAACCATATTCTGGGTTGAGAATCTTCAGTTAACAAGAACATTTAGCCAGAAGTCACACTACAGAAGCCATAATGTTACTGTATTTCAAGCAAGATTTAAACATTTAGAGATATTCCCAGACTATGGACTTAGGTGGATTAAGCTTTCGTTTTAGTTGTGGCCGGGTTTTGCTGTGTTTTACAGAAATGCTGACTTTTTCACCTTGAATACTACTTCTGTCATGGAGACAGTTGTACTTAGGTGTGGGGGCCTGCTAGTGCCTGGGCCCTGTTAACAGGAGGGTCTGTGCACCATGGGCATATATGGTGGCCTCAGAGGTCAGAAGAGGCTGTCGGGTCCCCTGGTAACTAGATAACTGGAGTTACCAACTGTTGTCAGGTACCCTTGAATGCAGTAAATTGGATGGCAGTCTTCTGGAAAGGTATCCAGCAACGTTTACTGCTGAACCATTGCTCCATCCCATCACAGTTACTTTCTTAAAGAGGATGGAACCGCTCTGAAAGACTAGGTTGTAACCTAATACTTTGGCATCTGAAATGTTTTAGCAGGAATTCAAGAGGTAATCATAATTTCATTTCTACATCTTTCTTCCGTTTTTGATGTCTTCCCACTCTGCATGTCTGGCTCTTTTTGAATTTATTCCATGGACCAAGTGAGCTTTAGACTGACATCAGACTACTCTGATCAGTGCCGTAGACTATCACATCATGCCTGGTTCATGAATTTCTATTTAATCACCAGTAACCACACTGGTAGTCTTAGACAAACAATATTGAATGGTTGCCTTTAACATAAATATAATGACTAGCAAGACCTTTTACTTGTCTCAATATTAACTAATTTGACTCAAATGTTTTGAGTTGAATTAAATAAGCATTATTTCCTGCCATAATAGGTTTTCTACTTAATCCTTGGACTGAGAGAATAGCTAGGACAATGGAGAAATGGGGTTTTTATAACTCCAAAAATGCAAGGGTAAGGGTTTTCTGGGGGATGGGGAGAGTGTTTTAGTGTAAAACCCCGAGAAGTGGAAATAACAGCTGTGTAGGAATGGACACCATCCCTATTTTATCTAAGATGAATCACAATAAAATATACACTTGTGGTGGTTATTCTTGGTTCCCAATTTAAGAAGACATAGAATTAACTAAAACCCTAACATGGAGGGCACAACAGTGAGAAGTGTTATGCTTCAGTTGAAGTGGGTAGATGTAGCTAGAGTTTCCCAGCCTTGCCCACAGTCAGGACAAATCTTTGTCAACCACCAGTCCCAAAGCCGCTCAGACCCAACCAAGTAAACACAGAGACTTATATTGCATACAAACTGTATGGCCGTGGCAGGCTTCTTGCTAACTGTTCTTATAGCTTCAATTAATCCATTTCCATAAATCTATACCTTGCCACATGGCTGGTGGCTTACCGGCATCTTCACATGCTGCTGGTCATGGCGGCGGCTGCAGTGTCTCTCTGCCTCAGCCTTCTGCTTCCCAGAATTCTCCTCTCTCCTTGTCCCACCTACTTCCTGCCTTGCCACTGGCCAACCAGTGTTTTATTTATTGACCAATCAGAGCAATTTGACATATAGACCGTCCCACAGCACTTCCCCTTTCTTTTTTTTTAAAAGGAAGGTTTTAACTTTTACACATCTCCAAAGTCAGCTTGGTATATTTGGGAATTTGGGCGTAGCTTCTCTTACTACTTCCTGCTGGAGGGGGGCGCTGTATCTTATAGGGACAAAAAGAAAATTTTAGGATCATGGAGTAGTCCGTGACTTGAAACAATTCTGGATGTTGGATCATCTGGGCCATGGTGTCATTGGAGACCTTTCAGGTGGTCTTGGCTGGTCAAACCTGATGTATCTTAATCTGGAACAAATCCATAGCCTCTGGCTTTCTGTGGAAACAAAAGCAGAGCCTCCTTTCCAAAGCAACATATCCTTACATCCAAATTTTGAAGTTAATGTACCTTTAAAATACACATTTTGGCATAACTCAACAGCTTTTGCAATCAAATGTTTCTCTTCAGTTACGAATATCAAAGAGAACATAATCCAGATTCTCTCTGTGGTAGCCATCTTTATGTGGCTTATGTTTTATATTACCTTGAGCCTATTGCTTTAAACTGCAGCCTTCTAAGCCTGAAATGGCGCTGTGGCTGCTGGCTCCTCCCATTTCAGCTTCCCAACATGGTGGTGGTACGTTTTCCGCCAGCTCTGGGAGCCATCGTGGGTCTGTGCTTTTATCCAAGCAGCTTGTAGCCCAGAAACCTTTTTGTTTTGTACTAGTAAAGGCTAAATCCACCACGCAGCTTAATGTGTCACTTGCAGAGGCCTCATTCCCGCCATACTGCAGATCGAGCTCACATGCTAGGAACCCGACAGTAGCTCAAACCGGCAGGCTGCCACTCATTTGAGAGAGACAATTAGGAAGCTGTTTTTTGCTCCATTTTAGAATCTTTTCTCGGGTTTTAGGTAGAAACTTTTGCCCCACGTTGGGTGCCAGATGTTGATGTAACCAACTGTCTTATTAAATAAGAAACACAGAAACAATGTAAAAGAGAAAGCCAAGAGGTCAGAGCTCAGAGCTAAAATCTCACCCTTCCTCCTCTGTGTCCCAGCTTCTGGAAAAGAGAGCTATTTCCTGTGTGTAACTCGATTTTCCAGTCATTCTGCCTTCTCATTGGTTGTAAACCCAAACACGTGACTGCCTCGTCACTGTCTGAATGTACAGCCCCCTAGGTCTTAAAGGCATATGTCTCCAATGCTGGCTGTATCCCTGAACACACAGAGATCTATGGGATTAAAGGCGTGTGCCACCACCGCCACACTCTGTCTATGGCTCTAATAGCTCTGACCCCCGGGTGACTTTATTTATTAACATACAATCAAAATCACATTTCAGTACAATTAGAATACCACCACATTTCCCCTTTTCTATTTTAATAAAAAAAAAGTGCTGTGGGACAGTCTATATGTCAAATTGCTCTGATTGGTCAATAAATAAAACACTGGTTGGCCAGTGGCCAGGCAGGAAGTAGGTGGGACAAGGAGAGAGGAGAATTCTGGGATTAAAGGCTTGAGTCACCATGCTTGGCTGTTTCCAATGTGGCCTTGAACTCACAGAGATCCAGAGGGATTAATATGGATATGATAAGATAAAAAGGGAATCTACTTTTAAAAAGGAACTGCTTGTTTTAAATAAGATAAGTAATGAAAATTTTTTGGTCTGAGTTTATCAGATGTTACTGGACTGGACATTGTTAATATATATAATGGAGTTTTTATCTGAATCTGTCAAATGTTAATGGACTAGACATCATTAATGTAATTTTTGGCTGTATATATTGTATATACTTATTGGATAGTTTTTCTTGTATTAGTTATAAGCTTTCTTTAATTTTAGACAAAAAGAGAGGAAATGTGGTGGTATTGTGTTCCCCAAAATATTGTTTACCTTAATAAACTTATCTGGGGTCAGAGAACAGAAAAACCACTAGTTAGGCAGTGATAGCACATGCCTTTAATCCTAGCATTCCAGAGACAGAAATCCCTCTGGATCTCTGTGAGTTCAAGGCCACATTGGAAACAGCCAAGCATGGTGACTCAGGCCTTTAATCCCAGAAAGCCAGCCTTTAATCACAGAGAGTGGTGGTAGAAAGAAGAAAGATATATAAGGCGTGAGGACCAGAAACTAGCAGCATTTGGCTGGTTAAGTATTCAGGCTTTTAAGCAGCAGTTCAGCTGACAGTTCAGCTGAGAGCCATTGGGGTGAGGACACAGAAGCATTCAGTCTGAGGAAACAGGACCAGCGGAGGAATTGGCAAGGTGAGATAGCTGTGGCTTGTTCTGTCTCTCTGATCTACTAGCATTGACCCCAATAACTGGCCTCAGGTTTGATTTTATTAATAAGAACTTTTAAGATTCATGCTACAGGTAGATCCACTTCAAGTACGTACTTTGAATGTAGAAAGACTCAAACATTTAATCTGGATCTCAGGGCCTGAAGACACCCACCTTTAATCCAGATCTTGAGGATAGAAGACACACCCTAAATTGGGCCACACCCTCTGCTGCAAGCCTATAAAAGGACATGGAAGCAGGAAACCCTTGCTATTTGATTGCTTGCCCTCAACTTGCAGCAAGTCCATCCCTCCCCTGGTGTTAGATACTATTTGGAACACCAGCACATACTGAAGACCAGTGGACACATCCAACCTCCTGGACTGAGTAAGTACTGGAATTTTGGACTTTCCCTTCACAGCTAGCCAATGTGAGATTAGCAGGACTGCAGCCCTAAGTCATTCTAATAAATCCCCTTCCTTTATACACAGAGAGATTGCTTGTATATGTTCTGTTACTCTAGAGACCATAGTATAACATTTTTTGATATGAGTGATAGAATTTTCCAGATTTTTAAACAGCTGTGTATAATTGTCAAAATCAGTTACCTATCAACCTAAGATTCAATCTAGACCAAAAATGGACTGATGTAAGAGCCCCAAGTAAGCCTAGACTGTCTTCTCTGAAACTAGTATTAAAATCTGTATAGAAAATTTCAGAGATCCAAGTTTCTAGCCCCATCAAAAAGGGAATAGACGAAAAACAAAAACTTAACATGTAATTCATGTCTATTATTGCGTCTCACAAGGTGAAGAGAAAACAATTGCTAGTTCTTCATTTTGGATCCAGTTGAACCTTCAAACTACCTGGAGGAGAAATGGCAGGAGACGGGACAGCCCAGAGATGGGACCACACACATATCAGCCTTCAGAATTTCTCCTACATGTGGACCATCAACAACTTGCGTTTTCTTGTGGAGGAAAGGACAGAAGTCATTAGAAGCCCAACTTTCTCAAGAGAAGCCAATGGCAAATGGTATTTGACAGTAAACCCGAATGGAGTTGATGAAGTAAGTGCGGATTACCTGTCAGTTAACCTAGTTTTGCTCAGCTGTCTAAAGAGTCATGTTTGGGCAAAGTTCCAGTTCTGGATCATAACTGCCGAAGGAGAGAAAACACAAACTATGAGGAGCCCAAGAGCCATTAGGTTCGTGCCAGGCCGTGCCTGTGGATTCAAAAAGTACATCCTTCGAGATTTCCTCTTTTCAAATGCTCCTCGTCTTCTCCCAGATGACAAGCTCAGGCTGCTCTGCACTGTGAGTGTTGTCCAGGACTCCTTCAGAATCTCTGACCAGAACAGGAATCCAGGGATTCAAGTTCCCCCATGCACATTGGCAGATGAGCTAGGAGAGCTGTGGGAGAATTCCCAATTCACAGACTGCTGCCTGGTGGTATCTGGCCAGGAATTCCGGGCTCACAAGGCCATCTTAGCAGCTCGCTCTCCAGTTTTCAGAGCCATGTTTCAACATGACATGGAAGAGAGCAGAAAGAACCGCGTTGAGATCCCTGACCTGGAGCCACAAGTCTTCAAGGCAATGATGGGCTTCATTTACACTGGGAAGGTACCAGACCTGGACAGCATGGCAGATGCATTGCTAGCAGCTGCAGACAAGTATGGCCTGGAGCGTTTGAAGGTGATGTGTGAGGATGCCCTCTGCAGGGACCTCTCTGTGGAGAATGCTGCCCACACTCTCTTCCTGGCTGACCTCCACAGCTCAGGGCAGCTGAAAACCCAGGCACTGGATTTCATTACAGCTCATGCTTCTGAGGTCTCTGAGACCTCAGGCTGGAAGGCAATGGTGGACTCATATCCCCATTTAGTGGCTGAAGCATACCGTTCCTTGGCTTCTGCTCATCTCCCTTTCTTGGAGCCCCCTTTCAAACGCTTGAAGGAATCCTAGTACCTGGTCAGCCTTGTCCTACACTTGTCTCCCAGAAGCAGCAGCTAAATGTTGTTACCAATGACATCTGTCTAGGCTATGGGATGTGTGGAACATTTCCAGTGGAACTGGGGAAAGACAGCATGGTGGCTCAGGTAAACTAGAATGAGTTGTCAGGTTAAGGGAAGGGAAGTGCTGAACTATGTGGTATACTACGCCGTTACTGTCCTGGTTTGATTTTTGTCAATGAGTTGGAAACTGGAAGTTATTTTAGTTGCTGGTCCCAAACACATTACAACAGGGTTTCTTTGGAGAAACCTGTTTGGATTGGACTGAGCAGAACTTATGGTCAAGGACTCTGGAAAGGAGAAAATAAACATGAATGTTTGCTTACAAGGGAAGTGGAAGAGAATGAAGACATTTTTTCTCCTAACTCAGTGTATGGGACTAAAGAGATGAGTCAGTTGCAAAAGCAATTTTTCCTCTTGCAGAGGACCCTTGTTCAGTCCTCCTCTTGTCTCCATCGTCACATCCATCTCTGTAAACAATATATACCCAAATAAAAAAGCAAATGAATAAAAATGTTAAAATCAATTTGTGGATTCCAGTGGTGTTTCTTGTTAGAAGATGACCATTTTAGTCCAACCACCTGTGCTCAGCTGTGGAAGTTTATACAGTGTCTTCAATGCCACACACACACACACACACACACACACACACACACACACACACACACAAATCAATGAGACAATACCTAATGAAATCCTGATACACTCAGAGATTGTTGTCTAGTTCAGTGGATATCACTTGGGATTTCTCCAACAGCTGTTGGGAGCAGATACTGAGATCCACAGCCAAACATTAAGCAGAACTCAGTGAACCTCAAGGAAGAGGGGAAGACAGGATTTTAGGAGACATCAAAGACACAAGGGGAACAGAACTCACAGTGTCAACTAAATAGGGCTCATAGGGGCTCAGAGCATGAAGAGGCCATCACAGAGCATGCATGCATCTGTACGTAGTCCTTTGTGTACACACTGTGGTTGTTGATCTCAGGGGTTTTGTGGGAGTCCTAACAGGGTGAGTGTAGGGAAGTCTCTGACCTGTTTGTCTGAACCTGAAAACCTTTTCTTCCTTCTGGGTTGGCTTCTCTAGCCTTGATATGAGGGGTTTTGTGGTGGTATTGTGTTCCCCAAAATATTGTGCACCCTAAAAATATTATTTGGGGTCAGAAACAGAACAGCCACAATATTGAACATAGAGAATAGGCAGTGGTAGCACACGCCTTTAATCCTAGCATTGCAGAGGCAGAAATTCATGTGTTCAAGGATACAGCCAAGCATGGTGACTCACACCTTTAATCCCAGAAATCGAGCCTTTAATCACAGGGAGTGATGGAAGAAAGCAGAAAGGTATATAAGGAGTAAAGACCAGAAACTAGAAGGTTTTGGCTGGTTAAGCTTTTAGGCTTTTGAGCAACAGTTCAGCTGAGATTCATTCTGGATGAGGACTCAGAGGCTTCCAGTTTGAGGAAACAGGATCAGCTGAGGAACTGGCGAGGTGAGGAAGCTGTGGCTTGTTCTGTCTCTCTGATCTTCCAGCATTCACCCCAATAACTAGCCTCAGGCTTGATTTTGTTAATAAGATCTCTAAGAATCATGCTATAGGTTTTTGCCCACTATTATTACATTTTGTTTTGTTGTATTCAGTTGATATCCCCAAAAGACCTGTGCTTTTCTGTAGGAAAATACAGGAGTAGTACATCTCTGTGAAGTGGAGGGAGGGAAGACTGTGGTCATTTGGGACTGTATGAGACAAGAAAAAATACAAACAAAGAAGGAAATAAAGAAAAATTGGAAAGACATTTGGGGAAGAAGTATTTGGACAGATCTTCAAATCAGCAAAGAATGTGAAAATCCCTGTCCCTTGTTTGTGCTGATAAAAGATACCTTTATCAGAGGAGGATGAAGTCAATAATCAAGTAGATAAGATGACCCACTATGAAGACAGTCAGACTCTTTAACTAGCCATCCTCATTATTGCCCAATGGGCCCAAGTTCAAAGTAGCTATTGCATCAGAGATGGGGTTTATGAATGGAATTAACAACCTGGGTATCCACTCATCAAGAGTGACCTGGTTACAGCTGCTGCTGAATGCCAGCCAGGTCTTCCAACAACAGAGACCAACACAGAGCACCAGAAATGTCACCATGTCCTGGTCTGACCAGCCAACAAGGCCATGAAAAGGATGAATACATTGGACTACTTTCTCTGTGGAATGGACAACACTATGTCCATCCTGGAGTAGATACTTATTCTAGTTATATATTTGCATTTCCCGCCTGTAATGATTTTACCAAAACTACCACTCAAGGTCTAACTGCCTTCTCAACTATCATGGTGTTCCACACAGTATAGCTTCTGACCAAGATACTAAATTCTCAGACAGGGAGGTGCAACTCTGGCCCACAATCATGCATTCCACTGGTTGTACCAGGTTCACAGACTTCCTGGAGCAGCTGTTATGAACTTTGGAAGAGAAAGTTACAGAGCCAATGAAGTGGCCACAACCTGGAGGTTTGGTGTAGGATTAGTCAGGAGGCAGGTTTCTCCATAGTCCAGATCCAGGGGTCCAGGCACCAGGTGGTAGAAAAGGAAATAGTTCCAATCATTATCACTCCTATTGACCCTTTGGGAAAAATTTTCTTCCTGTTCCCATGACCTTAAGTTCTTCTGGCCTGGAAGTTTTGATTCTTGTGTGATTGGTGATGTGGGTCAATGCTCCTGTTTTTAATAACCCCCTCTATTTTACCAAGACCACCATGGCTTAAAGATAGATTTCAACAACATCAAAATTTACAGAAAGCCTACAATTTCATGGAAACTGAATAATGCTCAAATGAATCACCAATGGATCAAGGAAGAAATAAAGAAATTAAGGACTTTCCAGAATTAAATGAAAATGTGCCCTTAATTAGCAGGAAGTAGTATAGAACACTATGATCAAACTACCAAAGTATTCTTTATAAATATTTGTTTTCATTTAAGGGGTTACAAATTGTTATTGGTCATAGTTTTAAAAAAAGGCTAAATAAAGGAGTTAAATTCAGAGATCTCTTTCTAAAAGAAGAAAGGAGGATATGATATAGAAATCATAGGATAAAAGGGTAGATTATTGAATCTACTTTAATTCAAAAAACCAACAATTAATCTTAGATATTTTACATTAGTATGAACTTTTGTTTATTTATGCAAATTTGATGTTAATTTTGTTATACTGTGTGTATATTTCTACTCTCATTTAAGGTATTATGTTTTCTGCAGTTCATTTAAAAATATAATGTACAGTTAAGAAATACAAATTAATAGTCATGTATAATAATCAAACTTTTAGTCATGTTAGGTTTTCTAGATATACAAACATATATTTCAATTACATAGGTAATCTTCAAACACTTCAAAATCTACAGAATATGGCATTTGAAATGTTTTAAGAATTTAGACTTTTCTGGACAGTGAGACACGTCTGCTCTTGGCAGTACCAATTACTTCAAAGAGGTTGCTGGGCATCATTAAGAAACTCATTATGAAGTTCATTTACAATGTGGAAAAGACTACCCATTGGGGCAAGAAACTGCTCTTGCCTGGACAGCTTGACAGTATGTTGTATGAACTGCAGAACACAGAGAAAAGTGACTGATGAACTTTGCCATTAGGCAGAACAGTCCTTGAAATTTCCTGCTTCACTGAAAAGTATGCCAGAGACTCTAGGCCTGTGAGCTGAAGATAGATTACCCAACATTGCATAAGAACTTTGGGTGACCTTCTAGGCAGTCAGATGTCTCTGTTATTTCTAGAATTTTGAAAGTTGCATACAATGTGCTTCCTATTTATTCAGATAATATTATATCCTTCTGAGGTCTATGATGGAGTTGAAGACTAGATAGTTATAATTATAGTTTTTCTTGGTTAGGATAAAAGGTAAATTAGATATGAAACTTGAGACTCACAAATATAGGATAAATGATAGAATATTTTCTTTAATTTTGTCAAATACAAATAGACTAGATATTGTAAGAGTAATTCTTGTTGGATAACTGTTTTGTTATATGTAATTTTACTATGATACAATGAAAAAGTTTCCTTTTGATTAGACAGAAAAGGGGAAGAGCTGTGGGATGGTCTTTCTGTATGCTGTGAATATGTGTTGCTACCATTGGTTAAGTAAGAAGCTGCTATGCCCAATGGCAAGGCAAAATAGAGCCAGGTATGGAATCCAAGCATAGAGACAAGGAGAAAAATGGTGGAGTCAAAGGGATGCTGACCACGACCATGGAAGCAAGATGTAATGGAACACAGGTAATACCACAAAGGCACATGGCAAAACAGCTTAATTTGAATGGGTTGAGTTAAGTTGTAAGAGGTAGCTAGCAAGAAGCTGAGCCATAGGCCATTTGGTTTGTAATTAATATAAGTCTTTGTGTGTTTACTTGGGACCTAGTGGCTGAAAGAATGGGCAGGATACAGGAAAACTTCTGGTTACATTCCTATTTTCTGTAAAACTTGAAATTGACCAGGTTTTGACACACTTTTTGGAATTTGCCATTTTCCACACTCTCTCCTCTGTTCCAGCCAATCATGGTATACTCTACCTACTGCCTCTCAGACATTCTGAGTCACTCCTGTCTTTTCCTCCTTGGGCAATCACAAGTTCAAGTCTTTTACCTACTGTTTCTAGAAAACCCCCAAATTACCTTGACCTTCATCCTTGCCCTAAAACCTGCAATCCCCCTTTCTGTCGCTTCTTCCTCTGGTACTCCCTCTCACTCTTGCCCAGAGGCTGTGGAGGTCTTATGCTTGCCCCAGTCTAATCTCTTACATTAACCCCTCACAAATTCCCAACTCTCCATCTTTGTTGATGGAAGCTCTCTTATAGACAGATAGGAAACTGCCAGGCAGGACATGCAGTGGTCACTTCTATTAAAACAGTTGAATCGACCCACCCGCCAATGGGAACCTCTTCACAAAAGGCCAAATTAATGACCTTCAATAGAGCACTCCAAGAAGCCAAGGGTCAATGGGCTAACATATATACCAGTTCTAACTATGCCTTTTTAATAGACCATATCCATCTGCTCTTTGGAGAGAAAGGGACTTTCTCACTACCAAGGGTACTCCCATAGTTAATAGTCCCCTTATAACCAAGCTTTTGGAGGCCCTCTACCACTGCAGTAGTAGAATCCACTGCTGAGGACATCAGTCCTCCAAGGAACCAGTAGCCTTAGACAATGCCAATGCAAACTAAGTAGCCCAGAGCCTGGCCTGTAGCATCTCTGAATCAACAGAGCATATTTTGTTTTTGGTAACCTCCTATCAGCCCTGTTGTCAACCAGAGGAGACTGACGAAGTCCTGAAAAAATGGGGCCATGCAGAAAAGAATGGATGGCTTTACTTAAATAACTGTCTCATCCTTCCCCAGGACCAGGCACTGGTCATCATTTATTTTTTTCATTTTTCTTTATTAAGACATTTTCTTCTCACTCTACATACCACCCACAGATCCCACTTCCTTCCTCCTCCTACCCCCCAGCCCTCCCTCCCAAGTGACCCCATATCCCCATATCCCCCAAACCAAGGACTCCCATGGGGAGTCAGCAGAGTTGGCCATCATTTCAAACATCCACCAGACCTCACATGTAGGCCCATTTTGTTCCATTTTTTAGAGGCCCTCTTTGACCTCACCCATATTTAAGCTTGTATTTCACAGGTTCACTCCTCCTGCCAGACTTGTGGTGAGGCCAACCCACAGGCGCCCCTCCAGATATGTCATCATCTGCACCAGCTTCGAGGACACCAATGGGGGGACAATTGGTAGATTGATTTCAGCCCCATGCCCACTCATAAAAAACTCCATTATTTCCTAACTCTTGTTGACATCTTCACAGGATAGATAGAAGTCTTCTCTACATCCAGGCAAACAGCAGATGTAGTGCCTCAAATACTCCTGGACCACATCATCCCTTGATTTGGCCTGCCAAGACCATGCATATAGACAATGGGCCAGCCTTCCCTTCTAGGGTCATGGAGCTTGTGTTGGAAGCTCTCAACATTTCCTGGAAGCTCCACATCCCCTATCATCCACAATCTTCACGAAATGTTAAGAGGGCCAATGGACTCATCAAACAACCCCTCACCAAAACTCTCCATTGAACTCAGGTTATCTTGGCCCTCCCATCTCCTCATTGACGTTACCTGCCTCTGAGCCACCCCATGCTCTCTTACAGGCCTAAGCCCTTTGAGATACTATTATGAAAGGTCATTCTTCCTCAGTCACCTACCTTCCAGCCCAAACTCCTTCACTGGCTGGGTGCCTCCCCTACCTCTCCCTTCTGGGGTCCCTTCTCCATTCACATGCTGATAGCTATCTCCCTGCCCCCCACACCAATAGAATTAACTGCCCCCTGAGCCTGCCCCACTCTCCCTGGCGACCAAGTATTCCTCAAACACCTAGCACTTAAGTTTCTGGAGCCCAGATGGACAGAACCCTACACCGTGATCCTCAGCGCCCCTTTGACTGCCAAGCTCCTCGGCACTAAAGCTGGTATATCTCTCCAGGCTCAAGTGGACACCTGTTCAGCATACATGATCTGTGCAGAACCTAGGACCCCCTACCTTACAGTTTCCCAAGAAGTCCCAATGAAGGGCCTATCTGCTCTTCTGCCTTGTGCATTTGACTTTGTCAGAACAACCAGGATTCTTTCTGGCAGTCATAGGGCAGGTTTTAATAATCTATTCTTTCCCTAGCAACTTGACTTCTCTGCTCCTTCAAGAAAAAGATGCCTGAGGGCTCCAGGATGGCAGTTAACCAGATGCTTCTTCACCCACACATTCCACTGACTGTGAGCCCTACTGTGTACTCAAACTGACTGTTAAACCCACATATTATAGAACAATGTATCAATCACCATTACTGTCCTTGGACTTCCCACATAATCAACTTTTACAACCTAAACTAGTACATAACTGTAATCTTATGTTCTCTTCTATGCCCCCATCCAGAACAATGCATGTGTATCATTTGCAGAAAATAGCAAACATAGAAGTTGAAAACACTCTTCTTCAATGAATATCCACCAAAACTGTTGAACACAGTAGCATTGCTGGGTAAACAAAGGAGTTTATAATACTGTTTGTTGTCTGGGTGAGTTGGGGGCCAGTTGAAGTTATTGGCTTAATTTCTTGTAAGACTCCACGAATGATTTCTGTAAAGTATCCCACTCCTTCCCCATGTGATTCTTCCTGAGAAGTCAATAAAAGAGAGCACAACAAAAGGGACAGACACTCACATTCACACACAGGGACAGACAGACACTGACAGACATAGGGACAGGCACAGACTCTGTTAAAAAACAGAGACAGGGACAGACAGACTTCTTCAGACAGGCACAGACTCAGAGTCATGTACCAGACAGATGAGGGAAGACAGGGAGCATGAAGTAGAAAATCCAAACCTGGACTTGTTTTTGGTTGAAGGACTCCAAGTGGAAGTGCGTGTCTTTCTTTCCTTAACACAGCACTGATGCAGTATCGTAATCTGAGTTAATGGCTGATGTGTTGAGTCCATACAGCAGGCTCTCTATTGTTGTTTTGTTCAAACTACATGGCATCAAGCTGCCTTCTAAATACTCAGGCTTATACCTGTCCATTAGGGCAACTATCATCCCTCATCAGTGACATTTATTTATGCAGTGGGCTGTGGTGAATGCGCAGACTCACACCTGGCCAAACTTTAGAGAATGCAAAACTATGAAGTGCTCAGACCTCAACAGGATGTCTGAGTCACACCCTCCAAGGATCAGGGACTACTTTGGAAGAGGGAGGCAGAGGTTGTAGATGATTTCTGTGCAAGGGTGTCCAGGACACTATGATCTTCATACAGTGAGGGGCTCATAAGGCCCCTCCCCTCAGTGAGGGACTTTGTGCAGTGAATGTATGCTGGGGGATGGGATGTCATCAAATTAAAGGAAAAGGAAATGCAGGTATGCAACCACACTTGAACTCTATGGATGTTAAGGACAATATGGCACTTTGGGGGGTGTTTTTACTTGTGTTTGAGCAGTTTGAATATGTAAACCTCAACAAGGCTGGTTTGTGACTTGGAAAATCCATTAAGATTCATTGATACCTGTTATGTCCAAAGAAAACTCCAGTTCCCAAAATTCTAAGGGCAGGCCCAACCTGGACTTTAGGAGGATTTCTGGAAGGTAGCTAGAAGCCAACATTCCTCAAAAACTTGTGAAGCTCTACCCAAAGATGTCATTTCTCTTATGACTGGCAGTAGAGAAAATGGCTGCCTGTGGTACGTATTACCATAATGAGGCACATGCTAGCCTCCAGGCTCCTTCAGTGTCACAAGTTCTTGTTATGCATTTCAAAGTCTATGCTAGTGTCCTAGGTCCTCTTCCCTCCTCCCCTCCCCTAAACTCCCTCTAGTTCACATGCATCCCTTCTCACAGCTTCTCAGTGTCTTTGTGTCTCTGTCTCCTCCTGTCTCCATGTTCCTCTCCTTCTCTCTCTCTGTCTCCTCCTCTGTTTCTTTCTCTCTCTCTTCCTCTCTGATCTGTTTCTGTCTATCATTAGCCAGGTCCAGTTAGCTGACTATGTACAACCATCTTCTTCTGCTTTGGACATTCCAGATGACTCTATCTGTTCTATCTCTGTATCTATAATAAAATCCTCCCCCTTAAACACATAACTGAGAGGTCAGGTGATCAGTTTGTACAATACCAAGAAACAGCTTAAAATATTTGCATAATGCATTTTAATGGGAAATATTACAAACACATACAGAATTCAATATATACTGTGTCACCTTTCAGATAAATATTTAAATTTACAATTTCTATTTTTTATGAAATCTTCCTGACAGATTGATACTTGATGTGTTCTTCTTTTAAAGAATTAATGTTCTGCTTCAGCAGCAACTACAAAGAAAAGCAAGAATTATCAGTTGCATAAAGAACAACCCTGGTGACATGGTCAGGATCAGCAGGAGCAGTGGCATCATCAGTAGAATCTTATATAGTGACATTAGTATCATTGTGTTGGAGAAGGTGTGAGAATGTGGAGCCTTATTTTGTTGGTTTTATTCTCAGATGTGGCTTCTTTTGGAGTGTTTGTTTCCAAGAAGATGCCCTCCTCATAAGTCACAGTGTATGGAAACAAAAATAGAAACTAATATTTAACAGTTATATTTCTCTGCTTAGCCATTCAGAAAACACAAGATTCACATTAGGAGTGAAAGTAATTCCCTCATTCTAGAATAGGAGACAACCATGAACCTACCAACTTTACTTGGTCAGTTTTATTGGACTAAACGGTTATTTTTTTTATTTTATTTTATTTTATTTCAACTGTTATTTTTATGTGATGTATTTTCAATATTATTGGAAAAAAAGAATCATTTTTTTCTGGTGCTAGGAAATGCCTAAAAGTTCATTATAAAGCATGAAATTTATTAATTATATATACTAGTGCCAAAGATAATGAGATTTCGAGTCCAAAAATCTTCAAATATTTTAAACAATTTCTGTGGTCTAAGTTACATTTCTCATTCTTTTAGTTGCTGGGAGCTCTTTGGAAC